>NW_024424786.1:20452780-20477782 GCF_017311325.1 Ursus maritimus
TTCCTGCTGGCTGCTCCTCTGTCTTCCTGGGTTTCTGAACTCTCCTCCATCATCCCAGGAATTCCGGCCTCACTTTTCCTGGGTTGGGTCAAGTGTGTCCTGGATCCCTTGTCTTTCTGTCTCTTGAGTTTATTCCCTTAACTGGATCTAATTCATCAACTACGAACTTCCTAAGAAAGAGCAAAAGATACATTTTCTGAATTCTGGGCTGAATTTTGAAGTCACCAGCCTGGAAACATGATTGTGCCTTTATTTATACACCAGGATTCCTGTTTCACCCTAGATAGTCCCCCTTCTATCCCTAGCTCACGGTGAACCCAACCCCCAGGACAACACTCTTGAGTGTCCTGGTTTGGCACGAGGCCATTGCCTATGCCCAGCAAGTGCCAATCAACAGCACTTCTCTTAATAATACCTTAGCCTCAACACCCAAGGCTTAAGCTGTATTAATCACCTAATAAAGAAACCTTCACAAGTGCTAATTACTAGCCTAGTCTTCATATGAGGCCCATTTAAAGAAGTGCCCCTTTAGAAGCTGTAGTGCTTATAGTCACTTAACAAACATTTATTAAATGTCTACCATATATACCAGAAACCGTGATAGAACTTTAACACGAGTTATATGATTTAATCCTCATGGCAATCCTGTGAAGTGGGCATCATTGCCAGTTTCAGAGAATAAAGCGTCTCCAACTATTCATTCAACGCATTTACTGAGAACCTACTACGTGCCAGGTGATGAGGATACTGTGAGGGGCGGACACACACATCTCCGGCCTCACGCAGAGTCTAGTTGAGCCAAGGGAGACAAACATCAAACAAATAATTTTACAAATAGTTTATTAAATACCTTCGAGATAAGTGCCATGAGGAAGAAGCATGAGGTGCTCTGTAAGTCCTAGTCTGGGGAATCCGAGAACGTTTTCTGGAGGCGGTATATTAGGTCTGTAGGATTAGTGAGAGTTAGCCAGATGCAATGGGGTGTGAGGAAGGGAGAAAAAGAAGGAAGAACATAAGCAAAGGCTCAGAGGTGAAAAGGGGTTTGCTTAAGTGAGGAGCTCATAGGCCGCTGTGACCAGAACAGTGTGCCGTAAAGCTCAGTGGGGACCAGGTCAAGGAGCAGATTGTGAAGGTTTCGTGTGCTCTGTTAGGAACTGGAACATTATCTCTGAGGACAAGGAGAAGCAATGAAGAGTTTTGATCAGTGGAATGAAACGATGAGATTTGTTTTATAAAAACTCTTTTGGGTTGTTGGGGAGACACTACATGGGAGGAGGCGAGCGTGGACAGGGGGAGGGCCAAGGGATGGCAGCTCCAGATGTCATAACTGAGGTGACAGCTGTCTGCACGAAGGGGTGCTGGTGGAGACGGGAACAAGGGGAGGGCCCAGGATGTATTTGGCAAGAGGCTTGCTCAGGGTCACATGAAGCAGAGCTGGAATCTAAACCCAGCTCTTGTGGTGACAAGGCCAGCACTCTTTCTGATCCACGAAGCCTGCTTCTTTCTCTGTGCCAGGGTCAGAGGGCACATACAGCCTTTCTCTGCCAGTGCACTGGCTGGGATGTGAAGTTATAACCTAATGGTTGTGAAGAATCTCTTCCTTGTGCGGTGACAGAGCTGCTGAATTATGCTGTGTAATATGTCAGCCATGCGAGATATAAAAAGAAAACATAATCACTGCTTTGAAGAGGACGAGCACCCTAATAAAGTCTAGAGGGATGTAAACAGGGTCCTCAAACAAAATGAAATATGAGGAAGTTAGAGAAGCTCTAGAATCTCACAGTTCTTAGGGTCACAACCCCAGCGCTATGGTTTTGGACTGTTTGACGACACCATACCCAGCAGTATCTTCAGTGGTCCTGGAATTAGGGAGCATTTTCCTAAGCAGACTTAAAATAATACTACTCTTGGACAGCCCGATTCTTAATCTGGGCCAGAGACTGTATTCCTCAGAAACAATAGCAACGCATTTGAAATTCTTTCATTATTCTTCAGGTCTAATTATTCTCCTAAATAGTTGATCGTCATGGATTTATTGATCGATGCTTTAATAAACTTCTTAGTCTTGGGGCCAGGTCTGCAGTCTGAGAATACAACCATATGACCTAAATTTCCTACAACATTCTTAGTTTCCATATATAAAAACCATTTTTGGAACATGTACCTAATTTTGCTTTGAAAATAGGATTCACCTCCCAGGTGAAGTATGTAGGAACTTGATAGTATCCTTGAAAAACATGAGATTGAGGAAAAAAAAGAAGAAAAAGAAAAACATGAGTTTGAACTGCTTGGGTCCACTTACATGCAGATTTTTTTTTTTAGTACAGTAGAATCCTGTAAATGTATTTCACTTCTTAATAATGTTCTTAATATCTTTTCTCTAGCTTACCTTATGTAAGGATCTTACTTCATGTAAGATATAATATATAACATACAAAATATGTGTTCATCAACTGTTTATGTTATTAGCAAGGTTTCCAGTCAACAGTACGTTATTAGTAATATATTTGGGGAATGAAAAATTCTATGCAGATTTGTGACTGTTTTGGGGGTCAGCGCCCCTAACCCCCATGTTGGTCAAGGGTCAACTGTTACGTGTTTCCAATGGAGCCTTTGAGTTCAATCTGAAAAAGGGAGCAAGACCTTGCAGATCTCATGGCTTCTAGCCTAGGAAATCTCTTGCAGATGCCTTGGGAATTCAGACCGTGTCTTTGGGGGACCTTCTCTGAGCTCCCATATGGATGGGGCAGAGCTGAAAGGAGGAAAAGAATAAACATTGTTTATAGCCCATGATTTATTCTCCAAGGTTGTGAAAACCCCGTGTTACCTGGGCGAGACCATAACGAAATAGATCGAAGTCCATGAAGAAAGTGTTCAGTGGCAAGCTGGTGAATAGTCATTGACATAAAGAATGGGCAAAAGCAATTTATAAATCACAAATGATACAATACTCTTTATTGTAATTGCCTTACAGCCAACAGATTCCCACGGAATGCTCTTGATTCGGGCTCTGGGCTCCTATATCCAGAGCGTCGCCCATCTGTTATTTCAACCGGTGAACAAATGCAGTTCCAACCTGAACGTTTCTGATACTTTCTGTCAATAGGTGAGAAGAAAGCAAAACAACAAAGCTGCGTGTCGGGTCTCCAATCATTTGTCAATGACAAGGACAACTTCTTTGCTGAAGAAGATGATTTTTTCAAATATCAGAGGACTCCTTCCTCAATTTTTCTGTGGTTGCTATTCATAATGTTTTGGCTATAAACACATTTTAAAATTTAATCGGCATTATTAACATTTTTCCATCACTTTCTTAAGAAGTCTTGACCAGGGATCAGGAAACGAGGGTCTGTGGGCCAAATCTGATCCCCCCACCTCTTCCTGTAAATCAAGTTTATCGGAACACTCTGCCCAATGGTTTTACATATCATCCAGGGCTGCCTTTGCGAGTAGGTTAGACAGAGAGTGTACGGGCACCAAGCCCAAAATATTTACTATCTGGCCCTTCACGGAATAAAGTTTGCCAACTCCAGGTTTAGACAGTCAACAAAACAATAAATCAGGCCTTGATCTGGTGGTGTTTGCTGACTTCTGTGGTGTCACTACTCCCATGGTGGCCAATTTCAATCTTCCGGGGTGCCGTCACTCAACCCAGGGCTGGGAGAAGTTGCCCAGCAGCACAACCCGGGACCGTGTCCTCACCGTGCAGCTACCGCGAGCGTCAGTCCCCTCCAGAGCCTCCGTCACCGCACAACACGGTAAGATCATTAAGAACTGATGAGTTTTCAGTATTTCCTATATTTGTTTCTGAATCGAATTTATTTAGTTACAAATTGATATCATTTAATTTTTTAAAGATTTATTTATTTATTTGAGAGGAGGGAGAGAGAGAGAGAGAGAGAGAGAGAGAGAGAAGCTCAAGCAGACTCCCTGCCGAGTGACGGAGCCCAACACCAGGCTCGATCTCATGACACTGAGATCACGACCTGAGCTGAAACTAAGAGTCTGACTCTCAACCAGCTGAGCCACCCAGGCGGCCCTATCATGTAATTTTTAATACGGTTGTGCTTGTGTGGTTTGCAGAATTTCTGAACATACGACAATCTGCGATCATGAGCTGGCTCCATTGCTTTCCCGTGGGGCCCAGCCGTCCCTCCCCCTCCCCCCGCCTGTCTTCCTATCTCCAGGACCAATCCCCTTCTCGGCACACCTGGCTCCCAAGGTGTCCTGCACCCTTGTAATGACGCTCTGGCTGTCTGGGGACCCCATTTTTTGCCCGTCCTGTCCTTGACAACAGCTCGTTCTCCCAGAATCTCGGTTCCTCTCATCCTCACTGGGGAGCAGTTCAGTTCTGCACTAGGACTGATCTCAGGTAGCTGGTAGCAGCTTACCGAGGTATAGATGGTGAACAGCTGATTGTTTAAACACGCCTGGCAATGTCTGCATTTTTTTTAAAAAAAGGTTCTTATCGACCCAGAGGTTATAGAGTCTGAATGTCTGGTCAGACTGCAGGTGTGAGAGGTGTCTTTGGAATTCTGGGGTGCCAACACCCCTCAGTCCCTGCAAGGAGGGTCTTCATCTTCTCTCTCAGTGCAGCACTGGCCCAAATGTGCCCCTGATGCTTCTCATTTCTCCTGACAACTTCTCCTCTTTTCCCTCAGCTTTAGTCCTTACACTCCCTTCCCTCTTTTCTTCCTGTTGAAACCTCACTGCTGTGGCTGTAGTGAGACAGGTGTTGTACAGACTCAGCAGGAAGGGGATCAGGAAACCTACAGCTGTTTGTACCTATCTAGAACCTTCAGCTCCTGCCTCGTGTGGTCTTGGCTGATACCTGACACATCTGGTGTTTTATCAGGATTTGTGCGTTCTCTGTTCCTGGCCGCTCTACCGTCTGGCCCCTTGGCGGGTTGTGATGAAAGCACTGCCCGGGGGAAGATAACATAACCACTGAGAAGCAGGACCCCAAACAGGAGCAGTTCAGGAGACTGGGGAGTGCGGGGAGGTCGTGGGGAGCCACAGCACACTGTGTAGGACGTGGTGCGAAAACGCAGGAGGAGGGAGCTAGGTCAATGGCATTAACAAAAGAACCAGATGGAGGGAAAAGTCATTTATGTGTCAACACATATTTATCAAGTACCTTCCATGGTTCAGGTCTTGTCTAAGCCCTGGGTTACCGCATGGGATGAAATGAAGCCCTGTTCTTATGTCCCTTACATTTCTAGCGGGCTGGGATGGAAATAGGGCAGCAGGTAGCAGCAAAGGAACAGGGGAAGAGGTCAGGTGAGCAGAGCTAGCTCATGGAGTGACAACGGGGTAGAGGGCAAGACAGGAATCTTCTGGAAGGTTTTGAGCAAGAGGTGCCATGTTCTTTTTTTTTTTAATTTTAATTTTTTATTATGTTATGTTAGTCACCATACAGTATATCGTTAGTTTTTGATGTAGTGTTCCATGATTCATTGTTTGCGTATAACACCCAGTGCACCATGCAATATGTGCCCTCCTTAATACCCATCACCGGCCTATCCCAACCCCCCACCCCCCCTCCCCTCTGAAGCCCTCAGTTTGTTTCCCAGAGTCCATAGTCTCTTGTGGTTCATTCCCCCTTCTGTTTACCCCCCCTTCACTCTTCCCTTCCTTCTCCTACCAATCTCCCTGCTATTTCTTATGTTCCGTAAATGAGTGAAACCATGTGATAATTGTCTTTCTCTGCCTGACTTATTTCACTTAGCGTAAGAGGTGCTATGTTCTGACTTATATCTCAAAACAACAACCCAGAGTTGGTTGCTGGGCGGGGAGCCCAGGGCAGAGGCCTTGGCAAAGTCCAGGCGCAGGTGGGTGGGTCACGGGAGGTGGTGGGAATCAGCACTTTCCGGAGATGCAGAGAAGGTGGATGGGCCATGGGCTGTGAGAGAAGAAGAGGAACCCCGGGAAGACTCCAAAGGGTTTGGCTTGAGGAACTGGATGGATGGGACTTCTGTATACCGAGGTGGGAAAGGTTGGGAAGGGAAGGGTGGGGGGTTGGGGAAAACCGGGAGTTTGGATGTAGACATGATGGTTGTGATGGCTTCGTCGACGAGGTGTAGACATTGAGGACACAGTTGCAGGTACCGGTCGGGAGTGCAGAGGGAGAGAGAGGCGGGGGTGCTGGAGTGAGTTTAGCCATCATCACTAGGTAGTCGGCGTTTAAAGGCACGAGCCTAGATTCAGCCCCATGTGGAGGGAGATCAGGCACAGAAGAGGAGCGGTCTGAGGACGGGGCTCTGGGTCTTGATGTGCAGAGAAGACCCTGTAGTTATAAAATGAGAAGGCATGAAGAACCCTCTCTGGCAGGGCCTTCCCGAAGAGCTACTTGGGAATGGTTGAGGTGGCGGCTGGATGTCCTCCTGACAGTCCCCCCAGACCCGGGCCGGTGGCCTCTGCTGGAGTGAGGCGTGCTGCGTCCCCCCACTTTCTCAGAGACGGTGATCTCTGGCAATATTTCTCCAAGTCAGTTTTATTTATTTATTTTTTTCTCTAAGTTAATTGTAAATGAACACATATGTCGTATAGTTTTCCAGTGTGTTCTACAGTCAAGCAAAGAGCAATCGGATGTGGCAGCCGCCGAAAGGCTGGGTGCTTCTGCCGTTGTCAGGTAGGAAGGACGAGGACCGGGCGACCGCTGGCCTCTACTCCCTAAGTAGAGAAGTTGAGGTAGCTGTGTGCAGAGCACTTCGCACCTTGCCCGGCCCACAGTGGATTCAACATGGTTTTCTCCCTTCTTTCAAGTCCCAGGGCTGCCATTGGTGGCTGTGTGACCTCAGGAAAACTGCTTCACTTCTCTGAGCCTCTATTTCCTCCTTGGTAATGACTCATTATTCCCACCAGAGGGTGTTTGTAAGGATTAAATCACTTTAAAGTGATTGAAACATGTAGTGAACTGCAAAGTTATTTGCACATATGAGGTGGAAATGAGTGTGTCTGTACTAAGCTCAGTTTACACAATAATAGATTTTCACCCTTTGCATCACCAGCGAGGGTTTCTATACTCAGCTCATGGAACGGACCATCTTGGGGACACAAGTGCGCCAAACAGACACAGGGGCTCTCACTGTTAGGTCAGATATTTCTTGCCGGCCCAAGGAGTGAAGAAGACGAGCTGACTTATCAAAGCCCCATCACCATCATGGACTCCGGAGTGGG
Source organism: Ursus maritimus (assembly GCF_017311325.1). Lineage (NCBI taxonomy): Eukaryota > Metazoa > Chordata > Mammalia > Carnivora > Ursidae > Ursus > Ursus maritimus. The sequence continues at coordinate 20,459,960 of NW_024424786.1, forward strand.
AACGATAAAGCACAGAGTTCTGAGTTCTCACATCAGTCCTCGCTCTTTCCCTCTGGTCTCCCATCTGTCTCCTTCTATGCCGGCTGCCAGTTGAAAACGCCTCTGGTCTTCCTCTCCTGCCTTCCGTGAAGTCAGTGAAAAGCAAGAGGGAGCATGCAGGGTGCGGACGATCCTGTCTGTGCTGGCCTCAATTATGGCATCCGTTTACGCTGAAGTGTGAGGGGAGCACTGGGTGTTGTACACAGCTAATGAATTGTTGAACACTACATCAAAAACTAATGATACACTGTATGTCGGCTAATTGAACATAATACGAAAAAATTTTAAAAAATTAAAAAAAAAGTGAGGCGAGTATATGTTGGGACAGGGCAGGAGGGAGGGAGGGTGAAGGCTAAATCACTCACATAAAGGCTCAGTAGGTCTGGGTTCTAGACTTGACATTCACAAACCGTGTCTCTACAACATTTCCAGTATTCGGTTCAAGGAAAGGAATTGGATCCAAGCTCTTCTAGCTCTTTCTCTTTGGGATTCTGGGACTTCACGCCCCTTGGAGATTCCCGTCTACTTCTTTCAGCATCGTTCCACCAGGTGGCGACGTTTCCCTAACCCCAAGCAAGTTTTCATTCAGGGAAAAAGCCAAGGTTTGTAGCCAGTTTTTTGTTTTTTTGTTTTTGTTTGTTTGTTTATTTTCTCCCCTGAATGTGAAAAAGAATGATTCTCCACAGCTGGGGAAGAAAGAAGGAACTTTCCTTCTGAACACCTAGGGCAGTTTATGCTGGAAACAGGGCCCCTGTTGAGAGATTTCTCCACCCTGCAAAGAGTGGAGTGCAAACTCGGGTTAGGATTTTGTCTGGTTGCACAAGGGGCAGGGGCAGGGGTGGGGGCTGGGACGTACCGGAATTGCTGGGTCCTAGGGAAGTTAGGGGCAGTGGGCCTGCCTGCATGAACCCTGCAAAACTCCACCCGGAGAAGGACACTGGAAGCCAACTTTTTCCAGGCTGTGAGGGAGTAGGTGTTGCTGGAAGCTCGCTCCAGCGGCTCAGATGGTCCTGCCAGAGTCCGACTGCTTTACTGCATTATTCGTGAAGGTCGGAGATGCAAGAGGGCAGGACGAAGTCCAATACCGCCCCCGCCCCCGTGCAGATGGGGAAACTGAGGCCCAGAGTGGGTGGGTTCTCCTGATTCTACCTCCTTGCCGAATTACTTCCTTAGGTGTTTCAAATAGACTTTTCAACGGTCTCCTCTGGCGTGTGCCCCTAGTGTGTCTAGTGAAGCCTGCTGGCCTCCGCACCTGCCAGGCCCCTGCGTTATGCCCGCCAGGCACTCTGCCCTGAGAGAGACTCCAAGAGCTGCTGGGTTTGTACCTCAAATAGGTACACCTGGGGGGCTCAGTCAGTTAAGCGGCTGCCTTTGGCTCGGCTCATGATCTCAGGGTCCTGGGATCGAGCCCCACGTCGGGCTCCCTGCCCAGTGGGGAGTCTGCCTCTCCCTTGGCCCCTCACCCCACTTGTGCTTGCTCGCTCTTTCTTTCTCTCTCTCTCTCTCAAATAAGTAAATAAATAAAATCTTAAAATCTTAAAAAAAAAAATTTAAACGAAGACCTCAAACAGCAGACCAATCCAGTAGGAGAGAAAACTCATTTAAGGTAACCGTTTATTAACCTGTAAAACAGATCTCATAGTAGGGTTTGTTGGTTTGTTGGTTTGCATTTAATAATAGTATAATAACAACACACTTTTATTTAGTGTTTCCTGCGGACTGGGTTCTGTGTTAAGCACTTAGCATGGTTATAGCCGATAGTGTGTTCCTAACAAAGCTGTGAGGCAGCTATTAGTACCTATTTATAATAGAGGCTCAGAGACGTTGAGTAACTAGCCCAAAGTCACACAGCTGGAAGAGCAGAGCCAATATTCACACCCTCATTTGCCAAACTCAAGCTTTGGTCTTTTAGCCTCCACCTTGTGCTTCCTGACACTCTCCCATTCGTAGGATCTGATGTAGAAACTTACTGGAGTCCCTTTCTGGAGTCCCAGTCACTCTCTCATCTTTTCCCTGTTGCTCTAGGAAGGCTCAGTGATAGCGAGCCAGCTCAGGGCCTGGAGACGTAATGACATCAGTCTTGCGTCTGCAGGACACCCAGAGCATGGTGGCATGGGATGAGGAGAGATGCTCCCAAAGGAAGCCAGGGGCACCAGAATCCGAGAAACAGCAAGACTCCGTGTGTGTTGGGAAGTGTTTCCTGCTACCTGCAAAGGCGGGGTGACCGGCAGTCTGGGGGCCTGAGGAACAGCCACATGGTCACGAAGGCTGGTATGGTGACAGCCTGCTGTGCCCTAGTGTCACGGTTAGTCCGCATGATTTCATCTGGGCCTCAGGGCAGCATGTTGCCTCAGAGACGGCTTTCTCCCCCGCTCACGGGGACAATGTCTCCAGTTACACGAAGCTCTCTAAAGAAACGGATGCCAGAAGCGAATGGCCTTCAGAAGTTGAGGTTCTTGTTTTCTCTCAAATGGGTGTGAAATTGAAGTACCTTATTAAGGTGTAGACGGATACCCGTCAGCGCCCAGAACAGCAGTTACTGGTACAGAAAAAGGGACCAGGGTCTCCAGCCCACAGATTTAGATTCTGGGCTCAACGCCACCCCCTTCTAGCCGGGGGACCTAGGGCAAATTACCCAACTCTGAGTCTTAATCTCCTCATTTTCAAAAAGGGGGCAACATTGTATATGTCCTGGGGTTGCAGGGAGAGTCAGTGAGATGGTCTATTGGAAGTGCCTGGCGTGGTTTATGCAACATTGTAAGTGTTCAATAAACACTAAGGAGGATGATGAAGGTGGTTAATGTTGATGCCCTTCCAGCTAGCTGCCCACCCTTATTCCAGATCCTTCTTTATGACCACTGCGAGGAACTTTAGAACGTCTGAACTCATGTAAACCCTATGTATCCAGAGGGTCTTGCCATTTCTGCCTATTGATGCCTCATTTGTTTTGGGGATGACCCTTGTCCTCCACATCCCCATTCCATGTTTTGCCAAACTCCAGGATTTAGGCAGTGAATTCTCAGGGCTTTAGGAGCCATGGTCTCTGATGAGTTTACTACCTGTGACCAATAAATGTTCAATGAATAAATAAGAGCCAATAAAACTATAAAAAAGAAGAATAAAAATAAGTATCCTTATAAGCGCTTTAGATCTTAAAAGGTCTTTATATTCAGGTTGCTCAGAGTCAAGTGTGTATCTAATAAAGCTTTCACAATGGGCCTGGAGTGGCGAGACCAAAGGAGGTGGGAGGCTCCAGCATCCATCACTGGAGATGGACAGCCACCCGGGGCAGGGCCAGTGGCCTTGTATCTCCAGGTCTGATAAACTCCATGAAGGACATTCAGGTCAAGACATATTTCCTATCAGAGAAAAGAGACCAGAAACGGAAGAGGGAGAGAGGAGGAGACCTCCCAAGGGGGACCTCCCTCCAAAACTAGGGACTATGAATTGACAAGAAAGGCTTTTCAAGAAGTGGTCTTAGGCTATCTCGATAATGTTCTAGTAGCTACATAGAAAAGAGCCATAGGGAAAGGCCACAAAGACCATCACAGCTCACCTCCATCCACCCATCACGTTGCCTGCAATTCTGTCATGAGCATTTTTCCCCCTTTGTTTCCTTTGAGTTTTGAGTTAACAAACAAGTGAGAATAATATCTGAAAAATTCTTATTTTATATCCTCAACTTTTGGATCGTCTCTTCTAGAGTATAAACATACAAACAAAAACTATTAACTTCTTAGTGTTTTTTCTTTCTTATTATAGAGGAGATCCACATTCATCATAGAATATTTGCAAAAAGAGATAAGCAAAATTAAGAAAGTAAATTCAGCCTATAATGTAATTACCCAGGGATGGCTATTATTAAAATTTAGGTATTCCCTTCTGATATTTTCTTTAAAAAAACCTTTTTTCCTCATGAATAGAACACAATTTAACTATCTTTCCTTTTATAGCTAATAATTTTTACTTCTTATTGAAATCTTTTCCTGAGTTATGAAAAATTATCCAGTATTTTCTCTTAAATTTTGATAATTTATAGTTTTACACAGGGTCGCCCTTCAAATAAAGTTGAATCCACCTAGAATTGATTTCTGTGTATGGCATGAAGTCAGGACAAGTTCTATTTTTTCCCCCCAAATGGATATCCAGTTGTACCAGGACCATTCTTTCTCTACTCCTCTGCAATTTCACTTCTTGTTGAAAAACCAATTGTCCACGTGTGGGTGGCTCTCTGGGCACTCTTGTGTTCCACTGGACTGTCTGTATGTTGGACAAGATAGGATGCGTTACACTTCGTGTTGGGTAATAAATAACCCCAACATCTCATGGCTTCACATACTAAAGTTATTTTTTCCTAACAGGTCACGGGTGATGCCGGAGATATATAGCAAGGCAACTGTTCTTCATGAATGAAGTATCTACACCGTTGGGAGCACTCTCTATCCAGAGAAGAGACACTGGAGATTGCCCATGAGGCTTTCACTGGCTCACCATGAAATGTTACTCATCATTCACTTCCTCTTACAATGCATTTGCCAGGAACAGTCAGAGAGTTAGACTCACGTGCAAAGAGCTATAAAGTGCTGTCTGCCATATGCTGGGAAGGAGAGGCTGCCCAGATCTTGGAAAACACTAGTGACGTCTACTTTCCTCTATATCCTTGAGTGAAAATGACAGTCTCAATAACTCTACTTTCATAGTAAGACTCAACACCTGACAGAGTAACTCATCTGACCCTGTGTTTCTTCTTCAAGAAGCTCTTGGCTCATCTTGGACCTTGGCAAGTCCATATACATTGTAGAATGTGTTTGTTAAGTTCTGAAAAAACCTGATCTTGAAAGGTGGCAAATTACATTGATTTTCTGATAATAAAGCAACATTTACACCAGCATCCTGGAATTAGCCAAATTTGAACAAATTTGAACATTTCCTTTTTATATATTGTTAGCGTTGGCTTGTTAATATTCTGTTTAGGGACTTTTCTACCTGTTCATGGGCAAAATTGGCCTGTAATTTTCTTTGCCATTACGTTCTTGTTGGGTTTTGGTATCAAGATTACTTTAGCCTTACACAATAAAATGGGGAGTGTTCTCACTTTTTCTCTTTTCTGGAAGAGTTTGTCTAAGGTTAGCACTATATCTTCTTCAAACATTTCATAAAATTTGCTTGAAGTCATCAAAGATATTTTATTTGTGAGAAATTTATTTTTAATAAAAAATAAATTATTTTAATATAGGATTATTCAGATTTTTAAATTTCTTTTTTTGTTAGGTTTGGTAAGTATTGTTTTCCAAGGGATTTGTCTATTTCATCTAAATTTTCAAATTTATCTACAGAGTTGTTTATAATATTTCCTTATTTTCTTGATAATGCCTGCAACATATGTGGCAACTTTTTTTCAACATTGACATTAATTTTTTGTGCTTCCCCCCTTTTTTTTTCTTGCTCTGTCTCAGCAGATCAATTTATTGGTCATTTAAAAGATCCAAATTTTGACCTTTTTAATACTATTTTAATTTTGTTTCATTAATTTTGCTTCTTATCTTTTTAATTTACTTCCTTCCATATATTTGGGAGATTATTTGTGGGCTCTTTTTTATTTATTTATTTATTTATTTATTTATTTATAATTATAATATTTTTTATTATATTATGTTAGTCACCATACAGTACATCCCTAGCTTTTGATGTAAAGTTCCATGATTCATTACTTGTGTATAACACCCAGTGCACCATGCAATACGTGCCCTCCTTAGTACCCATCACCAGTCTATCCCATTCCCCCACCCCTCTCCCCTCTGAAGCCCTCAGTTTGTTTCCCAGAGTTCATAGTCTCTCATGGTTCATTCCCCCTTCTGTGGGGGCTCTTTTTCTAACTTCTCCTTCTAGTATTCCTGAAGAAAATATGTTAAGTCTGCTCACTGTATTCTGCTCATCTTTGTATTTTCCATCATTTTGTCTCTCTCTGCTTCATTCTGGGTAATTTCTTCTGCCCTGTCTTTCAGTTCCCTAATTCTCTTTCTCTCTGTCTTGAATCTGGTATTAAACCCATCTGTTGAACTTTTCACTTTGATTACTGGATTTTTTAAATGTTAGAATTTCTATTTGATTCTTTTCTCAAGTTCACAATTATTTAACTTCAGTTGATTGCTGAAATATTTTAAGTTCAATTTTTATCTCTTTGAGCATGGTAAGCACAGTTGTTTTATAAAAACATCTATATGAAATATCTTTATGAAAATATGATCTCTTTCATCAATCTTTCCAAGTTTCCGGTAGTGGGAGTAGCCATGAGAGGGAAAGACTCTCTCTTTTGGGTTCCTTTAGTCCTTACCCACATTTCATTTATGACATCTATTATCTTCTTATCTCATTATTTAGATATTTTTATCCCTTACTAGACTAATGGTTCACGGTTCATCAAAGAGAAATTCTCTTTCTGGTTTATCTTTGTATTTGTTACAGTATCTAGCAGAGTTCCACTCAAGATATGAAGATATTATGAATAAATGAATGAATTTCATCATAAGTCCCCCTACCTACCCATGTCTCACTTATGTTTTCCTTCAGCTTCTTCCCTAACCTCAACTACTACCACCTTCTCTATGGTTCACTGCGCTCCAGCCATACTGGTCTCTGTGCTGGTCCTGCCTCAGAGTCCTTGCACTTGCTCTTCCTTCTGTCTGGAATGTTCTTGCCCCTGATACCCATCTGTCTTAGTCCCTCACCTCCTTCACATCTCTTATCCAAAGTCGCTTCTGCAGAGCAATCTCCTCTGACCACCTTATCAGTAACAGCATTTGCCCTCCCCTCTGCCGTTCTCTATCCCCTCACCCTGCTATATTTTCCTTCATAGCGTTTTTTACTAAGTGACAGTAGGTTGTAAGTGTAACTGTTTATTGTTTGTCTCTACCGTAATTTTATCAACTCTATGAGGGAAGGGACTGTATTTTTTGTTCACTGTAATTATCTCCGGGCCTTAAACAGTATCTGGCACATAGAAGGCCCTCAAGAAGTGTTTACTGAACTAGGCATTGCGGTAACTGATTTATGTGAACATTTTTAAGAAGTTCTCCTCCAGCAGTTTTGGAAATTCAATATGTCATTATTGTCTCCATGTTACTGATGAGTGGGCTGAGGCTCAGAGAAGTTATTTAATATGTCTGAGGAGACACAGCTAGTGAGTGATCGACTTGGAATTTGAACCCAGGCATCTGCCTTCTAAAGTTACCCGGGACAGCCTGACATAGGTGACAAATGCCTCCTGAAACATGCACATAAAATTAAGTGACACAGGGTGGGATTCAACAGTTGTTGGGAAGGATAAAAAGAGAACACTGAAGTTGTTGGGGAGCACCAGACATTTTCTTACAGGTCAGCAGCCTTCCATACACACTTCAAACGATCACCCTGGTCTGATAATCCCCCACCCCCGCCCCGGCGTTACTCAGTGTCTGCACAGTGGTTTCACTACCCTGGCTGATCCAAACAGCAATGTCAACAGAATGGTGACCCGACATGTAAAGCAACGTATGGGACAAAAGGAAAAGGCAGCTGTGATGACGCAAGGTTGTCCAGATGTCAAGCACCCTGTGCTTACACACTTGCCCATTCATGTTATTACTTTTTTAAACATTTGTGATAAGAAAAACAGTTGGGCTGCTTCCCCTGAGGCATTTCTGGATGGATTAATGCAGACATTCGTGTGTTTAGGTTTTCTGATTGTTTCCTACTGGTTTGGGGCAAACCCAGAAACTTCCAAGCCAAGTGCAGGGGGGATGATCTTCAAAGAGCCCATAAGGAAAAATTGAGGAGGACACCCAAGAGACCACCGGGAGTCTCTCCTGCCAGGATTCTTTCCTATCACATGGTGGCTAGAAGAGGGCTTGGATGTCATTCACCTGCCCCCTTTGCAGCTGCACTGGCATCTCCTTCGGCAGCAAACAGTGAGAACACCCAGACCCTCTAGAGAACAGGGTTAGGGTGCCCCCTGCAGAACCAGATCAGTATATAATTCTCCCTATGATCATTTGAAGATGAAGTGGGCTCCATTCTGGGACGGGTGACATGGACAGACAAGAGCCCAACTTTGCAGTCAAGCAGAACTCGTTTGGAATTTGGGTCATAGTTAGATGACCCAGTGGCAATAATTCAATCTGAGTGTTATATTTCTTATGTGTAAAGCGGGAACAATAATAGCTACTTTTTATAGGGTTACTTGTGAAAAGTAAATGGGCTCCTGCACAGGCAGTCTGAGGATAAGACTGACACATGGTAGGATGGCACACGAGGTACCTCTTATCGGTCTAGAACCTGACAAGCTGGGCTTTTATCTGATGGGCCAAAAACCAGCCCTCTCATCACCTTGCTGATCTCTCCTTCTCCATGGTGGATGACAATTTTTTTCTATCTCATAGAACAGTGACACTCAAAATTTGTTTTTCATAAGAATCTTCTGGAATGCTAGTTAAGAACACACCTTCCCAGTACCCATTCCTCAGATTTTCTGTTTCAGTAGGTGGGGCGGGGCCCAGGAATCTGAGTTTTTACCAGACACCCTCCCCCACGCTTCCCCACCATGCAATTCTGACTTTGGTAAACTGCTCTAGGATTTAAAGAATGCTGACAAAGCCTGGTTGACTTAAATGCAAAATATTTTTCTAAAGACTACAATAGAAATGCATACTCCCTCAAGCTCCTTTGGACGTGCAGTTTGCATAGTTATAGCACCTTTTCATCAAGTGCAAATGAGACCCAAATGAATCCTTATTTTGACCCATAAAGAATGGGTTGGGGAGAGATAGAAGAGGCTGAATGCCATAGGGAAATTAACACCAGCCCACAAGACACCTGGATTCTAGCTTTGCCCTGTAGTTCGCTGGCTGTGCAGCTTTGACATATCCCTTTAGCGTCTCTAGATGTGTTCCCTCCCCTGTAAAATAAAGTGATGGTCCCTGCCCTGTCCATGTCTCAGGGATGCTGTGGGCTTTGGGGAGATGAACAGGCTTTCAAAAGGACAAGCTCCTTGATGAGCATGGAAGACAAAGAGTTATAACATTGACTGGGCTGAGAGGAGAGGCCATTTATCTGCTGTGTCAGTTGGGATCTAACCATGAAAGCAGAATGGAACTCAAGCGTTTGCGATAGAGAGACTCTAATGCGAGGAATGGGTCACACCAGTGTTGGGAGGTCTGTGAAGCCAAACAGCGTGGCGAGGTAACTCAAAGGTTAACGAGAGCAGAAAGTCACTAGTATCTACAGGCTGAAGAGAGAAGGGGAGGAGGTGGTGTTACCAGAGTCCCTGATGGGCTTGTCTGGAGGGAGCTGGAGTCATGGAGGAAAGGAAGTGGCTGCTGGAGGCATGCCCAGGGCAGAGGGGGAGGGAAGAAATACCCTGGCTCCCTCCCTCCGGTCTCCTGCTGGCACCCTCCCTGGCTGAACCTGGGCAGGAGCTGGCTGACAGGGGAGCCTGGAGCCTGAGAAATGCCTTCAGCCCCAAGCATCAGACACAGAGGAGGCAGAGAGCAGAAAGGGAGGGGGCCTCAGAGGGGAAAAGGGTAGGGAATGGATCTGAGGGCAAACGGGCCAGAACAAGCATATCTTCCAATCTTCTGCCTGGACACGGGTCTACCCGCAGATCTTTGTGAATCGAATTTGTCCCGGAGTGAAGAAAGCTACCACTCTCCATCCCATACCTCAGCCGCACTTAATGACTAAATTCAGAAATTAAAAAAATCTCCAAGGCAAAGATTCAAAGATTACCTCCACAATGACCAAGATTCATGAGAAGAGAGGTGGCACAGAATCAAGTTTTTATTTGAACCTTCAGTCAATATTTTCCTTGTCCCCAGAGGCAGGGAAGTAAGTGTGTGTAGGGAATTTGGCCAACATTTGTCTGAACAGTACCCAGCTCAACAACAGTCAAATAATGAATCAGATATTCTGGGTCTTGGAGTTTTGATCTCTGCCATGCATGCATTGCCTTTTTCAAGCCATTAGAATCGCATTATCTACATTCGGTTGGGAAACGGTCTCTATGCTTAGCACTCCTTTGGGGAAGAGGCTTTGGGAGTGTACAGGGACCACGTAGGGATTTAAGGAGCCAGAAGTGCTCATTCGCAGAGAGTTCTGGGTAAGGGAGTGCTGTGGACTATAGAGGCTGCCGTATACACAGGTAGCGCCGTGGGCTTCCTTGGAGCACGGTGCTTCCTTACGGGGCAACACGCGCATCGAGGGAGAGAATCACAGAAGCGAGAAGTGGAGGGCAGATGGAGCCATCCTCCGGTTTGGCTTTCTTGAACATGAGAGGACTGAGTTCTGTGAAGGAGAAATGCCCCCGATCCCTCCTCCACCCATCCTGCCGATCCAGGTGACCCGGGACTCTTTGCCTAGTAAACGATGAGTAACAAGGGGCCACATGTAATCCAGCTTGAAATCAAACCGCAGGATGAAGGATCAGATACAATGTGACTCGAAGACCATATGCATTGGTGTCGTGTGTTGCCCTCACACACACACACACACACACACACACACACACACACGCACCCGCTACCACCTTGGACACCTTCCCAGACCTAAGACTCCAAAGGTGGGGACAGAAATTCTGCCTTTTAAACAAGCTTCCCAGGGGATTCTTACACATTTTAACAAGAAAAGGAAATTTGTGGATTGAAAAAAAATGAATAAAACAATAAATGGGGACACTGTGGATTTATTTATCAACGTCTTTATCCGTTCTCCTACTGAAGTCCATCTAGGTTTCCCCAGCTGTTCATTGTACTCACAGGGATGTGATGAATATCTTTGTACTGTCACCTTGTGAGGGGGTGCTGAAGTGTCCCGGGATGTGGATTCGTGACGTCATGGGCACAGAGACCTTCCTCTTTACTGGAATTAACAAGTCACTCCCCAGAGTGACTCCCCAAAGTCCACAGTCCAGGGGCACCTGGGTGGCTTAGTGGGTTAAGCATTTGACTCTTGATCTCAGCTCAGGTCTTCATCTCAGGTTCGTGAATTCAAGCCCTGCATTGAATTCAAGGCCCAGCGTGGAGCCTACTGAAAACAAAAAACAAAAAACAACAAAAGGAACCCCCAAACCCCATAATCCTAAACCGGCAGTGGGTTAGAATTCCTTCCTTGTTACCTTCCAGCCAACACTTATTATCATCTGAATTTTTAGTTCTGCCAATTTGAAGGCTGTGGGCTGGCCTCCCATGTGCTAATTTGTTTCTCTGATTATTGGTGAGGGTGAGCACCTTTTCACATGTTTAATGATGCTCATTTTTAAATTGACTTTCTTCTACTCTTTTTTTAACAGTGGATTTAAGTTGTAAGAATATGTATTTCTTTCAACCTGGGACTCCCCTCAATGAAGTTATTTTTATTTGAATGAAAAAGACAGTAAGTTGTAGGGCACGTGGGTGGCTCAGTTGGTTAAGCGTCTGCCTTCAGCTCAGATCATGATCTCAGGGTCCTGGGATCAAGCCCCACATCGGGCTCCCTGCTCAGCGGGGAGTCTGCTTCTCCCTCTCCCTCTGCCTCTGTGATCTCTCTCTCAAATAAATAAATAAAATCTTTTTTAAAAAGTAAGTTGTATAGACATTTATATTTTCCTTCTGAATTTCATTTGTGCAAAAAGAGCCACGCCCCCTGGAAGAGACAACGGTACTTTGCAGATTGAAGGTGCGGGTGGGACAATCCTTAGAAAGGTCCTGCTCTACCCTGGAAGTGATGGATCACATCTGAAAGTCAGGGCTATCTACCCAATCCAACTTTCCTCTACTATGATTTCTGCGGATTTCTCTGCTGCTGCCACCTGGTTCCCTTTCTTGGGTCCTTCCTGCTGTCTGAAAAGAGGGACTTTGTGACCCAGAGTCTTTGCCTCACTTCTGATCTTAGGGTCTCCCAGGAGTTATTGGGAGTTGCCACTGGAAGCCATTCTAACAGATGTGGGGAAAGCACCAGGAGACGGAGAGCCTTCCTCCGATGGTGTCCTCAAAAGCAAAGGCACCGGGCTGTACTTCATAGCTCTCTCCTGGATGCCTTCATTGATACATCATTCATACTTCTGAAATCACCTGTCCCCAGCCCTTTACCCTCCCCTTCTCTCCTTGCATTCCCAAGACTGGTGTTCATGAGTTTATGTCTTCCATCTCTTTTATAAGGAGACCTGTCCCCTTTCCCAAACCAGCCACCACAGAGCCATCACCCTCATAGGAAAAACCAGATAGATGTGATATCAGCTCTTATCACACAGGGAGGTCACCTGGAGCTAGTTTCTGATTGAGCCTGCTTGCTTGGATTTCCCACTCCTGTCTTGGAGCGACCACTGGCGGAAGTGCAGTTTCCAAATAGAAGCTCTCTTTCTATTGACACTTGTCCTTCTTCACCAGCCCTCCTTCAATTACTTGCTTTCCCCTGGACCAGGCAAGAGCCTCAAACAGTGATAGGACAAGCAGAAAGGACAGGGGCTGTGGGATGAGAGCGGGGCAGCTCCGCAGAAGGGCACATCAGGGCAGGCAGCTGGGGGAGTGAGCTGAGAACCCTCAGGTCTCTATGGGTGGGTTGTAGCATCATCGAGAAGAATCTGTCGCCAACCGTCTTCCCTGTGGAAATGCTCTCCCCTGGGCTCCTCTGTCCTAAGAAACGGTGGCTAACAGAGCCAAGGCTCTGTGTGGTTGCTTGTCTAACTTAATCACTCCGCAGATGTTTACTGAGTTCCTCCTATGTGCCCTGCGTCACGCTGGGTAGCTTTGGGGGTGGGGTGGAGGTAATACAGAGAAAACCTGTCTTCATTATTGTAGTCACTGCAGAGAGCAGGACCTTAAGGGAGGAAGAGGGACAAGCAAGTTTTGATCTTTGCAGAGAGAAATGTCTACAAGAGAAAATGCTATGGGGAGGGTCAGAGCTGTGAGCCTTCATGGCAGGAGAGGGGGCTGGATGGTCGACAGGCCATAGGTGCTCGGAGGAAGCACAGCATCTGGGGGTAGAGGCTTCTTGATCACAGATTTTGCCTCTACTTGAAGTTTTTGTTGAGAGCTGAGAAATGAAGTAGGGAAAGCGCCAAACGCAGTATAAGGTACATAGTAGGTGCTCAATAAAATCTTGTCTCCCTCTTCTCCTTATTGTTTCTCTTTTCCTTCCTCCATCTCTTTTATTTTTATTCCTTTCCCTTCCTCCATTCTTTCTTGCATCCACTTGGATTCCACCCCTACCTTCCTTTTTAGTATTCGTTAGAGTAGGGGTGGGCCAACGTTTTCTGTAAAGGCCCAGGTAACGAATACTTCAGGCTTTGCGGCCCAACCGGTCTGCCACCAGCACGGACACACCGCAGAGCACACATCAATGGGCGATCGTGGCTGTGTTCCCATATGACTTCACTTGTGGGCACAGAAATGTGCCTTCCATATATGTTCCTAAAGATGACTCTTGTTTGATTTTTTCCCCCCGATCATTTAAAAACATAAAAAGCAAACAAACAAACAAACGTTCTCAGCTTGCAGGTTGTCCAAACACAGACCGCGGAGTTAATTTGCCTCAAAGGCTGTCGTTTGCTGATCTCTGATTTAGAGCTATAATTGTTAAATTTGGGGGTTTACAGCCAACTTCTCCGAGAACCTGAGGATAGCTTCACGTCCATTCGTTCAGTCTACAGATGTTTTGAAGCCTAGGAGTCCCGAGCGCCAGAGTCCTGTGTCCAGGGAGCTTATAATCTACACACTCAACAAACAAGCGAACAAGACCTCGTCTGTGCTGTGGAGACATAGCAGGGGGCTGTGGGGAGCCGGGGGGGGGGTGCGGACGATGCTGACTCAGCAAGGGCAGTTGGGGCACGCCTCTCTGAAGGTGAGATACTGGACCTGAACCTGAACTCGGAGAAGGGGCAGCCGGGAGAAGAGCTGGAGGGCAGCTGGAGGCAGAGGGAGGGAACAGCAAGGGCAGAGGTGGGGGGCCTGGGCAGAGAACCTGAGCGCCGTGATCCAGGCGTGGGCAGGCAGGGTCCCCCACGTCAGGGGAAGGGTTTGTCCTGCTTCCAATAAAAAGGATGGAACAAACAGGAAGTGAGTAAAGGGTTTGGGGGTGAGATGTGATAAGGTCTGATTCACATCCCTTGGGCTGAGTAGAGAAGCCCTTTCCTAGGAAAATGTGTTCACACATGTACTCCCAATCATTTTGCTTACTGTGTGCATTTTTAGGGCCTCCCATAGCTCCCTAAAAATCCTTCTATGGAAGTACAAACCTCAAATCAAAAGTCCTGGCATTAAAGAAAAGAAAAGGTGGATGAAGGACCCTCATTCTGGAAAGAAAATGGTCTTTGAGTCTTCTGGAAAGCTCTGGACAGTGCTCACCCAAGTCAGCCTGGTTTCTGGTGGCTCATCTGAGATGCGGCTTGCTAAAAAGGGGTGGGGAGTGGTTGCTCCAACTTTGGCGGGTGTCTGTGAATGCAGCTCTTGTCTGATAGAAGCCCCATAGTCAAGGTTTGTACGGAAAGCTCCAGGGGGTGGGCAGAGGCAGGGATGGTGAGAGAAAGTCAAGCCGCTCTTTCCTGGGTCCCAATTGTCAACCCCACTTCCCCAGACACGCACACACACACACACACACACACACACACACCCAGCACCTGCAGACACACCTCCCGGGTGCCCTTCCCAGCAACCCCTGCCAGTTAGTGCAGCGCCAAACCTCTTGGCTCTGCCCCAGTGGGCCCATGACCCAGGGGCTGCGCCACTCACAGGGAGGACTGGGCCCTGAGTCAGGCTCCCTTGCTCCAACCCAGTGGCCACCTGTGCTCCTGGGGAGCTTTGGAGGCTGGGAAACCTTCAAAGAGCAGTTAATCACTAACTAGGTGGAGATAAGACAGAATGAAACAATGGAGAAATGCCCGACCCCGAGTTCGCGCTTCCCTGCCTGCACACGCCAGGACCTGGCCTCCCCGAGGAGTGGGGATCAAACCGAGGTGCTTCACGGGGGAGAAGTGACAGGCCAGGCCTGGGGGTCTGCGAGCGGCCGCAGCCCCTCCCTGGCTGGACCCTCTCCCTTCAGCGAGCCTCAGCCCCGAGGACAAATGTGGGCAGGGAGCCAGGGAGGGCTCTCTTTATCTCGAAGTTCAGGGTCTGGAATTCAGATTGGCCCATTTATTATGCCAGTCCTGCCTGGGACACAGAGATCCAAGATCAATCAGACTGGGTCCCTGCCCTCGTTGAGCTCACAGTGAGAAACGGGGAAGAAAGGAACAGACACAAACAGAAGGATTTCCAGGCGTCTACCTGCTACAATGGCAGAGCGGGTGGCAGGCTGGGGTCCGGGAGGGAAGGGTCCGCCCAAGCTGGGCAGGTCATGAGTGGAGGGTGCCCATGGCAGGCATGCTCCTCGGCCCTTCCTGCACGGTATCTCGAATCCCACAACCACCTGCACGGGAGGAACTGGCCCCACGTTACAGGCCAGGAACTTGGTGACTTGCCTAAGGACACAGAGCTGGCAAATGCTGGAGCCCGATTCGAACTCAGGGCTTCCTGACCTCAAAACCACATCACTTTCCTTCCAACTGCCCCTTCCCCATGGCCGATGTGGAAAACGTTCTCAGTGGAGTGTGGCTCCTTCAGCCAAAGACTTGGATTCCGGGGGAAAGAAAAGCCCAGACTTCCATGCAAGCTGCGGACAGCCATTCATGCCTTTGTACATATGATGTGGATGGGAAGGCATGTTGCTGGGGGACAGGAAAGCGGGGGGGGGGGGGGGGGGGTGCCAAGAGTAGAGATAAAGAATCCCCCAGACAGAGAAAGAGGAACCAACCTATGGGTACCTGGTTCCCAGTTTTTCCCAAGTGCTTGCTGACCTGATAACCCCAAGGGCTTTTAATTTATGCCTCCTGAGAACTGCGCTGATAAGCACGCCTGCCTCCTTGTCGATGCTATCAGCACTCAGCACAGCCTCTTCCTCGATCTTGATTACCTTCTGGCTCTTCAGGATCTCGGAGATAAAAGTGCTCTGCCTCCTGAAAGCTCGGAGAGGCTTTTAGAGAAATCAAATCCCAACTACTGTCCGCTGGAAGCTCAGCTCTGCAAGGGGAGCTCTGCTATCTCTGCCTGCTGGCGCCTTCTCCTCCGCTCCGCTCACACAGCCCTGGGGGCATGGGGCGGNGGGCAGGGGGGCTGATCTGACCTGGGCTATGCTGTCTCATCCTCTCTGGCCTAAGGCTAGCTGGATGTCGGAGAAGAACGTGTTCACTCTTCCGGGGTGGGCGTCCAGGACAAAGCAAGACCACTGCCTTGCTATGCCAACGGCTCTCTACCTTCTGATAACAGTCCGGGGATTCTGAGCGCCTAAGAGGTGCCAGACGCTGAGCAAAGCGGTTAACACGCATGAACTCATCACACCTCCCAACGACTCTGCGCAGCGGGAACTGGTATCACGGCTCACCCCTTTATAGGCAAGAAAACCAAGGCACAGTAAGTGGCCCAAGGCTACAAGGGCTGGTGAGCTGCAGAGTTGGGCTTTGAGGCCAGGCAATCTGGCTACACGATGTTTAGGTTACGGTCTGGGGCTGGTGGTGTCAGCATCCCCTGGAAGCCTGCCGGGATTGCAGAAGCCCAGCCCGCCAGCACCCCTGGAGTCAGCACCTGCATTTTCACGCTATCGGCAAAGCGAGTCCTGTGCATGCAGCAGCCTTCGACGCGCTGCCCCCACCCCATCACGTACTTTCTTCCTGTCGTCGATTTGGTTCCCCAATTGTTCATTCATTCAATCCGTGAGTAGTTCCTGAGCTCTGGACACCGTGCCAGGCGACTGATGGCGTCCAATGGACAAATGTCCTCATGGAGCTGTTGCCTGTGCCTCATGTGTGCACAGTGTGCGCGGTGGGGTGAGGGCCGTGCACGCCAGGGCTTGGGTCCACATCCTGGCGCCACCATGCACTGGCTGGTGGCAAGACCAAGCCTGAGTCATTTCCCCTTCTGGATTCCAGGTTGTACAAAACACGGCAGGTGACCCAGAAGACTCCTGGCCCCGTGCTGATTCTCCCTGCACAGGGCAGGGTAGCCAGCGGGCTGTCTGCTGCAGCAGGGAGGGATGAACGAGGGTGCTGGTCCCCAGCATGTGTTTTCTGTTTGTCCCCAGTTTCCAAGTGAAGAAAAAAGTATTTCAGTGTAAGAGACACAAGAGTGCCTTCTCTGTCGGTGAAGAGGCAGGGCTGTCCCAACTCTCTCATCCATGACACCAGGTCCTAGATTTCCCCCTCAACGCTCCTCGACCCCTCAGTGTATTTCTCTCGGTGAGATTCTGCCTCACATCTGTGGGTCACTGGGTGACGTTGGCCACACATCTAACGTGCGCAGAGATTGGGGGGGAGGAAGTGAGGAATGACAGAGAATCCCAGCCTCTGGCTTTAGGGACCTCACAGGTGGGGGGGAAGGAGCAAAGGAAGGAGGTCTGGACAGCACGGATGGTTTGGGCTCTCCCTCTACCTCCTTCCCCCACTTCTGCTTCCTCTTCCCCCCTTGTCCTCTCTGCACACCGCTGTGACTCCCTTTTGGTCACCAAGATAAAAACCAATCCTGTGTTATACTGGCCAGTACTGGGGCACCTGGGTGGCTCAGTCGGTTAAGCATCTGCCTTCGCCTCAGGTCATGATCTTGCGGTCCTGGGACTGAGCCCTGCATCGGGCTCTACGCTGAGCTGGGAGTCTGCTTCTCCCTCTGCCTCTGCCCCTCCCCCCGACGTGTGCGTGCACACACACTCTCTCTCTTTCAAATTAATAAGTAAAATCCTAAAAAAAAAAAAAAA
>NW_024424786.1:20477792-20762669 GCF_017311325.1 Ursus maritimus
AAAAAAAAAAAAAAATACTGGCCAGTATTTTGGTAGCTCTTACTTGAAGCCAGTCACTGAACAATGCACTTTACATACAATAGGTCGTGGACTCCTTCAAGCAATCTGAGGGCACACAGGAGCTATTGCTACCCCCATTTCAGAGCCCACACAGTGAGGTGCAGAGAGGTTGAGCTGCTTGCCTGAGGCCACTCAGCCACTTCCTCGGGCTGAGCGCAGGATTTGAATCCAGGTTTGCTTACCTCCAAAACCCATATAACTAAACCTCTCCACTTACTGACTTGTTTAGATAACTGTGGGTCGTTCCTCAGCCACATAGAAAGGAGCAGGGGTTTCCAACAGGGAACACCGGCTTCCAGACCCAGCTGAACGGCGGACTCTCGGAAGAGCACAAAATGCAGCCTGCCAGCCCCACCCTTCGGTGACTCAGACTCCGCGAGTCTGTGGGGGGCCCAGGTGCCTCGGTCGTGCGGCCAAGCTCCCCAGGCGGTTCTGATACGGAGCCGTGCGGCACCCATCCCCCCTGGGGAGAAGCCAGCTTCCCCGGAGGCTGGACTCGGTTCTTCCGCACGCGGAGTAGAAGCGCCCTGGCTTCTGAGAACGAAGGCTGATCAACCTCCAGGGAGCTTCCTGCGAGTGACCCTTGCCCGCAGTGAAAGTGTGGAGATTGAGATAAGGGAGATAAATCTCTGGCGTCGGTGGCGGTGGCGGGAAGGGCCGGTGTTTGCTGTCGGGCTCCAGGCCCGGCTCCCTTGGCCTCTCTCCTGGAGACCATGTGGCGGGAGCCCGGCGGTGGCGGCGGGGTGGGCGGGGGNCCGCGGCGACAGGCGCAGGATTCAGGAGAGCCCGAAGCCGTGACCCTCTGAGCGCTCTCGATACTGGATCCGAAAAGCCGAGGAGCACGGGGCCCGGAGCGTGTGTGGCTCTTGGGATGCGGGCCAGGGCTCTCGGCCACACGCGCGACACTGGCTGCTTCCAGCCTCCCCGACACCCAGGGCTTTGCCCCGGCCGTTGACCACCTGTCCTGGAAGCCTCTTAAGTCTTCTTCAGAATGATGCACTGATCAGAGAATTTACCTTTATTTAAAAAGTGACCGTATCACTACCTTTCATGGAAAATTAGCATCACTTGCCCCAGACAGATGTTAACTGTTAATAAGCGGGATAAGAACCCACCAACAGAATTAACTTCTGACTAGTTCCCGGCAGCTGATTCCTTTTCCTTGAAAAGGTTATCAGCAGACTGAAGCCTCCTTCAAAGTCTGGAAAGGACTGAGACAATTGGAAAGGACACACATTTCTCACTATGTGATTCAATATTGTTGAATTGCAGGCCCATGTGTCATCTAAAATCATGTCAGTTATAGCCACTTATAAAAACTGTAGCACCAGAATATAAGCTCCAGGAGGGCTGGATTTCTTTGTCTTTCTTCCTTTTTCTTTCTTCTTCCTCCCATTCTTCTCCTTCTCCTTTTTCTTTTCTTTTTCTTTTCTTTTCTTTCTTCTTCTTCTTCTTCTTCTTCTTCTTCTTCTTCTTCTTCTTCTTCTTCTTCTTCTTCTTCTTCTTCAAATTGGTTTTAGTCACTGCTCTAGTCCTAGAGCCTGGAACAGTGCCTGGAACATAGTGAGTGCTCATGTATTTACTGAAAACATGGACCGTGGGCCATGTGGGCTGGGTGATCCCATCCCTTCTTCCCGGATGGAGAAGCAGAATGTCAAAAGGTGGAGGATGTCGGACTGGCAACCAAGTGTCCTGGTCCTCGATCCTAGCCCCGCCACCTGTTTAAGACTGGGAACTCTGGGAAACTGACCCAAAGCCTGCCGCAGCCTGAGCTTCTTCCCAGTCCCAGGCTGCACGCACCTGAGTTGTGAGGTGTTGTGAGGACCCCATGAGATTACAGGTGGGAGGGGACTTCAGGTGCTGTAAAGCCCTGTGCATGGGGGAAGGGCAGAGGTAATTGTAAATGGCAGGGGAGATGGCTGGTGGTGACCTTGATGACTTTATGCCCCTAGAACCTGACTCTAGAACATTTTCTTTGTCCTCTTCTTAGAGAGAACCCACTTGCTTCCCTTCTTCTGGCATTGGGCCATCCTGTTAACATCGGGGATATAGTCAGACCTCGCACAGTTGAGACCACGTTGGTTCTATGTTCTACTGACTACTGGGAGGTCGTGACACCATCTTCCCTGTGAGTACTTATTTTTAGTGGAATCATTATTATACTGCTAATAAATAATAATAACAATAATAATAAACAGACTCCTATTTAGTATAAGGAGGCACCCATTTGTCTGTGATTGAACCAGTCTTGCCTGGAGGCAGGGGAATGGACTCTTGACCTCCTGAGGCTGGTCACAGCCCTCTGGTTCTATTACCACCTTGTAAACCGGAGGGTGTGCTATTTTTACCCCCTATGGAATTGTGGTTGGAGCCTGCCAGAAATTTCTCACAACACACCTCCCAACAGTCACTGCCCTTCCTAATATACCTTGTCATTCAAGGCTTAAGATCTCCCAGACAATGGCAAAGAGGAGCTGGCCCTATGGATCCAGGCAGCAGGATTTAGGGGACACCTGCCAGGGCTGTCGAGGCTAAGTCCCACTGCTAAAGTCAGATACCTGTCATCTACCATGGGGTGACAGTCATACCATGCCATTCTTCATTCATTAATTATATATTTAGGGATTCCTATAACACATCAGCCATGCGGTGCTAATCCAGCCTGGGAGAGAGAAGCCAATGAGCCATTACAATGCTGTGTGGCAAGGGCTTGAGGGACAAAGACTCAGGAAGAATGGGGGCAATAACTCAGTGGGGGGAGGGCGGCAGGGGGAGCCTATCTGGAATGCTCCCCAGAGGAAGCTATGTTTAGGCCGATGTCTGAAGCATGCGGAGCAGTTAGCCAGCAGAAGGGGGAGTAGATAGGCTCTGGGCAGATGGCACAGCTTATGGAATAGACTGAGAGGGAGGGAAGACAGATGGGGGGAGAGAAGGGGAGGATGGCCTGCCTGTTGAGGGTACTGAACGGAGTCAATGTGCAGAATGCCAGGTGAAATGCCTGGAGAGGTGGCTGAGAAAACAAGTGGATGGCAGATCACAAGAGGCCTTGTGAATTATGCTGGGGAGGCTGGACTTCATTCCAAAGGGCCTGGGGCCACTGAAGCATGTGAAACAAGCAGGTGCTCACTATAGAAAGGCCTCTGAGATCTCTTCTCTTACTGTCACTCTGAGGACAGACCCCTATGGGTCTTGAGCAGTTCATGTGACATACCGAGGATAGGAGCAGTCCCACTGCCACAATGGGGTTTAGGCTCACCTCCCATACAGCTTTGAGCAAGATGGGGTCAAATGACTCATCCCCAAACAACGGAGCAGTCGCGGGAAGGAGGTACCTGTTAGGGTCGTGCTTACCTGGTTTGCTGATGGACTACACATGTAATTATTAAACAGGATGCCAAGCATCTTGTCCTTCTCAAACCTTTTTTAATTTCTCCTCTCTACCATGCCCTTCCCCTCCCGCACTCTCTGTTCTTACCCCTCCAACCCCCCATACACCATCCCCCTCAGCTTTGGTTTTTGCCTTGTGCTGGAGAAGATTTGAGGTCAGCGTCATCTGGTTAGGGCCACAGAAGGAATATTGTCTGCATCAGCTGGGAGGGCTGGGAGGGCGCCCACTGTTGGAGGTGACAACCTGGGCTTCTCGTCCTGGCTCTACCAACCACCAGACATTCGCCATGAACCTCTCCCCTCTAGGAGCCTGTTTTCATCGGAAAAAGGGGGCTAATCAGATGAGGATGGTGTGGGATTTAAAAGAGGTTTTGGTGGTATCTCCTTACGCCAGTTAGAATGGCAAAAATTGACAAGACAGGAAACAACAAATGTTGGAGAGGATATGGAGAAAGGGGATCCCTTGTACATTGTTGGTGGGAATGCAAGTTGGTAGAGCCACTCTGGAAAACAGTGTGGAGGCCCCTTAAAAAGTTAAAAATTGAGCTACCCTATGATCCAGCCATTGCACTACTGGGTATTTACCCCAAAGATACAGACGTAGTGAAGAGAAGGGCCATATGCACCCCAATGTTCATAGCAGCAATGTCCACAATAGCTAAATCGTGGAAGGAGCCGAGGTGCCCTTCAACAGATGACTGGATTAAGAAGTTGTGGTCCATATATACAATGGAATATTACTCAGCTATCAGAAAGCACGAGTTCTCAACATTTGCTGCAACATGGACGGCACTGGAGGAGATAATGCTAAGTGAAATAAGTCAAGCAGAGAAAGACAATTATCATATGATTTTACTCATTTATGGAACATGAGAAGTAGGAAGATCGGTAGGAGAAGAAAGGGAAGAAGAAAGGGGGGTAATCAGAAGGCGGAATGAAGCATGAGAGACTATGGACTCTGAGAAACAAACTGAGGGCTTCAGAGGGGAGGGGGGTGGGGGAATGGGATAGACTGGTGATGGGTAGTAAGGAGGGCACGTATTGCATGGTGCACTGGGTGTTATATGCAAGTAATGAATCATGGAACTTTACATCAGAAACCAGGGATGTACTGTATGGTGACTAATATAACATAATAAAAAATATTATTAAAAAAAATAAAGGAGGTTTTGTTTGTGAAAGTGCTTGGTAAACTGCAAAGCACTGAGTGAGTGTTTATTTGGGGGTGATTATGCATTCTTTGCCAGAAGATTCTACCAGAGGGATGGCAGGGAGAAAAATTGAGATCCATTGTGTTGGGATATTTTTGTCATGTAGACGTAAATACAGGTAAATATATACCTGTCACGAAATTAAAACAAAAAAGAATGCGAACTTCTCCCCAATCCCACCCTCTAGCAGCCACTGTTACTGTGTTTGTTGCATATTCTCCTATTCACAAAATACATGTGTTTAAACAAAAAGAGTGCCATTGTATTATAAGCCCTATTCTTAAACTTGCTTTGTCACTGCTTCATGTCATAGCATTTAGCTCTGTCTTCCTAATATGACTTCACGGCGTAAATGGACCATAGTTTATTTAAGTATCCTCCTACCGATGAACGCTAATGTTATTTTTGATTTTTCATTATATATTTCTATGGCCTTTTGTACGTATCTCTATGGGAGAAATTCTGAGTAGTGGGATTGCTGAGTCAAAGGATGTAAGTATTAACAGGTTGATAGATGCCCTCAAATTGCTCTCCATCGAGACTGCACAGAAACCCCCTCCCAGTGTTCCTGCCTCCCCGGGCCCGAGCCAGCGATGGGTGTTACCAGCTCTGTTGGGGCTTTTAAAGCTATGAAACCCTCCTCCCTGCACTGGGCCTGGGGGCCACTGGCCGGCCGTATTCCACTGTTCTTCTGCCAGAGTGCTATATGATGGCTGTGGGCAGGGGCCCCCCGACAATAGGTTACCCACTGAAATGGTAGAAACCAGGCCTGAGGCTACCTGGAAAGCTTGCTTTTAGGGTTAAACGGAGTATCTCTATTTCTAAACATAAAGTCTTGAAGCAAAGGGGTCTACTTCAAGCACATAGCAATAGATTATGGTTTCTGTTATTATAGAAAGTTCTGACTCACGGATCTTCGTGGTGCTTGATGGGATGGTAGTTAGAAGAGGAAGATGTGGAGAGGTTGAGGTGTTAATTTTGAAAAGTATAACTTTGTCAAGCTGTGCTGGTCATGTGTCCTGGTCACATCCAGGCCTTGGGTGTTACAAAACGCAAAGCACCAGGTAACCAAATAGCATTTCCATGGAAAGAGCCCGTGACCTCTGGTGGCTGCGTGCAGGGGAGAATGAGTGCTCACAGCAAGAGGAGGAGGGTGAGAGCAGGGAGGGGGAACGGGGCGTCTTTAGCCTGTGAAACCTAAAACGAGGGGCCACTGGAAATTTCCAGGGGTGGATTACCAACACCCCAGGCCCCACGGCTGGCATGTCTGGCATAACCAAAGACTCAGGAACCCAAGACCAGGGTTGATCGCCAATTCAGCTGGCTCCATTTTAAAACTCCCACAAGCAGGGGCAGGCAGCCAAGCCCAGTGGTCTCCGGGGAGATGGTGGTCCATGGAAGTTGTGGAAGACAGATGGCTAAGTGCTGGGAACAAGGAGGCAGAATTCAGCAGTATAGGAATAATGCATAGAGTAACTGACAAAAGTAGCCCTTCACACGTGTTATCTAACTCAATCCCCTCAATGACCCAACAGAGTTAGTACCGTTAGAGTCCACATGTAACAAATGAGAAAGCAGAAGCTCGGAGAGGTTAAGTCACTTGGCCAAAATCACACAGCTGCCAATAGCAGATACAGAACACAGACTTACGTCTATCGGACTTAGAACCAAAATGCCGAGCGGGTAGAGCCTCTATTTTGGGTGGCAGGGCTCACCTTGGGGGGTGGAGGGTGCTGTCACAGTTTGCTGGGTACGATAGCAGCAGGTTTTCATTTTCTTTCTTGAAAAAGGATCTATTTCTACTCCATTGTAGGGCCACACGAAGAACCACAACTTCTGTTTTTCAACCACATTGCTGATTTTGTATATTTGACAATTCTATCACACTCCCGACAGTGTGACCCCAACCCTCCTGCCACCCTTTCTGAGAATATTCAGTGAAGGTGGGAGGGCGTGGTTGGCGTTGGATTCTTTGGCAAGGACTTCCAGAGGGAGGAGGGGCAAGAAGGCTGTGCGGTGTGCTGGTAGGGATGGGGGAGGTTTTTACTTATAAAATTCTAATTGGGTCCCCGGTGGGCTGGTGGCGCCCTTGGCCTTCATGGCGCGTCTCCAGACTGTAACTGGCTCTGCCACAGGTTGCTGCCTGGGCTTCTCCTGCGGGCAGATGCTCATCCCTGAGAGGCAAGTCCCTCGGGATTCCTGTCCCTCCTGGGCTCCCACGTGCTCATCGGGACTGGGGAGTCAGTCCCTCGCTCTCACCTGGGAGGGCGATGCAGTTGGGAAAGGGCAAGATGCTCCCACGGAGAGGGTGTTCCCAAGGCGAACCCCTCTTTTCTCTCTAAGCACTTGTCAGGAGGAGTGGGCTGAGAACCATGGGAGGGAGGACGCAGCCACAGGGGGTCTGTGAGTGGGGCGCGTTCACACGGGTCACCTCATGGAAAGCCGTGGGGTACGTGCTATGGGACACGGGGGTAAGGCGGGAAAGAGGGAGAGAGGGCAAAGTTCTTGGACAGCCTGGGTTTCAGCCCCAGGCTGGGTCACTTACTACATGTATGACTTCGGCTCAATTTCCTAAATTCTCTGAGCCTTGATTTCCTCAACTGTAAACAGAGATTAAAACAGCGACCACATCAAAGGGTTTTTGGGACGAGCAAGATGCAAGGATCGTGCTCCGCGGAGTGTGATACTCCACAGGGGTGATGCTGTTGCTGACGATCCTAGGGCAAAGTTCGTGCCCACTCTACAGATGGGAGAACTGAGCCTCAAGCTGTCCCAAGTGGCATAGCTAGTAAGTGTTAGCATGAAAATTGTCTGTTTCTGGAGCGCCTGGGTGGCTCTGTCGGTTAAGGGTCTGACTCTTGGTTTCAGCTCCGGCCGTGATCTCTGGGTCGTGAGATCGAGCCCTGCATCAGGCTCTGCACTCAGCAGGACGTCTGCTTCTCTTTCTCTTCTCTCCCTCTCCCTCTGCCCCTCCCCCATGCTCTCTCACACTTTCTCTCTCTCCCTGTCTGTGTCTCAAATAAATAAATAAATCTTTCAGAAAAAAAAAAAAACAAACCCTGTCTGTTTCTAACACTGAGGACTGAAAAACAGCCTGTCCAATCTGGCTTTCATTGGCGTGCGTTGGTTCTATGTTCTCTCCTCGGTCTGAAGCCAGGAGCAACGTAATGAGATTATGTAAATATTTATTCTGGGTTCTGGGAAGCCCAGCAGGGTTTAGGGTAAACCATCCCCCAGCAAGCAAGGGCTCACCTGCTAATTCCCCTTCTCTCCAGGGCTGATCAGATTGCTCGGTGCCCAGTTCCTTCTGTGTGCCAGGGAAGAACAGCAGTCCGCTCCCCACAGGGAGAGGATGCTTCCTACATACGGGCAGGTGGTGGTGAGGGATCTAGGTTCTGAGGTCAGGCAGGCTTGGTTTCTGTCTGTCCTTTCCAGTAGTGTGACCTCGAGCCAGTTACTAAATTTCTCTCAGCTTCAGCTTCCTCATCCTTAAAAGAGGGGATTACAATGCTACCTTGAGGGGCTGTGTGAGGATTAAGTGAGAAATTGCATGGAAATAAAGTGCTTACTATCTGGCACATAATAAGTGCTTAAGAAAAAGAATAGGGCAGAGCCGAGTAGATTGTGGGTTCGGTTTACAGTGCTTTGCTAGCAAGTCTCTTGTTTCCTGCCTATTCAAGGGACCCTGGTGAGACTATGTCTGTTTCGGCCACAAGGTCCTTGGCCCACGAGTCTCCAAAAGAGATCCACTCAGTGGGCATCAACCGGCTCATAGGTCCTTGGATTCAACTGCAGTGATTTCTTTCTACACTATTTCAGTCCACCTGCAAAGGTATTCACGGCAACCACTTATGGGGCCCTGGTGGCCCCCTAGACCTCTTACAGCACCTCTTTAATCCCCGCGGCAGCCCTGGGGGTAGTATCATCTCCATTTGCAGATGAGAAAATAGGGACTCAAAGATGGTGGTAACTGCCCAGGAACGCACAGCTGTTAGAGAAGAGCAGATGGGAGCTCGGTCCGTGTGACATTCAGCTAGGTTGGCCAGCCTCCCTGGTTTGCCTGGGATCACGGTTTCCTGCTAAACCCAGGGAAGAAGGGGATGAGTTGGTTACTCTACCTGTAGCCTCCGTGCCAAGGCTTGGCAGTGGTTCTGGAAAAGAGATGGGGGTGAGAGAGAGGAGAAGAGGGAGGTGCAGGGAGAGAACAGCAGGAACAACTCTGCACTGTTTCTGGAAAGATGTCCAGGGCTGTTCCTGCTCCTGACAGGATTCTCGGGGGTCCTCCCTTCCAGCAGTTGCTACAGAACTTTGCACAGGGGGGCCTCAATAGCTTCTGTGGGTCCGATTTCCATCGGGAAGTAGAGTTGTCTGTGTCTGGAGGTGTTCCTCTCTGAGATTTGAGGAGAGCAGTCACGGTGGCAGGAGGAGCCCCTGGGAGCCGCGCACCTGACCCCAGGCCCCTGCATGGCCTCTGGAAAGGCGCCGAGCCCTATAGGGTCATCAATTCAACTATCTCGTGTGCGTCGCGTGCCCGGGGAGGTTGGGAGGGTCTAAGGAGATACACAGAGGTAAGTCTCTAAACCACCACAGATCCACAGTGTGAGTGGGCTCATCACTCCTTCCAGACACCTGAGCCCCAACTCTGGGCTTTCTGGGGCTAGCACAATGAAAACCCTGTCTGTCTGCGTTACACAGGATGGCTGGGGAGGGGAAAAGCAGTACCCAAAAGTGGCCCCACGTGACAGATGAGGAAACATGCTGACATCTTGCTTCATGAGAATCTACGTTCTGTGAGGGCAGGCGTCGTGCCTTTTCCCCCTCCTGTGGCAGCATCCCCATTGCTAGCCCAGAACCTCGCACATGGGGGAAGCTCAATAAACACTCGTTCTCTGTCGGCTATTGAATGGTCCTAGGACAGCCCTTCCTCAATGCGCAGTGGGATTACATCCTGATAAACCCATTGTAAACTGAAAATATTGTGAAGTCGATAACACACTTCATAAGCCTGACCTACCGAACACCCTAACTTAGCCAGCCCCCCTTAAATGGGCTCTGAACACTTCGGTTAGCCTCTGTTGGGCAAAATCATCTAACACAAAGCCATTTTATAATAAAGTGTGGAATATTTTGTGTAATTTCTTGACTACTGTACGGACAGTGAAAGACAGAAAGGTTGTGTGGGTCCGGCAGTGTGGTGGGTGTATCGATGGTGGACCCCTGTGATCGTGGGGCTCATGGGGACCTGCGGCCGCCCCGCCCAGCATCACGAGACAAGGACTGGACCACATATCACTGGCCGGGGAAAAGATCTGAATTCGGAATTTGCAGTATGGTTTCTACTGAATTGGATCACTTTTGCACCACCGCGAAGTTGAAAAATCCTTCAGTCGAGCCATGGTAAGTTGGAGGCCATCTGTACCAGTGAAATGTTCCGGGAGATTTCAATCCCGATGGAGCAGTTGAAGGAGACCGAAGGGAGGAAACGGGTTGTGTCCCACGGGCCAAAGACGGGGAGGGGTTGGTCCACGTGGTGGGACAAGTCGGAAGCCGGGGAGCGCGTGACGCATGCGCAGGAGTGAGGCGGTCCACCGTGCCCGGGTTGCACGTGTGAGGTGCGGTTGGGGGCCAGAGGACTCCAGGCAGCGGTGGGGACCAAGTGGTGGAGGGCCGGTACGTGGCGTGCCCTCAGGGAGTTAGGACTGTCCATCTTGGAGCCACCGTTTCTCCAATTTCGATCACTTCACATTTTCTGAACACTATTTCTGCCGTGTCTGTGTACCTCCCTATTTATTCACATCCTAATTTTCACATTGACTTACACTGACTCCCTTTTATACTTCACTAGGTTTGTCTTCACATCAGAAACCTAGAACTGTTAAAAATAAAAATTATAATTTGCCCTGAAAGTCGTCTCGCTTACTACCCCCTGTAAGGTAGACTTCTCTCTGAGGAACGCCTCCAGGGAGTGGAGAACTGGCAAAGCTTTCTGACCCAGGGAAGGATCTAGTGGCTTTCTGAGAAGGCTGCCAACATAAAGAATGGGAGCGTGTGTATAAAACTCTGGTACAGTTGTGACAAAAATGGTGAGAAATATTACCAAGGTGAGTTTGTGGGGGCATTTTCCAGTCTGTCTATGGGCATCAGGATAAAACCTGCAGGGACTGCTGTCTCTTCCCTTCTTCGTCTCGCTTCACCATTTTTCCTAGCAACTCAGCCCCGCGGCCTAATGCTTGCTGCCGGGGGCTCTGGAGAAGGGAGCACTGCAGTTAGAGGAATGAATGGCGCCCTCTGAGCGAGGCTGTGGGCCGGGCCGTGACCCGTGGTGGGTCTGGACACCTCTTGATTGTATCCACGTTGGCACAGTGTCGTGGCTTCCTTAGACTTGTCTTACCTGGTTGTTCAAAGAACGTTACCCCCAGCCAAGGCTCGCAGAGCGCTGACCCATCCCCTAACCAGCCTATTTTCCCTAGCGTGCATTCAGCTTCCGAGTTAAGGTGACCTGCCAAAGGGATAGAAAAGGGATCAGCAGAAATCAGACACTTGCCAAGGGTACCCCTCCTCCACCACAGCCACACACAATTGTGAGATCTAGGGTTGGACGCCCTGAGCGTTCTGCTCTGGAGACCCACAAACTGGTAAGTTTGAGGACGGTGAGCCTTGGGCGGACTTTGAAGTCTTTTGGAAAAAGCCCATCAGCACCAAACTTTGCTGCTGATGGAAAACGTCCCCAGCAAGACGACCGTGACTTTTTCACACCGTCGCCTTGTCAGGGGTGGTACCTTCCCTCACCCTCCGTGGCCCCTTCTTTCTAACATAACAGAACTCAATGGCTTCCACGTTTTCCACTGTAAGGAAGTGGGTAGACTGTGGCTGGTCCCTTTCAAAGCAGGGCTGTCCCCCCTGAGAGAGAAGTTTTCAGATGAACCGACAGTGCAGATTTTGGGTTAAGTTTGCAGAGAAAGAGTTCCTGATTTCGGTTTTACTATACACCCACCTACACAATATTTTTGGTTCTCAGAATTTCAGAGCCATTAACCTCAAACCTTAAATCAGGATTCTCATAAAACTTTCCTGGGGCACTGTCATAAAAGAAACTAGGTCTCCGAATATGACTGTGTGGTCCACTGTCCTTGCCCAGCAAGACAGACTGACTCATTTCAAACCCTGAGCTCACATGTAGTCGCTAAGAATGGGGGTGCGGGAGAAATAGGGGAGAAAAATCAGAGACATGCTGTGATACATCAGGGAAAATTTCATCTGGACTTCCCCCAAATATGGGATAATTATTCAGAAATAATTCCGAGGGCTTCTTTCTTGACATTCCACCAGAATGCAGGTGCACATGTTTTGAATGGACTGAATGGATAATTTATTTATGCAAAGGAGTTTTTTGCACAGCCCTAATGGGTGTACTTGTCAACTCTCAGATACTGTTTCCTGGAGGTGTCTAGATGCATTCTTTCCAGAGGCATGAGCACCCCCCAGAATTCCTAATTTCTATCTGAAATGCATTTGGGGGCAGAATGTGGTTGGTTAGCATTTCATGTTACCTTGAGTCAGTCTCAACTGCTTACGAAGAATGGGGATGGAAGAAACCGGGAATTGACGGCAGTTTGTACTCTCAACTCGATTCCACTCAACCTTCATATTTCATGCCTTCATCATCGCACTGACCCTTTGATCTACGCCTCTGCCGTTTCTGGATCCAGATGCCTACGGGCTTCTCACTGTGGTATTTAGCCTGCCCAGTGCTATTAAGCCTGGCGGGTGACAGAGTGACCTTTGTGTCAAAAGAGTCTCATGATTTCCCAGGCAAGACCAAGTCACAGCTTTTCCAATGGGTTTCCCCTCAACTCTTATTCTGAGCATTTAGCTTTTTAAGTATTTGGTACTGAAGGGCAGGGGCTGAGGACTTTCATAATAGGATCCAGACCTCTTTGCTTATTTCATACTTCTCCCATTTCAACTTTACCATCTCCTTCCTCCTAGAAACGTTCACATTTCCAATTGCCTTCCAGAATGGAGCTTGGTTTTCTACGCCTCGGCAAGGTATTATAGTCCAAATTTCAGCAAGCTGTTAAGCTTCTCCTTTTTAGTAGAGGGCTGTGGTTAGGAGATATCGTTTTGGAATGACACTGACTTTGGTCTGAGCTCCAGCCATTGGCTTTACTGTGTGACCTTGGTCAAATTACTTCTCAGGCTTATGAGGCTTAATTTCTTCATCTGTAAAGTAAGAATGGTAATAGCACCTTTCTGATGGAATTTTATGAGGATTAAATGAGCAGATGCAAATTAAATTCTCGGTCTAGTGACCAGGACATGGTTAAAACTTCATAAATGTGAGTAGTCATTATCATTCTCTGTTCGTCCTATGACTTTTCCAGCTTCACCCCCTTCTCTTCTTTTGTCTTTTGAAACATGGAGAGTTAGTTTTCTGACCAGCGTATGTGACCCCATGTGTCATTAAAGGGTTCACTGAAGATTGAAGCTTCATACTTAGAGGAGACAGTAAACATTTCCTGAGAGCCCACTGAGTGCCGGGCACTCTGCTAATGCTTTATACAATCTCTTGCTTAACTCCCGACAGTTCACTGAGAAGTCAATATTCCCAAAGAACAGATGGAGAGACTGACACCTCAAGTTTAAGTAGATGTGACAAGGTTGTCCTGGCTCCAAAATCCATTTCCTCTCAATCACACCAGGCTGCTCCTGAGAAAGCTGAGCCATCTTGTGTTTTTAGGGTGAGAGAATAGGTTCCGAGCACCCCTAGCCTTCCAAAACGACAGGTTCTCCCAAATAATTAGGCATCTAGATGGTGATTTTACACATTGTCTCCTTGGGTCTGAGAGTCTGATGTCTCTTGTGGTCCCTGGGTAGAAGAGACCAGGCACGGAGACCTTCATCCAAGGTCAGCTCCATTAAAATGTCCTTTTAGATGGTAGGAACCCAGTCTTCCGGTTTATCATTAGTGGAATAATATGGGAGCCCACAAAACAGAAATAGATCGTGATGAACAAAAAAAATTGATTATTGTATCTGCTATCACTCACCCCTGCAGGTGTCCCTTTGGTGGGCGTGGGGAGAGACTCCTGCGTTGTGAATGTGGTTCTGTGCTCCATTGGCTTAGAGCAAGGAACAGAGTCAGCAGAGAGGGCTGCATGCTCCCGGTGGATACCAGGAAGGGCAGTGGATTAAGGGGGGATGCCAGCTGTGTCACCCCCCAGTCCACACACAGCAGCATCTCTTCATTCTGTTCTCTGTTTGGGGGCTCCATGAGAGTGGGAAACGGGTTCTTACGCTAAAACAATATAAAACATCTGCTTTAATTATAAGAAACTTCCCCAGACAAAAAAAGAATACTGGCTGCAAGCACTATTGCCTGAAAGGGGCCAACTTTTGCCTAGTCTCCCCTCCTCCTCTGAGACTGAGAAATGTGCCTTCTTGAAGACCCTGATGGGAATACTGTTTCGACACTCAAGGCAGTTCAGCTCGAGAACCAAAGTGCTTATCTCAACAGTAAAGTCGGCGCTGAGGTAGAGCTGTTTGTGAGGAAAGATAAGGTAAGAAAGAGCACGATACCATGCGGGTGAAGGAACAGAGCAGGTGATTTAAGTTGGGCAAGAATGAGAGTCTTGAGAACAATTAAATATGAAGGGGGAGTTCTGAAAACTCTCGTCCGTGCTTAGCTAAGACTGATGACTTACTCAGGTGCCCGAAGGGTATCTGTGTGTGCACACATCCGTGCATATGTGAAAAGGGTCATTCTTTCCAGATGGGGTAAGCCCCCCTCTCCCACTCCAGCACTGCAGTCGTCCCCCCACCTCGGCGGTTCAGTGGTACGTGCCATTGGTGGAGGATTTCTCAGCATGTAGGCACAGGTGTGATGGCAAAAGACATGATCAGAGGTGCCATGCGAATCTGTTGGGACCACTGTCCGTGTCAGACCTCCCAGGGAGAACTCAGGGGCTACCTTCGGAGCCCAGGAAGCTTCTCCTCAGGGCATTTAAAGATGCCCAGGAATCGAATCGAAGTCAAAATGTAAGGATTTTGGAAACAAGGCTTTTAGAGGGGAGTAGGGTAAGAGGCGAGATGGTATTTATGAGTCCTAGTTCCTTAATTGGCTCTAGCCAGGGTAAGTGATGATAATTTCTGCTCGATGTAACCTTCCCTCCACCACCAGACAGACGCTCTCATTCCTGTCAGTGCTACAGTAATATCCTCGTGTGGCTCTCACTCAATAGTCGTCGCGTTCTGCCCTGGAGGTAACTCCATGTCATGAAGAGGGGAAGATAGACAGAAACATACACAAACACACACTTGATTTCAAAAATAAATATAGGGCCTCTAGTTAAAAGGTGCTGTGTAAAGTAAGCAAGCATCCTCTTTCTTGCAAAGCAAGCACGTAACTCTCATTAACCTTGTAACCACAGCCTATGTTGGTATTAAGATTCAGACCCCTTAGGGCTTGATACTTGGCTTAAAGAGATTCTTTGTCTTGGCCTTGATTTAGAAAGTAAGGTCTCCTGGGTTCTTTCGTTCTATGTCTACTAGAAAAGGTGAGTCTTCTAATAGACAACCAGGCTGAACTCAGGGTCCCCGGGCTATTGCACACCACATGGTCTGGTTTGCTCTGCCTTCCTTTTCCTCTGTGGAACCGGCAGCAGGACTTGATTTAAGTGTCTTTGTGCAGATCTGGGACAGGGATAGGGCCTTGGCCTGCAGGGAAGACCAGGAAGAGTCATTGGGTTTGTAGAGCTGGTTCCCGATCCCAGTATTATCTTGATCTTGACCTGAGGGCAACCCGCATTGTCTTTCTCTCTCTTAAGTCTTCCCATCTGTAAAACTCAGGCAGTCGGCTCTGTCTCACCACTCGGTTCACAGCCCTGTGTCTTCATCAGTGCTCTCCCACCCCTGACCCTCCCCACCACCCCCCAGTACTGGGAGGACAGAATGGAAGGAATCTTGTGCTAGGATTGGAGATTGGACACGACAATGAGAACTTTGCCTGATATTTCCTCAAGAAGGTTATGACTTTTGGGAAACAAACGATGTATCCATATAAAGGTTCTGGTGCACTTGACGTTTCTGTGGTTACACTTTCAAATTTCATACACACGAGAGACATGCTTGATGTATTTGAGACTCTTGCAACAGAAGGTCTCAGCATTAAATCCAATTTGTAGCAATCTCAGTTAAAAATCAGGACTTCCATCCATTTTTTCCTATCTATGTATCTATCTATCTACCTACCTACCTACCTATCAATCATCTAATCTGACGCGAGTGCTGTCTTGCTAAAGCGGACCATAGGGTGAGAGACCTCACATTCTGAAGGAATTTCTCTATGGATTTAACGCGCCAAAGAAAATCTAGCTTTTTTTTTTTTTTTTTGAGAGGGGAGGTATTGTTTGTCTTTCTTCTAGAAGGTTCAACTAAGACCCAGGTAAAGAAAAGATCCAATCCTTAACAAGAACCCACTAAGTACTAGACACATTGTTAGGTATTTTATATAGATGAAGACGCCACAAAAAGAAATAGCTCGTGAGTCTGAGGTGACATCTTTCCATCGCCTTCCACGTCCACCATCTCCAAATGACTCTTGTTAGGAATACCTTAACGGAGCAGTCCTTTGATCTTAAATAGGCAGGAGAAGAGCAGATAAAGGAATGGAGGAGCTGTAACCGGCAGTCTTCAGCTAGAAATGAAAGGGACTATAAATTATAAGTGGTTGGGACCGGACCAGTGAGCCACACCACTTTTGGGGTTGCTTTTAAAGTGTATCACCTCTTGACCACACAACCCCCAGCTGCCACCTGGCCCGCAAGGTCTCAGGTTAATCTCAGGCAAAATTGTAAAGAAGGCCAAGTTTACTTCCTGGAGTCACACTGGCACTAATAACAGCCCACAGCACCCCACCCGCAACACACACAGACACACACACACACTTGCACGTGCACACACACACACGCACACGCACGCATGCACGCAAATCCTGTGTAGTGGGTGGAGATGCTACTTTGGATTGCTCCTGATTCATCTCTCAAGCAAAACGTCACCAGTCTGTTCCCTCAGGGCTCTGCTCTCAGATCTGGAGCTGATAGACTAATTGGGGCTAATGTGATAATGTGCAATAATGACATCTACTGTTTTTTATCTGACATTTGCATTTTAACAGGACCCTTGGGAAATACACAGGTGGACAATAGGGGAGGGTGGCGATTTTGGTGAAGGCTAGGAGGCAAAGGGGCTTTTCGGGGCTGCCTAAATTGCGCTCCCCAAACCTTCCAAGCTTCTGAGACCTGCCTGAGTTCCAAGACCCTCCCCAATGCACCCCTGCTTTCCCACCAAGTTTTTCACCCATTCGAAAACCCCTGCATTCATGTTCCGTAAACTAGAAACAGGCAAGAAAGGAATGCTGTTGCTACTCGCTCGCCATCCCGCCTGAGTAGGACAACCACTTACTTTTTGTTCTATTCAGTCTTTGCCCACATACACACTTTCTTTTTTATACGAGGAACTTCTTGGTTTTGATCACAAAATCTTTGTTTCTTTGCCAAAATTCAATTTCCCTTTTCTTTCCCACAAAGGGGAGTTCTGATGAGTTAAAGAAGTCTGCTTGGGCGCTTAGCTCATGCCAGGCCAGTGTCCAGGAAGACCCAAGAGAGAAAGTTAATGGTTAGGGGATGGTATGTTTCCTTGCCAGGAGCCGTCACTCACCTACATGGTGGGAATGCATTTGTGACCCAGCGAAGCAGGCCCTCGGCCCCCGGGGGAATGGGGGTTGCCAGGGCCCTTGAAATCCATGAATCCTCATGGGGAGTCTACCTTGTTCTTGTCCACGCTGTGTTGTTTTCTTTCCAGTATCAGCATCTTGGTCTTTTTCTCTCTAGCTCCTTCCTATAGGGAGTGTCGACAGGAAAAAGACCATGTGAGTGTCAAGAAGGAATAAAGAACCTGGATAATCCGCCAACCGGATAGGCAGCCCTTGCATTGTTGAGAGTTGACTGTTCCACCCGAACAACTCGGAGTGGACCCTCCCTCTCAGGACTCTCCCTTCAAGCTTCCCAAAGCTCTTATCTGGGGCCAGGGTGGGGGGTGGGGGGTCGAGAATGACTTTTCGAAGTCCGTTGACATTGCCAAGGGTCACTGTGAAAGAGGCAATCATGGCGCCTTGGGGAGAGCCCCTTCAGAACCTGATACCCACACGGCCAGGGCACAGGTCTTGATGCCAAAGCAGAGTTGACTAAACGCAGATTAGTACACGAGACAGGTGTTTAAAAGGGCCCCCACTCCCCAATACCATCATTTCCTCCATGTTTGAACCTCTGCTTAGCTTGCTTTAATGCGTCTTTGGGGAGATGGTGTCTTTGGGGAGCTAGCATGGCGCTTTTCACCTGAAACAGTCTCTCAGCTGAAAAGAACAGTCACCACCAAATCAATTCCTCATCCATTAACAGGTCGTCTCTCTGTTCTTGAGACACAGGCATAACCTGGTTAGACCTGTTTTGTTTGAACACTAACGTGTGAGTTGGCCAAATGCAAATGAGCCAATGTTTGTAATCCTTTATTTTATTTTTTTAAAGAGCCCGGCAGCCAATCAGAAGAGGGGGAAGTGACTTAGGGAATTCCCGGTTGGTGGCTTATTGCTTAACATCCTACAAAATGATTTAAAATTATTGTCATATGCATTTATCTTCACTCCGATGAGGGCTCAGACGTGATAACACCCCTGGTTCCCTATCCCCGTGGGAGCTGGCGTGCGGGCTGCCTGCTGCCTCCCCTCCATTAGCCACAGCTATTGGATTTCCCACCCAGAATCTTTAGGTAAATGAGGTAAGTCCTTATTTTTAAACCTTCTTTTGAATCTGGAATTCAAACACCTGAGTGGAAAGAGCAGCCTGCCTTGAATCAGACGGATGAAAATAAAGCCGACTCCCGGAGGCAGCTGGCAGGAAGTACAGCTCAGCTCACCTGCGCTGACCTCACTGGGTCCAATTCGGATTTTAGTTTGGAAGGCAGCTGGGCTTCTTTGGATATTATCTGTGAATTCGCTGCATTGAGTCTGGACTTCCAACCACTGTGAATTTAAAAAGCCCCCTGGTTTCCCTCTATCTGTGTGACAAAGCCATTTCCCTGGGGTGAATTGTGAAACAAAAAGGCAGCCAGGGATAGGCGACCCTGGTGTAGCTCAATGAAACCCGGGTTGGGGTTGGCGGAATAGCTGTTGGGGCTCAGAGCACACGTTCTCACCGTCTAGAGATGTCTTCTATGGGTAATTTTTCTGACTCACTGGTTGGAGAGAAAGGCAGATTTGTCTTTGGTTTAATCTGTTGCTGGAAAATGGCTGGAAACAGGCGATGGCGTAGGCACCCTCACTGGAAAAAGTGGTCAGGCAGCCCAAGGAGGCGAGGACACTGGGGAGAGCTGCACACCAAAAAATGGCTCTGTCCAGAAAAAAAAAAAAAGACAAAGAATTGTGCCATCTCGCAAGGGGACAGACTAACCCTTCGTTTGTGCCATCATGGGCTACTAAGACCAGACCGGCAGATGTGAGCCAACAGCACCAGATGCCCTTCCAAAACAGGGACTCTTTTCATGTGTTCGGACACCGCAGGGAAGTTCTGCCTTCAATGTGGGTAGAACTGGGAACTGTGTGGAATTCATGTTGGGGGTAAATAACAACATCACGCCAGGGAGGTAACCTTTTCACCATCCGTGGTTGAGCAGATTGAGCGCACCCCCAGTGTTGTGGAAGCGTGTGTCCTTCTAAGATGACCTGGGAGACCCTGTGCGTCTGCGTCCACAGGGTCTCTGCTAGTTATCTGCGCTGATCTTAGTCACAAGGAGAAAGTGGGGGCTCTGACTGAGAACTTTCCGACGGGAGGACCGATTCAGCAATTGGTTCTGCAGGCATGGGTGTGAGGATGTGTCCAGAGAGAGCCTTTCAATGTGTAAAAAGGTAGGCAAGGATCACGAGCGGCCATGTGCTAATGCCACGGAGGTCAAGGGACGGCTGATTTCTGATAGGGAAGGTGAAGTCCTTAGGAAGTGCTTCATGGGTAAGAGGTCCCACCAGAGAAAGGGTCGTCAAAGATTTCAAGAATAATTTTAACAACTGTATTTGGAATTGGCAGAAGGCTTCACTTGTCCTCGTTTTGCGATCTAGCATTCTGAGACTCCGACATAAGCCATCCATTCCGTGTTCTTATAACCCAGAGTCGTGTGGGATCTGTCATTTCTACACCACCTGCTAATGGCTGATGCGGATGAATTTGAAAAGCCATGGGGACCTGAAATGAGGGTCACTTAGAAGTCTGTGATCATATTTGAAAGAATAACAAATATCATGGAGACAATCCTTCTCCACGTTTCCGAAGTACTTCATAGAGGCCTTTTAAAAGAACATAACTTGGGAGGAGTAACTGCCGTAGGTTCTCTTGTGTTGCTGTTCAGGACGGCAGCGTTAGTCAGGCCCCTCCTAGAGTGACTGTGGGCAGGGCAGCGAATCTGATTCAGGCCTCGAATGTACGGAAGATCTCAAATTCAATTCTATTTGTCCTTTTGTGTTCCAAAGCATTTATTTGTTAAATTCAGACAACAGTTTTTACATTTTTTTTCTGTCTTTTAATATATTGTGAGCTCCCCCAAATGGAGACGTCTTAGACCTCCGAGAAGCCCTACATTCCTCTTAATGGTTCTGTGCTTTTTATACTCTCATTAAATAACCTCTTTCGATATCTTTTTGACCCCTGGAGACGCTGAGACAAAAAGGAAATTGAGAGGTTAAAATATTTACTCAACTGTATTCAATTAGCTAATTGGAAACTGGAAGGAACTCGGATCGGGTCCTAGGTCAGAATGTGAGTGCTTTGGGTCAAAGTTCACTTCTAGGAAATAGAATTTAGCTTTCTGGAATCTTGTAATGTTTTATGTTCTCCTCTTTCTCCCCTACTCCCCAGCTTAGGGAATTTTAGCCCTGGGCTGTAAGCTTCAGACCACCTCGCTTTTCTGAGAGTCCCGCCTGAGAACCCTGCTCGATGCGAAAGCATCAGGCACAGACAGAGAGGTTTAAACACATCTTTCAGAAGCCCTTCAGTCTGGTCCCCTTTCTCCAGATGGAGGCCTCTCTGGCCCCTTTCCAGCAGAGGCGATTTTCAGAGAGCTCTGGGAGGTGGGCTGGGGTGGACACCAAGAAGGCCACGGCAGAACCCACTCACACCTTTCAAGAGCAGAGCCACGGTTTTAAGAAACCAAATAGGAACTTGGAACTTGATCCTTGGTCACACCTTTTTGTGGCTGTTTCAGCCCATTTCTCTTGTTTGAGATCTCTTTCTGGGACAATTGAAGTGACAGTCATTTCTGTTGTGGGTGGGGCTCCGGGTCCGGAGGCATGGAGTCCCCTAGGGGCTCTTGTGTTTAGAGACGACGCATTCTCACCCTGGCTCTGTTACTGGCTCACTGATGCAGGGTGGCGGCTTCCAGCTTGGGTAAACCGAGTCTGCGAGGGGGATTGTCCTCGGAAGACAGAGGGAGGATGGCAGTCAGATCTTGCCAGTGTTGTCTCAAATCCGTTGCTGAATAATTGAAGAGATGAGGATGATAATAAATTCTATTTAATGTTTTCTTGTCTAATTTTTAGTAATATGATTTGCTTTAAGGTGCAGGTGACTGGGCTCTTGCTAGAAATAGGTGACTGTTATGTTTGTTTCAGTGTGACGGGGTTTTAAAAGACCAGGCTCTAGGGCTGTGCAGAGAACAAATGGTGCAGTGGGGAGAATGGCTCCCACAGCAGCTAATATTAGGATGGGGCGTATGTTCAAGCCAAATGGCATTGATGTCAGGAAGCCGAGTTGTGCCGGAGTAGAAATTTCCATGGATCTCCCAGAGTTATTTGATAAAAAAAATTTATCGGGCTTCAGAGGGGAGGGAAAAAAAAGATATTTCTTCAAGAATCTTCCCTGAAGAATTTCAGACTTACATTTTTGAATGATGGGAGCACAGTGTGCGCGAGGCGGTACCCGGGACTGGCGGGCAGTCAGGAGACCTGGTTTTCTAGTCCTGGCAAAGCCGGGTGCCCAGAGCAGGACACCCCATCTCTCTGGGCTTTCGTGTCTTCATCCAGACAAAGGTGTTTGAACCTGGTTATCTTTAAGCTCTGTTTCCACCTTCAGATTCTGATGATCGGGAGAAGGCAGGTAAGCCCAGCGGTCAGCAGGTTTCGCTTGAGTTTGAGCAGCTGAGAAGGGTGGGGGACGCCCTCCTAAGGATGAGACAGGAACGAAGATCAGTAGGAGCCCTTCAGTGGCTTCCTTAAGGTCTTCGGACCATGGCTGAAGGGATACACCTGGTGGAGGTACTAAGACCAGATTCCTAGAGCCTTGATTAAGGGTGTTAGCTTCTGTTCCCATGACAACATCTCATCTTTATCAGTGTGCCTCAGGAGTTCAAGGTGGGTGGGGGTGTAGAAGTGGATGAAAGCAACTGTTTCTCGGCCACAGGGCCCGCTGATGCTGTCCTCTGTAAAACACCAAGGCAGCCTGCTGGAAACATTCGGGCACCCATGGAGTCCACTCCGTTTGTGGGTGCTAATCAGCTTGCTTGACTGACTGTCCAGGGATTATTGGCTGGACTGGATGGAGATGGACTCCCTTCTCTTAGAAGAAGAACCAAGATGCCATCAGAGGGAGAGCATGGCTGGCCCAGCCGCTGGGCAGCCCACCCGGAGACTCGGTGTTCTCAGAGGGCCTCAGCCTGAATCTGGAGCAACCAGAGCTTGCAACAGGGTCAAACAGAATGGCCCATTTAAAGAGGCTCCAGGGGCTTTAATTGGCCTTGTTTTAAAAGAGACACCCTGTAAAATACTCCTTTGAAAATTGATTTCACTAGCACCTAACCACACTCTGTCTTCGGTTTGTTTTATGGGCTGGGTCCCTTGTTCTGGTTTATTGGATTCATATTATCTCTCTCCTCTTCCGATCTCCCTGCACACCCTGGCCCTTAGAGCCTCCTTCCCTGCCTTTCTTAGAAGCATCTTCATCCTTATTAAGAGTATCTGCCTATTTATTTAAAAATGTGGCCAGCATTGGTGGATTTAAAACATGTTTTCTGAGGAAAACAAAGCCAAAATAAAAAGGAACCTAAATGTCAACTATAATATTTTTACAGACCACCTCATTAGCCCTATTATTTTAACATAGCTACTTATTTTTACTTTTGTATGACCTCATCTAGACGCACACTCTTTTTGAAGTTGTTGCGATTGTGGCGACCTTAAAATTGCTTCTTTTGTCCCTTCCCTCTCACTCTATGTCATAGACGTACAATAACCAATCCTGGGGGCTGGGCCCTCATTGCGCCAACTGTGGATAAGAAAATTTTCTGCCACCCTGCCAGCCCTTCCTTAGCTTGATAACAACTTCTTCTAAAAGTCTATTGGGTCTTTCTTAGAATACGAAGAGGGCCTTCTACTTTTTGTATATGACAACGGAGCTTGAGAATATGGCTGTCTTGTAGATAGTATTTTGGGATTCCTCTTAGGAACCTTTGAAAACACTCCGTCAGTAGGGCCAATCAGATTTTCTGGTGGATGAGATCAGTGAGGTCTGGAAGGTGAAGGCTATTTTTGGTGCCGTCTTCATGGTGACCACTCACAAGACTTGGTCTGCCTCTGCAGTGGGCTTTCGATTTGGCCCCAAGTTCAGCCAGATGTCCACTTAGAAACTCAGACAGCACTTAGCTCACCTTTCACCCATCTTAACTCCACCGGCTAGAAGGCTGTGGGCTGAACAACGTTGAAGAACAATAGACTTTGGCCGCTTGTGTATCTGAACTGGGCGGGAGGCTGTGAGTGTTTTATTGCTTGGAAGCAGCTGGAATGTGTTACAGAGAACGCTGGGTTTAGAGTCAGAGTACCTGGGTTCAGATTTGACTCTGACACTGAGTAGCTGAGTGAGTTTGGGTGAGTTATGAAAGCTCTAGACTTCCTCCTCTGGAAGATGAGGTTAATAGCATCCGCACATGGCCGTTGTCAGGATGAAATTAGACCAAAAAATCTGAAAATACTTGGACAAATGCTTGTGAGTAAATAATTAGTAATTTGTAGAATGGAAATTGAGGGTAAGTCCTCCACATGGGTGTTCTCGAAGAGTCTCGATTGGGTCAGAGTGGATGAATAATTCCGGGATTTCGTTTTTCAAGGTGATCGATGTAGATTCTGCACTGTGACCTTGGGAAAGAAGTGCAATAAGGTTTTCACTGGGGAAGGCGGGCAGCAGGGATGTGGGATGAACCATGGTAACGGGGGACCTCCAGATTGAGCTTGGCTTGAGCCGGCTGCAAACCACATCCTGTAGGAGTTCCAAGGAAGACCTGTGGGCACCTGGCATGTTCCAACCGTGTGTTTTGATGCCCGGCATGTAAGGGGCTTTCAGAAGAGACTGATTCCCCTCCAGGAAGTTCACTTAACCGACTGCAACATCGCATACCATTGCCCGCCCCTAAAATTCCTGAGAGTGTCCCCAGATGTATACTGGCTACTACCGTCAGCGTTCTAGAGGCTTTGAAAAAAATCACAAGACACCATGGGGTCTGCCTCTTGGTAAATTGTTCAAATGACACTCGTAGTGCCTTGTGAGTGACTTGTAGTCACGTGGAAGTGGTTTCTAGAAGCTGTTTGAGTTGCACAAGCAGTCCTCGCTGTTAATAAAAGAGCAAGATTCTAACCTAGGACCCAACAGGCTCCTAGTGTCCATGGAAAAAATTCAAGGAGTTTGCAAACTTGGGTGTATAAAAAATGATGTTTTTATTCTTAATAATCTAACTAAAATTTAACATTGTCTCTCAATAGAAATGTAGGCAAAACTCTACAGTAACATTAGCTGTGACTGACTGTCACCGAGAGAGATTAACAGACATTTTCATATCACATTATACCTGTTGCAGATGTCTCAAAATATCGATGTCCATCATTACTTTGATATCATGGAGGTTATTCGACCTGCACTAAATATTCTTATTTAATGCGTTAATAAAGAAGCACATATATTGTTATGATATTGCACATTAATTTTAAAAAGTATATTGATAGTTGTATTTCAATATAAACTTCCTTTCTAATCTTGTTATTTTAATTTGTCTTTTAAAAGCATTATTTTGAGAAGGGGTCCATAGGTCTCACCGGACTGCAAAATGGGTCCATGCATAAATAAATAAAAGTGTAGGAACCTTTAATTTATAGCATTCTCTTGCACAGGGCCAATGGAATGGTTTCTGAATGACATCAGCTAATAGATGGTCTCTGTCAAAGCAGGGGTATATGTTCTTCCCACTCATTGTTTTTGCCTATGGGTAACTCTGGAGTTGTGGAGGGACCTTGGCATAATGAATATAATGATTAATAATAATTAATAGTGATGATAATAATAATAGTAATAGCAGCTAGCATTTGTTGGGTGCCTGCTGTAAGCCAGGTGTTATTACAGGCATGTTCAATGCCATATTTTAATACTACCAACTACTTTAGGAGGTCATTCATGGGACAAAGACAAAAGATTCCCCCCTGCTCCCCATGGTGATAGAGCGTTGCTGCAGGTGAAGGCAAAGGATGGGACTGCCCCACTGGACAGGGCCAGTGTCCTGGGCACGCAACCCGTGTGGTAACACAGGGCTCCACACTTAGGTCTTGGGCATGGTTTAATGCTCTGCGATTACAGTCTTGACATTCTTAATAGCTTTTGAACATGGGGCCCTGCGTTTTCCTTTTGCATCGAGCCCTGCAAATTACGTAGTTTGGTCCGTCTCTGGTTGGGATGAAGTTGTTGTAATGTGTGACAACTCCTGATACTGGGGAACCGGGAATCTGCTTGGAGATCCCCCTTACTCATCTGGCTGACCTTTGGTGGAGAGCTGCGGCCTGTCAAAGAGGGATGCTGTAGTTTCTGAGTTGGTGAATTTTGTGATTTTTTGAATGTCAAAGATTTCTTTCCACCAAAGCACCTAGAAGAATAGCTGAATAGACAGTACCTGGTTCCTTGGACAATCTTTCTGGTAGGGAGTTGTTTACCTTGCTGTTGGGTTTTTTTCATTTTTCATTTCCCAAGGGGCTTACTACATAGACAGGGAGCTAGGAGAAGCAGGGCGGAGTGTGTTCCGGAAGGGAAAAAGAGACCGGGTGTGCCGAGAGTCTCTCATTCTTGTAGGAAGGTGATATGAGTGAACTTGGCTTTCTTGCCTTTTGTCCTTTAATGATTATCTGTGCAAAAAGATGCTACTTCTTCTAAAGAGGAGATCCTTTCATCTGTGAGGAGATTCAGATCGTAGCTGCTTCTCAGGTCCAAGACGATCGTGGAACGA
This sequence comes from Ursus maritimus, assembly GCF_017311325.1. Taxonomy (NCBI): domain Eukaryota; kingdom Metazoa; phylum Chordata; class Mammalia; order Carnivora; family Ursidae; genus Ursus; species Ursus maritimus. Next base: position 20,503,802 of record NW_024424786.1, read on the forward strand.
GCCTTATGAGGTTCTATTGACATTTTACGGCTTTTACAAACTGTGCTAGGGTCATGGGCATAGTAGAAGAACGGGGGGACTCTCCTGGATTTGTTGGTCAGCGTGATGGAATTCAGGCTCCCAAATGACACATCCACAGTCTCCCTCTCGTCGGCGTGATGTCTGCAACACAACACAGTGGGTCTGTCATCAGGATGGTGACGGCTCAGACACCAGGTGCTCTTCCAAAGGAGCCATAATTTCCCCTTAACTTCTCAACTGTTGGTTTTTTTTGTTTTGTTTTTTTTTGCCTTGTTATTATTACTGCTCTTTTATCATGGCTAATAAGTCTGATGGCTTCAAGCAGCCAAGCCCAGCCCCTGAGTCAATCTGGGGCTTTCAACAAGAAGCCAGACAACAGTTTTGACAGGTGGGTTGGTGCTGCTTCTGTAGCATCGGGACGGACGGACACCAGAGGAAGGTTTTATAGTTGGGCACAAGTAGGATGGGTGTGCCGCCTATTTACATTTAGGGAAAAAATGATGGGAGCCATTCTTAAAGGATCTCAATTTCCACAAAAGCGTGAGGTTCTAAAAGACATCCTCTTCCACTTCAGAAATACAAGGATCCATTTTTAGTTACAGAGAATTATGTTGCATTTTCTGTCATTTTCACCACCCCCCCCCAACTCCCCAGCACATTTACTATAATATATCCAGTCCATTTAGTAGCTCTGTGTCTCTGGGTAAGTCACTTAACCTCTTGCGCCCCGTCTGTAAAATGGGAATAATATTAGTACTAGTGTCCGGGGTTAAATGAGATCATTTCTGTAAAGCCGAGCTCAACTCCTAGCACATCGGGGATGTTCAATAAATAGAAACTATCATCACTGTCATAGTTTTGGGGGTTGTTTTGTAATGAGTCTGTGAGATTCCATGTAGTGGCTATTGATCTTTCTTTGGCTGGAGCATCTTGGTTTTTTTCTTGGAAAGAAAACTTGCATCTCGAAATGGTCAAATCCATTGTTCCAGTCCATCCCAGCCCCTCCCTGGCTCCAATCCCCACCTCTTACCTCTCTCCACCCTTCCCGCATTCCTGCACAGTTGGTCTTATTTATTTTTCAGTCAACTGAGGGTGTTGTTAAATCTTTTATTTTTCTGGCTGCCCGGTTTGGTTCTGAGGCACTCCGCTCCCTGCCCTGCTCATGACAAGAATGCTGGGGAATGCTCAGCCAGCCATGTCCCTCCCCTGCCGGAACACCCTGTTCTTAACGCTCCTTGAGAAGCAGCATTTCTGAGGCCTCCCCTGGCTGCCGTGACTCCCCCATTAAGCCAGTGGCCTGGTGATAATGAAGACCCGAAGGCTGAGAGAAAGCTGGGGGAAGGTGGTAATCTAGGGGAACGTCGCACATTGCCACGTCCTGCGCTTTCTTCTCGGGGCTTAGAAAAGAGACATTGAGAGGCTTTCTCTGATTGTGTATATGGAAGGCTGGGTGATGATGGTGATGATTGCTTAATTAGTGCTGCTGTGATCTGCATTTGAGTGATTTGTTTAGCACTTTGTGGCCCTTTTTGGCTTGAGCTCGTCATGTGATATTGACAAACTGATGAGAAAGGAGTGCAATGATGCTTGAATTAATGCAGAAATCACACCCCGAACATCTCAGGTCCTTTCTACCTGAGACGTGGGACCTCAAGTCACTTGGCGGAACATGAGTGAGTCTACACAGCCCACCTTCAAAGTAGGTATGGCTAGCCTCGTTTCCCCGATGGAAAAACTGGTTGAGGGACCAGAGGCTTTCAAATTATGCTTGTTGCCCAGGGCTGGTTGTAGGAAGTCTGTGGGAGAGGCCGGACTGAGACTCGGCACTCTGAGTCTCTGCTTTAGGTTACCTTAGACCACACCTACTCCCTGGGTCATGTTGACTTTCCGAAGTCAACCATCGGGAAGAGTGTGGTTTGGGTTTCGATCACCTCCCAGCAGCCCCTTCTCTGGTCCTGTTAATCTGATTCATGATCTTAACCTGGCTGACTGGAGGCTGGCCATGTCATTCTGCAGGTCTTGGACACCCCTCAGTGCCCTCACAGAGCCAGCCAATGGAAAAGTACAGTGTCTTCTGGCTTCTTGGTCCTGCCAGCTCTGGCTGGTCTATTCGATACCTCCTTTTCTGAGGGAGTGGGAAGGTAGCATCCAAACTGAAAGCACAGGTTTTTCTTTGGTTTTTATAGGAAAAACAAATTGGCATGAATGCTCAGTCAAACCAGCTCAGGCTGTTTGGGCAGATGCCTTTCTTTGCTTTTTTCTGTTTATTTTCCAACAAATCAATGCTTAACTGGGTTGTTATTGGAGCAGAGCAACAGGTGCAAAAAAATAACTCTGCTGCCAACTCAAATGAAAAGGTAGGCTTATCCCCTCTGGGAGGCATTCAGAAGATAACAGAAGACCCTGCCAGGCACCGAATTAACAGCTCTGTTTACGGTGGGTTTTCTGTTAACAACCTGCTCTCAACCCTCCCACACATAAACACGCCATTGTCTCGGGGAGAGACAATCAACCCTCCGAACAGCTCACTACTTTATTCTGTCCCGAGTGGAGATTGGTTTTGGCTGAGGCTGCTTTGTGAAACTCGGGGACACACTCCTGTCTGCCAACTCGATGTCTTAGTAAGGGTTTCCTGGGAAGGCCAGGCCGTGGGGTTGCCGGACAGAAGAGGATCGGGCCTGCTTTTCAACATAGTCGCAGTTCTTTCCAAGGTTGGTTGGTTCCAAACGCCAACAGGCTTCCTGGTCCCTCTGCACTGGCTCCACTCTACCCCCAGCAGGAGGTGGGGAATGAGCTCTGACGACTTTGGAAAGAGCTACCATTGTGTTGGAGGTGGTGTCTTTGCTGAACAGTCCCATGAGGGCCGAGTAGCGTCTGTGTTTTGCTCATCATTGTGTCCCCAGCAGCTAGCAGAGTGCCCACCGTCTCGTAGACATTCAATAAATGTATGTTAACTGGAGGGGATGAATAAATATTTCTATTAGCAAGACAAGCCTTTCTCGATGACCCTTTCTCTCCACTGAAGGCCAAGACATCAATTTTCTTGGGTATGAGGCCTAACATCCCGGGTGGTTAAGTCATCTTTCGAAGGTCTGAGATGGGGGTGGGTTTGGGTAAGGGGTGACTCGGCCAACCAGGAGATTCTCTGGATGGAAATGACCGTCATAAAAATCCTCGGCAAATCCTGTGTTCTGAGGCCGGGTTTCTTTGTTCAGCATTCAGAGTCTCGTCCTTGTGAGTAGCTGAGGATTGTTGAATTTCACGATTTGGTGGTACTGAGCACCAGGAACTGCTTTATTTCAAGTTGGCAAACAATACAGCGATAGAGTCTCCCCCGTTGGTTTGGAGCTTGAGTTCTCTGGATTGTCTCTGACTTTACAAGGATTTCCATTCATAGATGTTTCCTTCAAGGCTACTATCTCCTGGAGTCAGTTTTCTTATTGTGAACATCTAGGGAAGGCGAATAGGTGAGGTTCTCAACCATGAGAGTGCTGGAGGATTGGTTAAGGGAGGTTCTGAAAAATGAAGATTCTGATTTAGAGGTTTGGGGTGGGAACTTGAAGTTTAACCCCTCCTCAGGTGGTGATGATGATGATGATGACGCAGGTGGTCTATAGATCAAACTCTGAGAAGCACCTGCATGGCCTCTTCAGCCTGGATGGAAAATAAGCATCCCAGGAGTACTGGATGCTCCAATGGCCATACCTGTGCCTTTCCAGAGACCTACAGAGACCTCGGGTTGTACTAGGAAGCAAGGCCTCTTTTTCTTCTGCTCTTCATTTTCCTCTCTATTTTATGATTTCTTGGTTTTAGAATAGAGAAGGGGATTAGCAGGGAGACACGTACTGATATGGGGAAAATGGTGAATTCGTTACTGCATTGCCCAACAGTCCGGAATGGCCCTGCTGGTCACAGCCTGGTTCCTACTTCAGCTCCCAATGGAGAGGGACAGTGGGGCTCTTCTTGGTGTCACTGTAGGGGAATAAGGCAACACCCATGCTAAGGAAGAGGATAAGAATAAAATCTCTGGGGGTTTCTCTCATAGGTCAGAATACACTTATGTCTCCTAGCCCTGACTCCACTACAAAGTTTTCTTTTAAATTTCAATCCAACGTGGCTGTAAGAGAGATTTCTTAAAGATCTATGTGTCCTTAGATCTGTAGGGGTCAATGGTCTTTAGAGAGGGTCTTTAGAGGGCCTGGGGCCCACGGAATATATGCAAAGCAAGGTATGGACGGATGTGCAGTTTTGGTAGGTGAGAGCCTCAGTGTCAAAAGGCTCTATGACCTTTTAAGATTCCAAGCTTGTCCTATTCTTCTTAGTTTGTCACATCTGAAAGGGATTGATAAAGGCCCTGCAGGTCATGTAAGGCAATCTTGTCTTTTGATCAACTTTGGTGCCTGTCCTCTGTCAGTATCTGCATCTTGTCTGGGTCTGGCACCAAGAATGATAAAGATCAGCATAATATGTATATTTCCAAATGGCTTGCAGTCAGTAAAGTGTATCTATAATGGATCAACACTTGGCTTCCCAACACGGCATCATCACTCATGAAAACGCTTGAAAGCCCAGGAATAATACTTCAGATGTTGCCCCTGGGAACATGAAATGTCTATTTCAAAACACATTATGAGGGTATGAAATTACTTGTGATGTAATCCCGAGAGGATCAAATACATTCCCCAAGCTTGATTCACATTTTGATTCATTTGGAAAACATGAATTATTGCCTGTCTTATGTTCAGTTAAATTTCACATGTACGTGGATTTTCTTTTCTCCTCTTTCGGAGGAGTTCTTTTGAAATGACAGTCATATTGAAACAGGAAGTCAGGAAGCTGTTGCAATATCCTTAGGGCAAATGCTGTGAATTCACCTGCTGGTAACTTTGATTAAGGCCTGAGAATAGTCTGGATATCGCTGTCATCACAAAAGTAATTATTTAAAATGCCTAATTGCTCCTCTGGCTTGAGGAGTAAAAATACCCACAAGGCAGCCAATTCTGTGGCAGTTTGGGGATGATGTGGTTGAATGAATAAAGGAGTCAGGAGGAAGGCAGACCGTGACTTTGACTCGCAGTCCTCTAGGGCTGGCGACGGGAATGCCGGCCGAGCCTTGCTTAAGATCTGCTCCGTGACCCCGATCACTCCCATTGTATTTTCACCCTCACGGCAAAAACCAGGCTTTCTGTCCTGAGGTCTAATTCAGATAAAGAAAATAATTATGGGTCGGTTTATTTCCAAAATATAAAATTAAAATAACTTTGTTGAATCAGAGGAATAGTATTTATATGTTGTATGTTCATACATCTATGTATGTGTGTACATACATGTGTATATGCATAGAGCTAGTTTAGGGGTTCGAAGAGTATCATGGCCCAGCTTTTAGGCCACTAACCCACTCCTACCTGAGCATATTGTGAAGGGGCAAAATGAAGGCAGCTTTCTATTTGTTCGTTCTGAAGGACCTCTCTGATACATTGCCACGAGAGATGGCTTCAGGTGGCTCTGACAAGGAGGGAAGAGGGGCTCAATCGGGGTCCCTGCATGATTGAATGAACCAGAGAGTTTTATAATCTTGGAGAAGCTTGATAAAGGAGTGAGGCCACAGATGGCACAGGGAGAACGCAGTGACTATGTGTGGATAGCGGACGGGGGTGAGGAGGGGTTGAAGGCAACTTTGTTCTCTGGCAAAGCACCCCCTTCTTAGCCGAAAGTGGCTCAGTTCCCAGGGTTTGCTGCTAGACAGTCCGAGTTTGAATTCTCCTCTAGCTCCAAATCTTGCTAAGCGGTGTGACCTTGAATGAGTTACCTGACCTCTCTGAGCCTCAGAAAGGCCATCTGTTAAATGACATCATGCCTGATAGAGCTATTGTGGGTGTTGACTGAGATAATGCATTTAAACCCAGCACAGAGCTCCCACATTGTGAGTGTTCAGTAAAGCCTAGCTACTATAGTATAGTTACGTATGCACGTACGGATTTCTAGAGCTGAGAGTGTTCAGTCCTACATCTTAGTAGTGCCACCACGGAGCAAAAAGCTTACCTCCCTCCAGACCCAAGCTGGGTTGTGTTTGTCTCTGCTGGCAGGTTCTCTGTGTGTATTTAAGGAGAGAGAGCAGTCGAGCAGTCTTTGGCCTTGTCAGGGGCCCTGAGACTGGGCAGAGCCTTGTAGGTTCTGGGGTGCATGGCTCCAGGTCCTTGCCAGAGTCCCAGGGGTGCCTCCTTCCCATTGCTTTTCTGTCCCCGTGAGCTTGAACCCCAGTTTTGCTGTGATTGAGTGCTCCTTGTGCTAAGGGAGCCTGTAGGATAGAGAAGCTCTCTGGCCACCCTCTGCCAGGAGCCCCCGTTTTAAGACGTGCCGCTGTCCTTTGCACCTGCAAACCAGGTGGAAGTACAACACGGAGACCATAACACAGAGCCTGCGGGCCGTGCTCTCCTGCCGCTCCTGGCAGCCCCAAGTACGGTGCGTCTGCTGGGAGGAAGGGGAGCAGGGGGAATGGCTGTCAGTCCCTGAGCAGGGACCATGGCCAGAGGAACAGAGCACGGCTTCTGTGAGCCGGGGCTAAGAGGGGCGGTTCAGAGCTCAGCCTAATAGCATATCCACACAGCGGCCCCAAACAGGAGGTGGGGAGGCCGGAGATCCAGCCTAGACTTGACTGTGGCAGCTAAAGCTAGAATTACAAAGCGTTGTATAGATGGTAAAAGTTCCAGGCCTTGCTTGAGATGAACTTGGCTGTCAATTTTGTCCTTGGAGATTCAATAAAATCCTAGTAATAACACAATAAATAATAATAATAATAATAATTATAAAAACCAGCTAACATTCCCCAAGTCCTTACTATGTGTCGAACACTTTTCCAAGGATTTTACAGGCATCATCTCATTTTGTCTTTCAACAACACTTTTCATATCATCTCCAGTTTATAAATTAGGGCTCAGAGAAACTGAATAACTTGTCCAAACTTGCCCCTTTAGTAAATTGGCAAAGCCAGGACATAAATCGTGTTTGTCTGACCCCAGAGCCTGGCATTCCCAACCATTACACTCTCCTGCCTCTGAAGGGTCTACGCCGACCCCAAGAATGTCCTTGCAACCAACCAACACACTTTAAAGAGAGACTCATGGGCCGACCTTCTAGTAATAGCTGACACTTGGGGGGCACTTGCCACGTATGAGCTAATATGTGAGAACTGCAAATGTTTTCACCTTCCCCACACATCAGCCCCATGTCCCCCCACTTTTTGTCTTATGGGGAAACTGAAGCTTTAGAGAAAATAGTACCTTCCGGAGGTCAACAGAGCCTGCCAAGGTTCAGAATCAAGAGTTCAACCCTTACCATCGGAGGCATGAGTTCCTCCTCTTAGGATCCACTCTCGAGCCACGGAGCAACGCGAGGCTAGGTCTGGAGCTCCTCACACTCTGAATTTATAAGTGAGATTCAGGCTCTGTGGCTAGGCCCCTCCATCTCCCATTTGTATCCCTGCGCAGAGCCAAATGTGAGACGCTTAAACTTTAGGGTCAGGCCAAGTGTTGGGTCACCATGTCAACACTTAGGCTGCCCCCGCCCCAAGACCCCCCTCCCCCGTCCCACCCTGTGCACGATGGTCAAGCTGGTGCTAGACCGGAGCTTAGCCTTTGATGGAAGCCTGGAGGAGGACTGGCCACGAGGACGGTGGCTTGTCTCTCCATGTGAGTGACGCAGAAGTGGTCCAAGTCCTTAGCGAGCAGGGCACTGTGGGGGGTTGTGTTTTACCTGGAGCTTCCCATGAACAAAGTGGGGAGCAGAAAGTGGCCTGTCTCTCCCCCTCGGACCCTGGGCTGTGGCCACCCCAGCACACTGCTGTGCTGTCTCTCTGCAAAAAAATGCATTTGGGGTTCGCCAAACCCTAGCGGCTCATCATTTGTAGGGGACTTGATGCTTAAGGTCGAGTAGGTCCTGACTGGGAGTCTGGCACGAGGTAGGCGTCCATATGGTCTACTGGGCAGCGTGTGTGCCTCCTCCCCTTCAGATGAAGAGCGGACTTCTGTCTCCCAAGTGTCAGTCTTAGAAACTGCTGTGTAGGTGGGGTGCCTGGCTGGCTCCGTTGGAAGAGCACGAGACTCTTGATCTCAGGGTTGTGAGTTTGAGCCCCATGCTGGGTGTAGAGGTACTTAAAACTAAAAAAAAATATTTAGAATGAAGGAAGGAAGGAAGGAAGGAAGGAAGGAAGGAAGGAAGGAAGGAAAGAAAGAAAGAAAGGAAGGAGGGAGGGAGGAACTGGCGTGCAGAGGGTGACGTCCTGGGTGAATGTGGAACTCTGGACAATCACTGGGGGCGCAGAGTCAGATACCCTTCTCTCTGATGGTTGCTGCCATGAAGGGAGGGTTAAGAGAAGGCAGATGAAGAAAATCTCTGAATAATCCACATTTCATTTCACCTTGGGTTTGAAATCAAATGCACAGGGTGTGTGTGTGTGTGTGTGTGTGTGTGTGTGTGTGTGTAGTTTGTAATAGCCCAAGTCGCAATGTATGCTGTATTCCCAGAGTGCGCAGCCCCTAGGAAGACACAAAGGTGGCCCGGATGCCCCACGCACTTTCTTCACCTCCACTTATAAGGCAATTACTCTTTATTTGTACCGAGCGCGGCACTGGGTGCTTTAAAGCCTCTTACCTTTTTCAATCCTCTAGCAAATCTCTGCGGTAGGTCCTAATACCATGCCTCTCTCCCAGGAGAGGCTACAGCAGTTCGGAAAAGCTGGGGGACAGCCCAAGGTCACCACACCAGCATGATCAAAGCCTGCGGCCTCCACAGGCTCTCTTCTAACTGTGTTCTCCACTGGGGGTGATTTGGCCCCAGGGGACGTTTCGGGGGAGGGAGGGACCTGGAGGGGGTTGTGTCTGGCTTGTAGTGGCTAGAGTCCAGGGAGGAGCCACCATCCTGCAATGCCCAGGAAGGCCAGGGAACCCTCCCAGCACAGGGCTTCAGTCTCGCAGACGCTGAGAAAGTCAGCTTCTCACCCTGAGCACTTGGCCATCGTTGCCAGAATTCCCCCTTGAGCTAGAGATGAGGACCCAGGGGTTCTTTTCTCTGCTTGCTTTTGACTCGAAAGGGGGAATCATTCTTATTGAGGCTCTGAATTTACTTCTGCCAATCTTGGGAAGAAGCTAACTGTGTTGGAGAAACTGCTTCAGAATTGGTGTTTAAAGAAAGGGCAAAAAACCGATTTTTGCTGGAGGGTGTGCGTGCCGTGCTGGACCAGACATCATTAAATCCAGTAGGTTATTCATCCTTCAAAACAGGACATTGACATTCCCCCTCCATGCCCCCTCGAAGGCCAGAGAAGAAACTGAGTTTGGAAAGGTTGTCACACTCAAGGTCACGTGGCTTACAGACGGGGAGCCTGGATTCAAACCCAGACCGCAAAGCTTCCAAAGTCTCTACCTGTATCGACGAGATATTTTTCTTCAAGAAACAATAAAAGCTATGCTGATGGTAAACTGGGAAGCTTACAGAGGCGCATTAAAAAAATCCCCCTACTTTGTAATTAAAAGGATTGCTTTTTATACCCCATAAAAGTAATCTCGATGTGCCATAGAAAGTGTACATTAGTATATGGGAGTGTGGGTGAGCTGGGTATAATAATGCTTTTTTACAATTCTCAAGGGACATTTATTATCTATCATCTCATTTGATCTCCTCAAGACGCTTGGGAGGCTGTCGGTGGGGGGCAAATGTCCTTTTCCACCTGAGGAACTGGGCCTCAGAGGGGGTAGGACTTGGGGAGAGGCCGTCAGCTACACTAGCCCTGGGCTTTCTGTGCTCACCCCTCCGGGCACAGGCCGCAGCATCACGGTTGGAGACGCTGACCTTCTTTTCTCATGAGCCTGGGTGAGCTCGAGTGAACTCTGACTCAGTAAGGGTTAAGCCACATAAACTCTTTTATGAGTAGTAACCATTTACTGTGCCCTGTAAAAAAAAAAAAAAAAAAAAAAAAAAAAGGGCCCCTTGCTGTGCTGGCTCCTTTCCCTAGCAGGGGGGGTGCCAGAGGGAGCAGTGTTCATGCGCACAGGCCAGCCCCTTGGGGGGCCAGGTGCTGATGGGGCAGCTGGGGCCTCCTCGTCCTACAGGCTTCTCTGTGGGTTGAGAGTAGTCCTGGACGCCTTCAGGAGATCACGGAGAGAGAAGATAACCTGCCCCAAGGGAAGGGGCTTGTGGGCGTTTGGTCGTAAGTGGAGAACTGGCCCGTGCTGTCCTGCGACATTTATTGAATTCCTTGCCATTACCTGCTAAGCTTTCCGCACGCACGACCTCATTTGATTCTCTCAGCCCTTTGAGTTTGGGGTTGTTCTCATTTTATAGCTGGGGAAAGTGAGGATCGGAGCGTTTTGGGGCTGCACATGCTTGGAACTGGCCGGATGTCATGCACGGCCAGCAGGGGACCTAGGATCTGAGCCCACCTCTCCCCAGATCTGAAGCCGGGATGCTCAGCCGTCCTACCAACCTGCCTTCTAGATTTGGGGGGAGGGGGAAACAGAAACCCCGAACTTGTCTTGCTCCCACTGAATGGCCGCTGGGAAACAGCCCTGCAGGCAAACCCTTCCGAAAGCATTTCAGGGAAGCCTTCCCCACCCCTCAACCCCAGGCTGAAGGGCCGATCCCTCCTCCATGCAGATGGGCTGGGCTCTGAGCTTCAGCTCTTTCAGGGTTAAACAGTAACCTTTCTACTGCTTGTGGTTGAGCAAATGCCAGCGAGGAACAGGCCCAGCCTTGAGCAAACAGGAGACTGGGCCATGCCCCTTCTCTCCCCCAGCCACCCCTCTGGGGACCTGCAGGGTTTCTGTCGCCCTGGAGTCCCCCATTGGATTGCTTAGCTGAGGGCAAGTGTTCTAGAAAGCTCAATAGGAAAAAGGAGAGGAAGGTTTGGCTTGGGTTGGTCTTCCTTCTCTGAGACTGAGAAGCAAGGAGGTTTCTGGACAGGGAACAGAAGAATCGAAGTAGTCACCTTCTTTAAATTTTTGTGCGGGGAAACTGAGGCCCAAGATTGTTTCTGGTTTGGGTTACCAGAAGGGGAGCAACTCTCCTCCTCATGCCACCTGCTGTAGAGCTGTGCTTTACTTCGTGCCGCGTGCTCCAGGTTTTAGAAGCTCTTTTAACCTCCAACCAACACACACACAGTAGGTATGGTGACTTGCACTCTGCACGTGAGGAAACGGGTTCAGAGAGGGTAGTGATGTGTCTGAGTTAATATGAACCAGCTGGGAAGGGGCAGTGCTTGGAATCAAGCCTGCTCTTTCTGGCTTTGAAGCTCGCGTATATGGTACCACCACACAGAACCCGGCTCGGCCCTCTTCCCGGCCCGTAGTCGGCTGGGGTCCTGTCTTTCCTTCTCCACCTCCTACTTAGGCTGGATTCTGGCCTAACTGCCAAACAACCATGGTGATGTTAATAATCCTCACGAATGTCCTGTTTGGCTTAGCTGGACTCCCAGTCACTGCTCTGTCCCCGGTCCCTGGAACAGTACCCAGCCCATTGTAGGGCGGGTAAATATTTGTTGAATAAATCAATACACGAATGAATTTTGATGCCTCTTTCAGACCCCTTTTCTCCCATCTGAAGCCCTACCTAGAATCAGAGAAGTAGGAGCTAAGTTAGAGGAAGGAGTTTGGGGGGCTGGAACTGCTCTGCTTGACCAATTTCAGTCCTGGGGACGTTGATGACACGCAAGGGTGCAAGATTTCCCCCAAACAGGCAGAAAAGTTTCCATGAGCTGCTGCTCTAAGGCTATGTCCTCTCCCCACCCCAACACTCTAGAAAGAGCAAGTTATCTTTACAGACCCAGGGGGACGCTCAATCGCCTTCTGGAAACAGGCAACTCTTCTTTTGAATGATTGAACTCACTTCCAGGGCTTGAGGCTGAAAGGAGGAGGGTGGCCGGCTTCCTGGTAGGGAACAGTGTAAACCCCGAGCATGGAGGGGACTACTTCTGAAGCGTAACATTTTCACGTAGTTTTAAAAAATCCAAACAGTCCCATGCGAGAAAGGCTCTTCCCCTGTGTCCTTTCCTGAGAAAACGAGAGCAGAAAGTCACCGCCAGGTCAGCTTCGAAGCCTCTGGTATTCTCCAGGGCTCTGAAAGGAGAGAGGAAGCTTGTCAGAAGTTTCACCAGGAAGGAAGGAGAGGGGCAGTGTCTCGTCAGAGAAGCCGACTGATCCCTGATGTGATCATGGAGCCAAATACTGGAGGCGCTCTAGGGACATAGGAGTGAAGTCCTCTGAGATGTGGCCGTGGCCATGGCCTGTGGCTGATGTCTGCACTAAGGAAGCTTGGCTAGGTGTCTGAGTGCAGGGCCACTCCGTCGTGGGGGCTTGTGAACGCCTGATTTCAGATCCGAGTTCCTGCACAGGTGCCGGGGCTGGGCCTCTGCCTGCTTGGATTTTTACTGATTGCAATTCTACTTTGCACAAAATCTCTTTGGCATTTTCACTTTTGTTAAAAAAAAAAATCGTGGCTGCTGGCCAGACTCGCCCTGTGAGCAGGCATTGCATTTTCCTCCTGCTTCATTCCTGATCAGAGATTATTCATTTATGAATGGGTGGCTGTAAAAACTTGCCTCATGCATATGAAAGTTGAACCTGGAAATTTTTAATTGCCCGTGAGTTTTGCTTTTACTGAAAGGACTGTGGTAACATGCTTTGGAGGCAATGGATGGAAGGACAAATTCTTTTTTTTTTTTTTTCCTTCTTCCCGAATTAACTCTATGATCTGTGCTCTCAAATGACGTTTGTCCAGGAGGCCCTGACTGAGTGAACTGTTTGATCCCCTTACAGATCATGATTCTGGAAGGAAGTGGTGTAATGAATCTCAACCCCAGCAACACTCTCCTCCAACAGCAGCCAGCCTGGACAGACGGCTACCCCACGTGCAATGGTAAGGGGACCGAATGGGTGTCAGTGTCATTTCCCTGGGAGGCTTTTCCCTCTGCTGCAATTAGGCTTCGTTTCCCAACTTCATGTTTGAAAAATACAGGTTTTATTCAGCAGCGGTGTGGGGACGAGGGGAAATGGAGAACACTTCATGCTGGAGGTCCCAACGGGCTCTTGGGGCTCCAGACAGAAGCCCATTGGACATTTTCCATTGTTTCCTCCCAAAATTCAAGGCAGCCTGGCAGAGAGCGTGCTAGAAGATATGCCCGAAGGGAAGGCCACCTGTTGATGCTATTAACAGCTTTTGGCTGGGATATCAAGATAGGATAGCGAGAAAAGCGTGTGTGTGTGTGTGTGTGTGTGTGTGTGTGTGTATGTTTGCATGTGTGTGCACACATGTGCATGTGTGTTGAGCAGAAGTTTGGAACTTCAGGAAGACAGGGTTATAGCGGCTTATTCTTTCTGTTTCATTTTCCAGTGACCTCCCTTTGTAAAGGGAGAGATTTGTCAGGAGACCATATGCCTCCCTTTGGTGCTTTAATTTAGAGCCCTTGATCAGAAGAGGGAGGACCTGCTGCTGGGGCTTCCAGAGGGTTTGGGGATCAAGGCCACGGCTTACTGTAGTACCCAACTGAATACAGATGTTGCCGAATCAGGCCCCACACCCCACCGAGAAGGCGCTAGGTCTAGGCCGAAAGCTGTGCATCACACTGCCGTGGGTTTAAGGAGCCCTAGGCCTTCTCCTGCCCCACACTTGCTGATAATCTCCTTGCAGGAGGCCTGCTGCTCTTGCTTCTCCTGAGAAAGGAAGATGGCCTGTCGGTCAGCAGAGTCTGCAAAGCAGGAGGTGGAGGGTAATGGAAGCGTTGTATTCGCCAGCCAGCAAGTGCAGCTCCTCCCCCTTCCATTCGGAACCCCAGTCAAACAAGGTTGGGAAGTGTGGTCAGGTGACCTTCCTTTACTTGGTCACCTGTCCACAAAACTTCTCTCCTCTCTGGGCAGTGAACTTTTCTGTGACTGGTGTCCCCAGGCTGGGCCCTGGATCATGGCAGCATTCCTTCTGTGTACTTTGGAGAAAGCGGGGGCAGTATGTTTAGCAGGGAGTAGAATTTGGGTGCCACTTGTATGTTTTACCTTCCAGAAGCCCCAAAGAAGGCCCAGCTCCTGGTCATGGTTGATGGGGTGAGGGAGGTCAATTGAATAATAGACAAGAGATGCACTCAGGATTTTCATGGCTTCTCCTAGAACTTTGGGAATCTGATGAGTCCCCCAGCAGATGGGGAGAATCCCCCAGTCAACTTGAGACAAAATCCAAGCTCTAACCGGATACAATAGGGGGAACCGTCCTTTAGTCTGGATCATGTGAAGTTGGGAGAGGAAATAGAGAAGCTTGTTGTCGGGTTATTGAGAGTTATTGTCTCTCATTGGCAAACTCAGAGCTGTACTGTCATAGCAGTGTAATTATTTTGGAAAAAAAGATCAAAGCCTCAGAGAGTCACAAAAATACAGCCCATCCTTAAACAGCCGTTTTTGTGAGACACCAAAAAATTGGAGGCACATGGGAATATCCAGCCTAAGTTCCGTGTGTTTGTATATTTGGGAATATTTCTATGTCATGAAATTTTGGAACTAGAGCGTTCCAGTCCTTGCCCCTGTTCCCCACCCCAATTGGCTTCCCCTCCAGGCCCCAAGCAGAGGCTGTAGGGCTGCTTCTGTCTGGCCATGCTGTATGAGGAGTGAAGCACACGCTGTGAGTGGTAGGTGTGACCCATGGCGCCGACCTTCGTGCCTAAATGACGTCCATCTCCTGCTGTTTGTGCTCCTGAGGCCTGGAAGTGGGGATGGATGCAGAGGGGGTGAGCACAAGTGGGACTGAGCTGGAAACATTTCCCCCTTCAGCGTCTCTGGGGGTGTTGAGGGCTACATAATGGCCATTATGGGACTCAAACCTTTGGAGCTCTTTGGCTCCTTGCCACTCAAACTGTATTCATGGACCATCCTCATCACCATTATCACCATCATCATCATCATGTGGCAGCTTGTTAGGAATGCAGAAACTCAGGCCTCACCTCAGATCTATGGAATTTGAATCTGCATTTGAACAATATTCCCTGGTGACTGACAATCACGTCAGATTTTGAGAAGTACTGATCTAGCATGCCTTTGAAGAAAAAAATTAGTGACAGTTTCCTCGCACTCTGTTTTCCTGTTGGTCCATCGTTCAGTTTGTGGGAGTCTCTGCTTGTCGTGTTCGGTTGGATTTCCCTGCTTCAGCCTGGTGGGCTTCAGTAGTGTCTTCCCCTTGTCCCTGCCCCTTGTCTTTCCTGGACGAGAGCTCCTTCCTTTGACCTCTGTTTTCAAGGGGACTGTGAGAGCTCAGCCCTGTTACCATGTCCTCAGAGGATGGCTCTCTCCTCTCCATCCCCTCCCAGGACTTTGGGGTGACTTTGTGAGCATGGGAGAGTCACGTATGTAGAAGTTTAGCCCATATACAGCTCAGCAATATTTATTGGCTTGGATGAACTTGACTTTTTCACTGGTATTTAATTTAACCATCTTGCGAATGCACCTCAGACCCTTCTAGGTTTCTACATGATCTCTTCTTCAGCAACGGATTCCACGAAAGAAATTACAGAGAGCACCTACGATGGCATAGTCTCTGAGGCTGGTTTTGTAGGCAATGCAAAGATGACTAAGCCCGAGTCTCTGACCTGGAGTTTACAATTTACAAAGCAGAATAAGACAGAACCTAGAGATGTGTAAAGTAAAGCAAAACATGACAAACGCCATTAGGAGAAATACCAAGCACATCTGTTGGAGATTCAAGGGACATCGAGCCCTGAATAATAATTTTTTTGGGGGGGAGGGGTCTGTGATGGTGTTATGGGGTGGCCAGAGTCTGCTAACTGGGTAATTATTCAACAGGGACTGACTGGCAGGATACAAACCCGGCTGAAAGAACACGAGAGAAAAAAGGCAGAAGTGATAGGTCACTTGGAGAATAGTTATGAAGAGCCTCAATGCCTGGCTTGGCCATTTTGTACCCAATGTCAGTGACTAATGGGAAGCCCCTGAAGGTAGCTGAGTAGGGAAGTGACGTCACAGTGGCTGTAATAACCAGTGTGGGGCCGGGGTTGATCAGCACAGTTAGCGGGCGGCTAGGCTGGACCACTCTAGAAGCAAAGGCATCATAGAGAAAAAGAATCTTACTCTCAGGCCTCATTTTCGGTTGAAAATGGTCTGAATCTGGGACTATGCATGTGCGTGCATGTGTGTTTGTGTGTGTGTAAGATAGAGTTAAAAGCAGGAGAGAGAAGAGAGAGGAAGGGAACGGTGTGGGTGTGGACAATAGGCTAGTAAGTTGCGGAAACTGTAGCGATGCCTTCGCCTTCCGGGTACTTCGCAGGAGCCAGGGGCGCGCTCACGCGCTCAGAGCATTTCAGCTCCGTGTCCTCCCGGAGCGCCGGGGGCTAAGCAGGGAGGACGTGAGGACGCAGGGGGACCCATTTCTGGGAACCTCCTCTCTAGCGCCTGTTCTGGCTCCGATCCCCCACACGGACGTCCCCCGGCTGGGGTCGTGCCGACGTCGGGCAGCCACGTGATGCCTCCCACGTCCGAGATTATGTCCCGGAAGCACCGCGGGTCGCTCACGGGGCCGCCTCCTGTTTTGCAGTTTCCGGCGGGTTTTTCGGAGGCCAGTGGCATGAAATCCACCCTCAGTACTGGACCAAGTACCAGGTGTGGGAGTGGCTCCAGCACCTCCTGGACACCAACCAGCTGGACGCCAGCTGCATCCCCTTCCAGGAGTTCGACATCAGCGGCGAGCGCCTGTGCGGCATGAGTCTGCACGAGTTCACGCGCGCGGCGGGCGCGGCGGGCCAGCTTCTCTACAGCAGCCTGCAGCACCTCAAGTGGAACGGTGACTATCTCTTCCGGGCAGCGGAGGGCGGGCCCGCCTCCCAGTTACCGTTGCCGGGGCGGGGAAGGAGCGAGGAGGCGGGAGAACAGGCGCAAGTCTAGGGCTCCACGTGTGTCCGGTCCCTCGTGAACCCCAGGTCATTGCATTTCTCCTTCCGGTTGATTTTGGAGGAGACGAAGGCTGGCTGGGAATTCACAGGAGAGGGGCTCTCCGAAGACCGTTTCTTCTCTCCCCTGCACACAGGGTTGGAGGGCTTCGTTCCCAGTCACTTGCTTGTTAAGATCCTCATGGGCGCTTTTTCTTTCTCTAAGCTTTTACGCGGAGGTTCTTAGCTGGGACCTCCGCGCGGTAGGAAGTGATGGAGAATTAATGAGGTCTGTGTGTGTTTGGGGGAGCAGAAGGCTCTCAATATTTCCACAGATTCTTAAAAAGTCCAAAAAAAAAAAAGAGAGATTGAGAGAGAAAAAGAGAGAGAGAGGGTTAGAGTTAATGGTCTGGACACGTGTGGGATGTTTCTGCAGCGATTTCTGGAATCAGTGCTGCCCCAGAGCCCCGAATGGGTCTCTCTGGAGGCCCCACCCAGAGCAGAGGCAAGCTACCCCCTCAAACGCTGTCCATCAGTGATGGTCTCTTCACACACGTTCTCCCCTGGCTTCTAAGACACGATCGGGCAAACAACGCTTCTTGCAGAATGTCTTTGACACTGACATAAGGTTCTTCTGACAGTGCTGATAAAAATAAAGTTAGTTCTTCTGGGAGCTGTGGGCGTCTTGGAAGACAGTAATATTATATAGGATAGTGAGCCGGCCTGTCCACGTCAGAACAGGCATGTCTGTCTTAGCAGAACCTATGTTGGGGCAGGTAGCTGGGACTTTGGGAATCAGGAGGTCCAGGGCTACGAACCAGATTCCGACCCTGACAGCTGCATCACCACTGCGGAGGACCCGGGCTCTGGCCAAGAGGCTGGCAGCTGGGTGGCCATTTTGGATGACCTCATTCAGCTCCCGAGCACTCCCTTCTTCCCATCCGCCTCCCAGAGATGGCTGCTCATTTTTCTTTTACTAGAACCAAACCAAACAAGGCTCTAGAAATAACCCCCAGGAATCTTCAGAGGGAGCAGACTTACACTTGAAGATATAAATATATTTGCCTCCCTTCAATTAGATCCATTCCTTTAAAGCTTTGCCCTGATTGAAGCCTGGGGCAGACAGGCTTGGGAGGCAGAGAGCAAAGGGGTGGTGGCCAACTTTGACCTTCCATCTTTGACCTTCCATTATTTCTTTGGCCCCACTGCATGCTGTTGGTGCCTCTGAATGCCTAATGACCAGATTTCTCTCCTTTGTTTCATTGTTCACCATTTTGTAGACATTCTGTTAGCTTGTATTCACTGAGTGTTTATTTATACTGGACATTCTAAGTGAATTGATTCATTTAATGACCTTATGAAAAAATAAACAGTGTACCCATTTTACAGATGGGAAACCTGAAGGTCAGAGAGGTTAAAGGTATGGCCTCTGCTCCTGAGATATTTATAACCTGGTTGGAGAGGAAAAACATACTAAACTCATTCACATGTGTGTGTATATATGCTTTTAAATTTGATATATAAATATCATATTTTACATATATATAACCAAGAGAGGAGTTGCAAGGCATAAAAAAGAGGAGAATCACTTCATTTATGTGGACATATCTCATAGATTGGATCTAATCAAGGTGGGTGATTACATTTAAAATCAAAGAAGAATCAAGCTGGTGAAAATGGTTTCTCCTGGATTTTCGTTTTCAGCCTGTATCCTGTTAGTAGGGGAAAGCACTTTAGAGGCCATTTGCTGACTTTATCTGGTTTGATCCCCTCCATTTACAGATGCACTAACCAAGAAAGGCCAAGTGCCTTGCAACTCTTGGTGGGAAAACTGGCCTTCTGACTTCTTAAGTTCTATTTCCACCATCCCGGGACGGCTTTCCTCTACCAGGCCAAATAACTGCATTGGAAGTAGATGTCCTAGCTACTGCTTTTCTGGGCCAGGGACTCCAGGCTCCAGTTTGTAGACACTGAGAGGAAAGCCCCTGGCCTCAGCACATGGAGGTAGACAGGTGGCAGGACTGGCAGAAGCTCTTCCAAGAAGCCAGCTCTGTCCTGGTGGACATTTTCGGGGCTCGTTTAAGTTCTGGCGCCATGTGGGCCGGCTCTGACTTCCCCCATCTGTCCTTCACAGGCCAGTGCGGCAGCGACCTATTCCAGTCCACACACAATGTCATTGTCAAGACAGAACAAACCGGTGAGTAGCAGCAGACAAACGGAGCCAACTTGGGAGGCAAAGCCCAGGGGGAGGGCAGTTGGGAGGCAGACGGGAGAGTGTGGGAGCAGGACGAATCCAGTGCTCTAGCAGGAAGCCAAGGGATGTTTCTTCCCTGGCTCTCTCCAATGAGCCGCCGCACCGTGAGTCTTGTTCCTTGCCTTGGGGGCCAGGGACTGCCAAGTCTTTCAATCTAGACTGAAGCTGTCCACACTTCTGGGCCTCCTGCTACTGGTTAGGGCATCATCCAGGCTTGGGTCCAGGAGCTGGGGAAAACTCAGGGTCTGGGTGGGCCTCCTTCTCACATAAAGAGAGTCAGGGTCTTGGGCTGGGCCAAGTTAGGAGAAGCAAGGGGAGAGAAGAGAAAGGTCCAGTGTCTCTTCCTCACTCCTCCCTCGGTGGGAGTGCATTTCACAAGAAGGAGGAAGCTACAGACTCCCTGTTGTAGTTACCGTAGCTTCTGGAAGGCTTGGGGGCCGTCCAAGAGCAGCTGCAGAACCCACTCCCTGCCTCAAGTACACTTTTAGACAGATGACGCTCTTCTAGGCTCTGAGTAAGGTCTGCAGTCTCCTAGGATCTGTGTTTATGTTTTGTTCTCCTTCCCTCGTTCAATCGGTCCTCCTTGTCTGTCCCAAATTTTTCTCCTGGGAACCCACTGGACCTGCACCAGGAGGAGGGGCGCAGGCAGTAACTGCCTGGAGAAATGTGCCCCAGGGCCTCTCACCTATCAGAGCTCCTTGCATATTGACCTTTGGCCTATGACCTCTCAGTCCGGGGAGAGCTCTGCAAGTCCCCCAGCCAGTCCCCTGGCCTTGATTAAATTGGGCTGCTGCTGCTGCTCCAGGGTTACTCCCCACATCCACAGCAGTGAGATTGTGAGCCACGTGGGATGTCCGAGGTTGCCAGGCCTCCCTGGGGCTCTCGTGCGAGTCACCAAGGACGAATTTGACCCGAGGTGATTTGTGAGTTGCTAGGGGCTGATATTGGCCCCATGCAGTTATTGACTCTTTTATAAGGGGCTAGTCACCATTATTAAAGAAAAAGCAATAGCTGCTAAGCATGTTAATTAGGTCTTCCTAGCCTTGCCCTTCCCCCCACAAAGGCCAGGGTTTGGGTTCCCGGGATGGCCTGTGTTTCTGGGCCTGACTGCCCTAGAGGGAGACACAGGACTTGGCCCAGAGGCTGGGGCTCCACCCCCACTCCCACTGGACCTGAGAGTGAGCCCCACTGGAGAAGCCAGCTGGTATTGGAGAGGACCCAAATAACTTGGTAATTCCTCCTTGACCATCCAGACATTCTCGTGTTGCCAGTTCAGAAAAGCTGAGCCAAGGGGTGGAGAAGGTCCACTCCTAGAAGGAGGGGAGAAGAAGCTCTTAGAGGGGCCAACACCCCCCAGACCTTTTCGGTTCAGTTTGTTTTCAGAGACAACAACAGGTGTACGAGGTGACCCAATGAGGAGAGAGGGTGTAACCCCAAGAGATTGGGCTTGGGGTGCCCAAACACGTAGCTATTAGTTAAAATACCAGCTAAATCCCTATGTCGTAAACAGGAGGACTTAGCCAGTGAGTCAGGTTTTATACTATTTATGCTATAAAAACAAAATGAAACTCGGCCAGTGGCTTACCACCCTGACCCTGAAATTCAGAACACAGACAGGAGGAGAGCTGAGGGCAGCCTCCGTATGTGAAGAGGGGAAAGCAGGAAGTTCCTGGTGGGGACGAGGTGAGAGCTCCTGCCAGGTCTCACAGCTCTTGGCCAGGAAAGAAAATGCTTCCGTTGGAGATCAGCCTAGATGTGGGGGTTGTGTAGGAGTTGGGCTTCATTTGGGGAAGGTAGATGGGAGTTTCCTCTGAATCTGAAATCCAAAGAGTCAGACATGCTTACCCAGCACACTGCAGGGGTGGGGTGGGGGGAGAGGGAGCGCGCTTCTTCTCCAAGATGAGGCAATGGGGCCTCAGTCTTTTGCTTGATTTGGTGACACTCTTTTCTTCTTCTCCTCTGTTTTGTTTGGAGAATTTTGTGTCACCCCTTATGTTAATTGGAGAAATCCTGAAGGGAGGGGGCTGTCACCCAACCAGAGGGGAAGCTTCTGGAATTTCAGCCATGAAGACACGGTGATGAAAACTGACTAGACTTTCCTGAAAGAAACATTAATTCCCCCAGGAAGATATTTCTAGGAAATGACGCTCATTAATTAGGAACTATTTGTCCTTAACAATTTCTTTTCCTAATGTAAAAATATTCTGATGATTATACAGTAGCATGTAAGACGATTCCAGGCTCCCGAGCCCCCTCCCTGCTGTGTGCATACTGGGAAAATTCCCAGGAGGCCGAAGCATTGTTCTAGGACAGGGTCTCACTACGTTATTCCCTCACTTCCCTAAAGAGGCAGCGGGTGTAGGACACACACGGTTGGGACCATAACAAAGCCCATTTCCCATAGGATGCTGGAAGAGAAAGGAATTAACATTCTTAGAAAGTAGCACGTGGTAGAAGCAGAATCTTATCCTTCCTCTCTGTGGACCACCCGCTAGGTCCAACACGTCTCTGATGAGCCGTGAGTTAGAAAAGGCAAGCTCATCACCCAGGGGAAGATGATTGCTGACCATTCCCATTTTCTGTCTTTTGTAGACCCTTCCATCATGAACACCTGGAAAGAAGAAAACTATTTATATGACACCAACTATGGTAGCACAGTAGGTAACTAACTCCCCAACACTTACGGACCTTCGAGATTCTTCGTATTCTGTTTTCTAACAGCCACGAAGTTATATTGTAAGGAGGGGTCTCTTAATGTCGTTTATCATTTCATTGCTGCAGATTTGTTGGATAGCAAGACGTTCTGTCGGGCCCAGATCTCCATGACAAGCGCGGGTCACCTTCCTGTCGGTGAGTTGTCCTGACATCAGGGGCTGAGGGCGCCTCATGCAAGTGCTTGCTGAGAATTACTCAGAATTACAACACCCTATGTTTCCACTTTGCTGGAGTTTTTCTCGTTAAAAGACTGGGAAGGAATGGAGTTACTGTTTTTAAAAGGCCTTCTTTTGAGCCAATATTTGTACGTTGAAAATGACTAGCAAGGAAGCCTCTAGGAAAAGTGTTTGTCTCCTGTGAAACCAAGTCACTCTCTTGTGACAACAACAACTCCTTTCAGTGAAAGCTTGCTCTTGGGAAATTATCTGATAAAACTGTTCAGCCATGGGTATACATATGGGGGAAGAAGGCTGTATTTAATTTTCAACAATCTATCTCTGACTTAGAGAAAGAATACCTCAAAGTGGACTTCAGAGGTCGGTGATCTCTGGGTAGTGGGGTAGCTGTCGGAAATTTCTAGAACCCTGGCTATCACAGATCAGCTTTTAAGCCTGACCCTGATGACTCATCAGGGCTCTCTGATTAGTCAGACCACCTGCGCTTTATGAATTGTGTTCACATTAGTTGTGTTTGGTTAAGATTGGATGCAACCGGGGTCTATCCTTGACTTGCAGTCAAGGTTCCCCTGAAAGGGTTGTTCCATCGGGAGTCTGGAGAAGGGCTTTCAGACGATCCTTCCTTCTCCCCTTACAAAGAGGCACATTGGCGCGTGCCCTGTGAGCATGAGTGCACTGGGGAGGTGAACAGAGGGTTTCATGGTGTCCCTTGACCTGGGTGCGAACTCATAAAACTGCTTGGGTCTATGGAATTTGGAGCTTAGACTTGTCATGAGTTAATTGCTCTTTTCCCGGAATTGAAGTTGGGCATCTTCAGAATTGGGATTTAAACGCACGCTTGTGAAAGAACTTGGAGTCACACAGCCTCTCCTCCCCCGAAACCTCCCCTCGTTTTTGCTTTTGTTCAGTGTGTTTTTAAGAACCGAAATAATGAAGTTGGAGGTTTTTTGGTGTCAAACCCCTTGAATGAAGCAGGGCTGGGAGCCAGTGTCGATGCTTCTGGAATGAAGGTTAAGAATGGAGGCCAATTCATTTCTCGACTTCCCCCTCCCCCAGTGGGCACAGCATTATGTGTCACGCTCAGCATTTGTTCAGCTTAGGAAACGGATCAGATACTGAAAAGGCTCTGCAGTGGGTTTGCCGTTCTGAGGGATCTGAGCCAATCGGGGGAAATTTCTGCAGCAATCATTGCCACCCAGTCAAGACCGAGGGTTTCAGAGCCGCGGAAACCACCCGGTCACACTCTGACTTCCTCTCACACCTTGTAAGGTGTTTCCTCCCACGTCCTTCCGGTTGCATCTCTGGCTTATGGCAAAAGATTGCAGCTAAGAATAAACTTGCACTGACCACTTCCTGAGCCTCGAGGGTTGTTGGGTCCTGAGGCACCTGGAAAACCTAAAAGCCATAGTCACAGCTCTCCTGCCCTCACAGCCGCCCATCTCTCTTCTGTATCCTGACTTACCTTCTAGAATCTCAGCATCCATAGGGTCCAGTTCTGCTTTCATATTTGCAGCAATAGGGAACTCACTGTCCCCTTATTCCATTTTTGAATAATCCTTAAAACGGGCTTTATAGATCTGCACTCCTTTCCCTCCCTTGATCCTGGATTCCCTTGTCCCCCATTCCTATCCTTCAACTGTAACACGGTGAACAAATCCAGGACCTTTACCAGAATTATGACTGGTAGAATCAACTCAGTGTTGGGGGCTGGAAGCTTCTGGAGGGCTGAGGGATAGTTAATTACAGCCTTGCATGGGTCCATGCCTTCCAGAAAGGTTTAGTCTCTACTGGATGGGACCAGAACACCTAAAAAAGGACTTTTATCATTTGTCTGAGTCTTTAGCTTTCAAGTTCCCATGGAATTGAGTGCAGTTAAATATCTTCCTATGTTTTAATGCAAGTTACAAGCCAAGCGAAGGCGAGGCCCCACGTAAACTGATGCCCTCTGTGATAAACGCAGGTGGGGAAGCGGGCTTTGTTTGGATTTCTCTGCCATCTGCCCATTTCACAAAATGGCTGCTGCCAGTGTTCCTGATCGGCCCGATAGTCCTCGAGCCAATCACGCCAACCCGGGCTTGATGTGTTTATCCACTGACTCGTTGAGCCTAGAGCTAGGGTGGCATGGTCTATTATAACACTGACATTTGTATATCCCGTAAAGAAATGGCTCACAGCTGAATCACATGCAAATGCTTCTAATCTTTGCTTCTTGCGAAGCGGCTTAGCTGAAGTCATGCTCTGGAACTTGCGTCATACGCCAGTGGCTTGGTGCTCCCCTTGCCCAGACTGGACCTTGGCCCGAGGTGCCTGGGAGCAGAGCGAGAGAAAGCCGAGCTGGACGACTTCCCCAGAGCAAGCCATTATTTTACAAGAGTGAATCACTCAGCCACACGGCTAACTTCAAAGGTTTTGACTTTTATTTTAGGGTGAGGGGAAGACACAGGGGGAGAGGCCATCGTATTCAAGTGAGGTTTCAGATCAAAAGACTTCAGTGCGAAGGCAGGTCAGTGATCCCACAGCTTGCCCACACACACGGGGGACAGGAAGAGGAGGCTGGAAGAAATCCGAGTTTTCTTTTGCCTTTGGCTGCATAATCCTCCATATTATGACAGAAACATTTTTATTGGGGGATTTATTTTGTTCTCTGTTTTTTGGTTTTTCTTTGAAGCTGGATGGAAGTCCAGTCTGGGTAAATGGCTGACGTCTCACATTCCCTCACGGTCTGTCTGGTCTCGGGTCTTTAAGTCTAGAGTCCACGGACTCGTTAAATGAGCCTAAACCCCTGAAGCTGTTTACAGATTCTCACGAGTGTACAATTATGTGCATTTTTCTGGGGAGAGGGTCCAAGGTTTCTATCTTATTCACAAAGGTACCTTAGCCCCTAAAGTAACTCATTCTATGTCAGCTCGGAACCTCTAACAGTGATGGAGGCCCATAAGCCGGGAGACACTTGGGTTTTTCTGAATTCAACCCTGGCTCTGAGATCATGGCCCTGCATCCCTCCTGGATGCCATTGGAATTTGAGCTTTGCTTGTGGCCTACTGGGTAAATGCCACTCTTTGTCTGCAGAACAACGCGGCCCTGTCAGAGTGATGTATCACTTGGAAACCGGGGTGAGTGCCAGACCTGTCGCAATATGGTCACATCCTGATGGGGTGTTGCAACCTCACCCTGAAACCTACAGGGCAAGAGAGTGGAGCCTCCTTGCATTTCCTGCGAATTTGCCCTTCCAGATTTCAGAGAAACCCAAGTCAGGTGCAGGCCCTCCTGCTGACAATGCCAGGGGAGAGATTCTTTGCCCGAAGAAGAGGTTTCTCAGCTAACCAGAGCTTATGAAATCCCTGTCCTCCTTGTACCGTGGCTCACGGAGAAACGGCCGGGAATGCTGAGTTGTGACGAGCTGGGTGCTCTTGTTGGTGACTGTGCATGCACATATGCCCATGCACGCTGGGAAATCCAGAATCATCGAGTTGAAATTACTTTTTCCCACTAACTCGAGCATTAGAGAACTGAGCCTGATTCTTGGCAGGGAAGACTTCTGTGAAATCTGTTATGTGCCTTCGCCTCTGGAATTGGCACTGAATGATGGTTGAGACTGAAGCCTCTGGATTCAAATTGTGTGTGTTGACAATGTGGCTCCACTTTCAGGCCGTGTGACTTGACGAGTCACCTGACCTCTCTGTGTCTCAGCTCCTGCACAGATCTTTGGATAGTACCCACCTCAGAAGGTTATCGAGTGAAGTGAATAGGTCATTCATGCACAAAGCGTAGCACAGTGCAAGGTACACAGTAAGCGCTCAATAAACAGTAGTATTCTTCTTCACCATTTTATTTAGGAGCTATTGGTTATTCTAACTTTTTTGAACCGTGAACCACTCTTGACAATGAAATGAATGCCATGGGTCCCATGGGTCCTCTCCATTCGCATGCAGTTTCAGTCAGTCCGTAATGCCCTTGAAGGCCACACAGGGATCAGCAAACCCCAGCCGAGGAAGACCCGATGTACGCTGAGAGCCACGTTTTGCTGGCCCAGTTTCTTACCAGGACTGGCTTGTATTTAGGGACTACTCTGTATTCAAAGTGCTGCGTTACTGATTGAGAGGTTTTTTGGTAAGACCTGCCTTGGTCTTCCTGACACCTGAAGCGTCCATTCACACAAACACACACACACACACACACACACACACACACAGTGCTAGACCATTTATTTTTCTTTTTAAGAAGTTTCATTTCACCGGATCTGCCTCTGTCATCTTGTCTTTGGTGATACTCACAAGGGTTACCATAATGAGTCATTTGTTAAACTAATCTGTGTTTCCATAGTCCACTGGTGGCCCTCTGTACTGAGCGCAGGCCAGTCAATGGCCCCTTTGTCAGACTGATTAAAATGTAACTTTGCATGCCAAAAAAGGGCACTCCTCTGGCTTAAAAGCCATTTTTCTTTGTTATAAGTGTTTACATTCTGTATTATGTAAAAAAAAAAAATTTCACACCCATGCACACACACACACACACACACACACAACTTCTTTCAATGACCTAAATCCTTCAATGGCTTCCTATTTCTCTCAGAATAAAGCTAAAATCCAAAGAGTCCCACAAAGCCTTACTGATCTCAACCTCTGCCCTTTTTCACAGTCACACTGGCTTCCTTCTATTCTGTGACTGTATCAAACGCATACTGACCTCAGGGCCTTTGCATTTACTGTTCTTATTCGTAGACGGTTCTTCTGCGAGCTCTCTGCGTGGCTGGCTGTCTCCCTCACATCTTCTGGTCCCCTTCTCTGAGAGGTCTTCTGTGATCACCTTATATTTAATTGCAAAGTATTTACACCTTCACACTTCTATGCCCATTTCTTACCCTGCAAGATTTTTCTTCATAGTACTTATCATCTGTTTTGTTTTGCTCGTATACGACACACGCAAACAGTGCCAGGCATGTGGTAGGCGCTCAGTAAATATTGGTTAAATGCGTGGATGAATGAGTGGCAATGACTGTAGGAAATAGGTAAACTAAGCATCTCCCATTGTTCCTTTTAGCAGAATCACCTGAGATGAAAAAGGAGCAAGACCACCCAGCAAAGCCCCACACCAAAAAGCACAGTAAGTTGGCTGGCTTTCAGATGCCTGCTGCCCCTTCCCTTCAGGGCGGGTGTAACTGAAGGCCCCTAGGTTTGAGGCAAATACTGCCTCTGCCTGTCACTTCCACTTCTTCGTCTCAGCCTGTTTAGGGTGAGACCGTGAGGGCATCACTTGCAGGCAAAGTAAGCCCCTCTGCAGTTTCTCGAAGTGGAGAGCCACTGGATATTTCCTCCTTGTGCTGTTCTATTTGTTCTAAAACTGAGATCCCAGTGAATGAGAACTGCTGCAGGCACAAGATTAGCAGTTTCCTTCTCTCCAGAAAAATAGATGGGAAGAGAAGATGGGAAGAAAGAATGGAGATGTATTCTTTTTTCTTTTGTTGATTGTTGGCTTCCTACCTTTGTTGAGTGATTGATCCAAGAAAGGACTGTTTACTCTTAATATTCAACAGTGTTCTTTGGAAGTAGTCTTTCCCCCAGTAATAAAACTTTATGAAAATATATGAATTCTCAGAGACGTGGAGGGGAAGGCTCAGAAAGAATTCAACTGGACACTGTTACTATTTGCTACTCCATGTCGCTCCGCAGAATTGAATGAACAGAGCATGATAAACAGCTGGGAGGTGTTGTGTCGTGTGGGTCTTGGGGGGTCAGGTAGGATTTGGTTGCTAATCTTATTGGAGTAGCTGCTTCATTGTCAAATTGGCCCCCTCACCTCCTACCAAACCCTGCCCCAATATATTCTAGGAGTTAAAGTTCTAGAGCCTTTTTGATGTGCATTTGACTGAACCACAGTCTCTGGGTGAGAATGCTTTACTTGGGCTGAGGTTCTAAATGGAAGTGGTTGAAATTTGCTTTTCTGGGAAATGACAGATGACAAGGAATCCTGAACAATTCATCAACAGTAATGAAAAGAGACACCCCCCTGGCATAGGAGGTCTAAGACCTGTTCCTTGGTCTTAGCTTTACCACTAGCTTATTGGGGGATCTTGGTCAAGTCACGTGAATTCTCTGTGTCTCAGTTTCCTGATGTAAAAACTAAAAAAATGTGCTAGTTCATTCTCAAATACCCCCCCTTTTTTTTAGATAAAATATTTGGTGATTCTCTGATCCGACTGTGCTGGTGGATAGGGGAAAATTGAGCGTGTCCTCCTTGATGGGAGATATTGCAACTCTATGCTTCCTCTGCCCCTTCTTTGCTGTGACTTTGGCCATTAATAAATTCCTTTTCCAACTCGTCCTCAGATCCACGAGGGACTCACTTATGGGAATTCATCCGTGACATCCTTCTGAACCCAGACAAGAACCCAGGGTTAATCAAGTGGGAAGATCGGTCTGAGGGCATCTTCAGGTTCTTGAAATCAGAGGCTGTGGCTCAGCTATGGGGCAAAAAGAAGAACAACAGCAGCATGACCTATGAAAAACTCAGCCGAGCGATGAGGTGAGGCGTTTCCAGCCCTGACCGTGACCGCTTCTTCCCCCGGCAGTCTTTGTCAGACCGGCCACCTTACGTGATGTCTTTTGTTACAGATATTACTACAAAAGAGAAATTCTGGAACGCGTAGACGGACGGAGGCTGGTATATAAATTTGGGAAGAATGCACGTGGATGGCGAGAAAATGAAAACTAAACCTGCCAACACGTTGAACACAAACCCAAACATTCCCCCAAATGATAGCAAGCCAAGAGCTCCTGGACAGAAGTATTCCAAAGACTACTTTTCTCTAATATTTATGTACCTTGAGGGGGAAAAACATCCACTTCTAATGGGAAGAAGGAACACTACAGTTTATAAAATTATTTTGTTACTTTGAAGTATGTCCTATATGGGGAACCAACGTACACAGTTTTCTGTGAAATCTGATGCTGTATGTGGTCGTGATTTGTTTTTGCCTCTATTGTGAAGTTCCTTTCCACTGCAAGAAGAGCAGGATTTGTAACCTTGTGCTTCTTGCTAAGAGAAAGAAAAAAAAATTAGAGGGCATTAAATGTTTTTATATGCAAAATGATTAGGAAAAGGTGACGTGTCCTCTGCGCATGAGCACCCGCGTGGCCTCATCAGGAGAGGAGGGCGGGGTTGCCAGGATGAACTCCAAGGTCTCAGATCGACAGGGTGACCCCGAGGATGCTGGCAGGTTTAACCTGACCTTTAGGAGCCAGTGAGTGGAGCATGAAGACTTCCAGAATCCAAGTGAACTCTAATCACTGCATAATCACATGACCTGCAATGCTTAAATCAGCGAGAATAATGGTGAAGGCTTTCTACTCATTCGAGAATGATTTACCTGATGCCGAGGCTGTCTCTCTCCCTCCCTCTTCGATGACCGGGGGAAAAATTTCAAATGACATCTCTGCTCACTTCTAGGTATTTAAGAGAGGGTCTAGCCTTGGTTGTTTTTAATCCCAGTTGTTCAAAATAAATGGGAAAAAGGAGGTGGTGATGAGTTTGCGCTTGTATTCCTATAGCCCATCGATTCCTGATTAGCAAAACGGACATTTTTGGCTGAGTAATTCTTTGTTGTGCATGATTTGGCTATCTTGCGCATTGTACGGTGTTTAGCAGTATCTGTGCCCTTTACCCACTGGATGCCAGTTGCACTCCCATCCCCAAAGCTGTGACATCTTCAGGCATTGCAAGATGTCCCTTGAGGGGCACCATTGTCCTTGACTGAGAACCACTGATGTAGCCTGCTGAGAGGAAGATAGTGATTTACTCACAGAACAAAAATATGTGTAGATCTTTCAGTCCCTAGAGTGAAGTAAAAGCAAGACTTCAAAGTCAACCAATTTTTAAGTTTTAAAATGTTAGAGACAATGGTAATTTTAGAAATGGGAAATCTAGAGGGAATTTTCAGCATCCCGAATGAGAGCCAGAGTCAGATAAATTAAACACAGTAATGTAGCAAGAATTATAATAGAAGACATTTCACTAGAATGACAAAGCAGAGTAAAAATTACATTGCAAAAGAAAATGCTGAGAGAAGAATGAGAGGGAGAGGGAGATCCACAGAAAATCTTTCCTCTTTGGATGACCACTTTCCTGTCTTAGCTGGACTCATCCCAAAGTGAACGGTGTGTTGCCTAGATTTGTGTCCAGAGGATTTTTTTTTTTAAGGCAGAGAAAGGAAAGGTAGATGGAAGAGAAACAGGTCAGTTCAGGAGCTGTGGTCAGTCGGAAGTTGGGAATTTCTTCAGTGGAATAGTTCTGGAGATTTATCACGGGGTCCTGCAGCCTGGGAGAAGCAGGAGCCTACAGACACTTTGAAAATGGGTTTGAACACCCAGACCCCTTTTGCACCTTTTCTTTTGGCTCCCAACGTCCTTGGCCTTCTCCCCTCTTTTGCCTCTCTACCTTGAGCAACAATATGGGGATGGAGAGGGCCGATTTCCTCAACGAATGGAGCACCGACTACCGTGTCTTACGCAGCAAAGGTGAGCGAGTCATAGTCTAAGGTTGCAAAGTGTTTGTAATGTATTCAGAAGGTTGGAAGTAAAAATTAAGAATTTGTCCTGATTATAATGAGAGCGATTATGGACGGTGACCTTGGAACGGCAGCTTAGTGAGATGATCTGAAGGTACAACCGAGGCTACTGGCTGGGTCACCTCCGCAGAGGTGTTATTTGGTGTTGTCAAGTAACAGTTACTGAGGGAACTGAGAGAAATAACAGTGAGCAGCACAGACCTGAAAGACACACCTTGCTTTCCCAGCGAAGCTGAAGAACTCTGAGGCTTTCCCAGCATTTCACTACGTCTCACCGGGAACAAATTAAACATCCAAATATCTGAACTGGTGTAAACACACGAATGTTCACGTGCCTGTGTGCATCCGAATCGCGTGGAGTTATTAGGGACGTCTGCTAATTCGCTCTCTGCTCTTTCTTCCCTGGCATTGCCTGTGCATCATCTAGGGGGGGCTAGATCCTTCCCTGGCTCACCCTTCCCCAAACCTGCAGGTTCCTCACGTTCCTCCAAATTGGCCTTGGCTCTTTCTGCACCCTCCCCGTTGACGAGCAATTTCTGCTAGGTAGCAAGTAAACCTGGGGAGTACCGATTGGAACAGTTCTGCAGATAATTAACAGATTGCGTTCTTTGTTGAAAGTGACGGTTTCTTGGCACCCAGTTCCTGCTTAAATAGGCTGGAGTATTAAGTTCTCAACATATCTCTCTATTGTCTTGGCTGGAGTTGATGCATTTTCTATGTGCTGTTCGTGACTTGGAGAACTCAAGGTAATTGAGCCATGCCAGCTTGGGGTGTGAACAGAACACTTCCCACCACAGTGTTGCAAGGGAGAGCAAAATCCCAGAGATAAGCCAGCATCAGGTGAAGCCCCCCCCCCCCCCCCCGTTTCTTGGGGACTCGCAGCTTCTCACTCAAGAAGCTTATCTGTGTTGGATGCTCATAATGTCCCTACGCCTGGTCTCCTTGAACTTTCAAGGCTTAGGCTCTAATTTGCCATTTTCATGGGAATCTGAGGCAGGAAGTATGTTGCTAAGACTTTACCAGACTCACATAACCTGAGGCTCCTGGATATTTGGCTTGATGAAATTTGAGCAAGGTCCTGGATCCCAGAGACATACACGCATAGCTTCTTGAACTTGTCTTCTGAACAGGGCAGAGACCCAGGTGATGAGTTTTCATTTGAACATGCTGGTCCTTCCTCAAAGTTCTTGCCTTGCTAGACTATAAGCTTTTGGAGGGCAGGGAGTATATCTTAGCCATTGTTTCCCAGCACCTAGCATGGGCTAGGTCCTTGGGAAATATGTGTTGACTTAATGAATGAATGTCTTCTGGAAGACATCTCCATATCTGTACTCAGGATGTGAATCATTGCTTCAGTGGAATAAGAGCACAATGGCCAAAACTTCAAGAACATACTATGTGTTAGATGAACATTCTACTGTGAGACTTTTTACTTTGCCTTCCTACTTGTCCGGAAATGAAACCAAACAGACAGGTTGTTTGGTTCCACAAGTCAAGATATGTTGGGTGAGAATTCTGTTGCCTTATTAGGAGCTGTTGAGACTTATCTGGTACGAGAAGCCAGTGATGGACCTTTGACCTGTTTTAACCATGAAGGTTATGAATGTGTTTATACAATGTACATTGCTATTTAAGTGTAAAGAAGTTCTAAGTTTTAGTATTTGGGGGTTGGTTTATATATATATATATATTTGTCTTTTTGAAAAAAAGGGATCTTTTGATAAGGTTAGTCATGCACGTTAGATAATAATTCTGCAAGTGTGTTGTTTTTCAAATCTATAAAATAGAGGAAAAGGTAAAATAGTAAGAGGGAAAGGCAATTATCTCATTCTTTTATAGTTAAACAAAGCATTTGTTGAGTGCCTATGATGTGCACAGAACGGAGCCATCTCTGCGACGAGCTTCTTTAATTCTGCAGAATGTAAGAGATGTTCCGCACGACCCTGTTCCATGGATACATCCAGTGCGAAAGAAGGAAAAGCACAGCAATCACAATATTACAGCTGAATTAACTCCAGCCTTGGTTCTCAGGATGTCTTTTCTGAAATAGGAGGTAGAACACTTAGTAAAAACCCATTGAGACTGTGCCTTAGGAACCACTGAAATGTATAAGTCCTCACAAGTTTAGCTTAATTGGAATTAATCTTTCTGTAGCTATCTGCATCATTCTTGCTTTTCTCCCCATTTGGCTTCTGGGTCGACAATTAGTGGGAAACAATCCTACTGCCGCTATGTTTTAAAAAATCAGAAATCTTGCCCTTTAAACTATGTGAAATTTAAACAGAATTTTTATTTTATGAAAGAATTATATTTTTCAAAGTATGGTTTTTTGGTTTGATGGGTCCCAGAAAACACTAATAAAAACCACAGAAACCAGCCTGTAATTGTGTGTTTCATGCTTCAACAAAACATCCAAAACTAGGCTCAGAGGAAATGCACTTGGTCTACAGCAACGAAACGCAGGCAATTCTTGCACATACTTACTCCATAAGCATTTGTTGAGCATCTACTATGTGCCAGGTGCTATCCTAGACACTAAGCTATGGTAGAAAATGAGAGATAAAAAAAACTCTACTCTCATGAAGTTCACATTTCACTGGATGGAAACAGACAAGAAACCAAACACTAACATGCAAATATCAGATGTGTGGTAAAGAAATGTAGAGCAAAGAGGACTGGAGAGTACTGGGGTGTGTAGGGATGTATGCAAGTTTCACCAGGGGTAAGGAGAAAACATTTCAGTGAAGACCCAAAAGATATAAGGAAAGGAGCCATGCAGATAAGGAGGAATGATTCCTTACTGAAGGAAGCAGCAAGTGCAAAGGTCCTGAGGTTCCTGACATGTGTTCCTGACATGTCCAAGGAGCAGCAAGGAAGTCTCTTTGCCAGAGCAGAATAAACAATAGTAGGAAATGATGTAAAAGAGGCACCAGCAGGCTAGAGGACATAGAACAAGGAGAACATTATGAAGGTTCCGGGTTTTCTTTTGAGTGAGGTGGGGAGCCACGGAGAAGTGACATGCTTTCACTTCTGGTTTAAAAGAACCCCTCTGGCTGTTGTGTTGAGAATGAATTGCAGGGAGGCATTCAATGCCAAGCATACATTCTTACCAAAGGATGATCAAAAGGAGATAGAAAAGCTCACGCTTACATCCAGGCTTCCCATACGACACTTAACAAATATTTCAAGGCAGTAAGTAAGCTCTACCTGTTCATAATCTATTTCTCTTGGGGCCCAGAAAGCCTCGGTTATTCAGTTCTTAACTTCATAACCAGTAATGTGAAAACAATAATAGGTGTGCATTTGGGGAAGATCCACTTGGTGCCAGAACTGCGATATGTGCTTTACATACATTATTACATTTAATCCTCCTGCAAGTCTCTGATATATAGATATGATCTCCCATTTTCAAATGAAGGAAACAAAGGTCAGAAGGGTTAAATGACTTTCTTAAATGACAGCTAGAAATAAGCGGTAAAGCTGCCCTTGTGCACCCAGACATAGTTTCCCTAAAGCCCATCTTCCTAATCCTGATATTCTCTAGTTCATCGGGACGCTAATATTACACGCATGCGCACACGGTTTCCTGGATAAATATATTGGAATAATACTGAGTAAAGCAAAGTCTTACGGAGTTATTCTGTAGGAATTCTTAGAGCCTTTATGATAATGGCGTGCACTGGGAATCTATAAGAGAGGAAAAAGCATTCCCAACTTCCCAAACATACATAAAATGGACCTTTTTCATCAAGGCAGTCTTGATGAAAGCAGCACCCTTTAGACGCCCAGGGAAATGATGATACGTAGAGATTACTTCTCTGACTTAGAAGGAGCAGCATTTTCATGTTTGGGCCAAATTAGTATGCTGATAATATTCATGCACATCACCTTTGGCCAACTGAATATATTGTATTTCTTTCTCATTGAGATGAAATTCCCTCGCTGCCCTGGGCGTTATTTATTTGCATCGATGCATTTCTCAGCAATCACAACGGACTTGCCAAGTGACTCCTCTTGGGGAGCTGTGAACCCTCCTGAATTTTAACTCTTTAGAACTATCTGTCCCGAACTACAGGCATTAGCCACATGTGGCTATTTAAGTTTCAATGAGTTAAAATTACACACTTTAAAAATTGAGTTCCTTAATCACACCGTCCACTTTCCAAGTGCTGCCCAGCCACGTTCGGCTAGTGGTTCCAGTACCGGCTGGTGCCGTCCTAGAACGTTTTCACAATCAGAGAAAGATCGACGGGACAGCAGGGCTCTAGAATCTGCCTGGGAGGAGGGGGTAAGGGTGAAAAGGGTAGTGAGCAAAGCTAGCCGAGGCTGAAATAAGATCCAGTGAGCCTTAGAAACCAAAGGTGACCCTGAGTCGTAGAGAACAATAAAAATAAATATCCAAAGCAAATATCTCTGTGTTTGCTGGAATGGTGACAGTATCTGCGAGTGCAAACAAGTTTGACGCTGTCAGTGGAGACTTGGAGTGGGAGGATTTTAGTATTCTTATCTCCAAACCCCACACATACCCTACAGTCATTAATATGAGCGTTCCAAGGATGTGGCTTTCTGGTCCGGAATATCGGCATTGAGGGAAGAGCACTGAAATGGGCAGGGAAATGAAAGTCCTTAAGCAGGAATGACCGGTACTCCCACTCTCTGCCACAAAGGACACTAATACCATTTTCTTCCTTTGTTTCAAGACTTACTTCTTCAATCATTTGTCTATCCATTGGCTATTTCCTTACAAGTCAATTCTCTTCTATTAAGTAGGGTGATCTGGCCTCTGTTCACATTAAGTCACTGAAAATGCTCTGTTGAAGGTCACAGCCAAACTCCTTGGTGCCTCAGGGACTTTGCTTTAGCTCTTCCCTCAGCCTAAAATGCATTTTTGAGCGTCCTGTGGCTGGCTGCTTCCAGTCATGCGGATTTCAGTTCAAAAGTTGCCTTTCCTAATCACACTTAGAGCTGGAAGATCATTTGGTGCAAACCCCCTGTCCTAAGAGCACAGAGAGCTTAACGCAAAGACCCGAGGTCACATAGGCTTTTAGCTAGGAGGGGAAGCCGGTTTCCCTGTTTTCCCACTCATGAATCCTTACAAGTACATGTTATGGGTTCTCATAGTCACAGGGGTGGGTCTTCCCTCCCCAACATGGGGACATCCTCAAGGAAGCTTCTTTTCCTCTGCCTCCACGGTGAGGCCATGCAACTTTCTTAAGCCGATTCTTTGAATCCAGTTAACCTCATCTCGCCTCTGGAGCCCAGCCAGGTCTGGGAGGAAAAACCACACTTCCTCGATGTTAGTGGAAGAGCAAATGAGACCAAGAGCTGCCCAGAAACCCTAAATGCAAAGGTCCCTGACACTGCTGAGGAGGGAGATTGGGAGAGGAGAGAACCTAGGAAAAGATCCGAGGCATCACCAGCTTTCCGACTTGTCTCCTCAGCCTCACTGTGTGGGTGTGTGCGTGCCTTCCTTGCTCTCACTCTATGTCTCTTTCAGAGTTCTCATTTCTTTCCCATGCCTTTCCTTCCTCTTGCTCACCAGTCCCTTTCAGACTCCTTTCCACTCCAAACCTGTCTTTCCAGGTTGCTGAAAGATCGAGGGCTGACAAGAGGACAGTCCTGGACCAGGAATGGTGCCACCTCTCTGAAAGCCTCAGTGGTGACAATAACAAATGGTATTTACCTAAGAGTTATTAACACATCAACTGTTCTCCCCTTGACTGTTTAGTCATGTCATTCAGCATTAATGGACTTTTCCAATGGCAAACAGAAAGAGAAGAAGGAAAACAAACAGTGTATTCACACTTGATAGAGTCAGTGATCCCTGCCAAAGCTGTGAAAACAGAGGTGATCTCTTAAGTTTGACCTGAGGACACGTCTCACCCGAATGGGGATACATAGGATTCTGGGTCCATGTTGGACTTTCCACTGAGCTTCCCGGTGAGAGGAAAAGCAAGAAGTAAAGGATGTGGCAACATGGCGCAGAGAAAAACGTATTTCACTTGTTTCCAAGTACACAATGATGACAGCCAAGGTGCCAGGCACTGTACCAGGTGCTGCTGCCGAGCACAAGACGGACTCAAGCGAACATCAAGTGACTGGTTCTGGTTCACACCAAAGATTAGTGTGAGAGTCCATATCACTTCCAGTTCTACTCTACTGTGCTGTCTCCATCAATGTCATGTTTTCTTTAGGAAGGAGATATTCTTTAGTCACTGGGACTGGAAAACAAGCCAACAGAGTAAAAAGCACAGGCTTTTGAGTTGGGACAAATCCAGCTCCAAATTTCATTCCTTCTCCTATAAACTGGGTGACTTTGGCCAGTTGACTTCACCTCTCTCTTTAAAGCTCAACTTCCTCATAAACAAGCAGGAGTTCCTAAGCTGGAGCTTATGCTTTATGGAGGAGACAGCCAAAGAATTGGGTATGATAGTGCAGTGTGGTCAGTAATAGAAAAATGCAGGAAGAGGAGTCCTGGGATCTGGTGATGGCTCCATCATCAACTAGCCATGGCCCTTCAGGAAGTTTCTTCAACCTTCTTGCTTTGGTTTCTTCATTTGTAAATTGGCAAGTTGGACTAGATCATCTCCAGAGTCGTTCCAAATAGAGAGTTCCAGGAATTTATGAAAATAAGTTTGAGTTTAGTCCAAATATAATTTGAATGTTTATGATTCTGCCCTGGGGGTGGGTTGGGTTGCTAAAGTGAACATGGAGGTGTCTCTGGTGTTTTATGGGACGGTGAAAGTGGGAGGGAAGTGGAGACAAAGCAGCAGAGTCTGGATCCCTCTACATAGATAGCCAGTTTCAGCAGAAGCCATCCTTCCAAATCTAAGAACTGTGTCTCCACCTGGTGAGGCTGCTCCCTGGGGAAATGGCTCATCAGTGACAGTGATGGCTGATATTTATTTAGTGTTTACTGCGTCAGGCAAAGTACCATACACTTTGCTTATATGACTTCATTTAATCCTATGAGGTAGGTAATATCATTATTACCATCTTTCCCTTCGGATGAGGATACTGAGGACCAGAAGGATTAGACCGTTTGCCAAGTGGCAGAATTAGGACTTGAACTTGGCTCCCAAGCAATGACGTTTCTATGGCACGAATTCCTAAGCTACTAAAGGAAGCACCACCTGAGGCTTCAGCTGCTGACTGAAGTCCCTTCTTTGAGTAGGCTTTCTTAGAAATAGGAAGTAGAATTTGGCCAAAAGTGCAAAAAATAAACAGGTCCCTGAGGCATTGAGTACAATTTTTGAAATTCAAAACTCACGAGAGATACCACCTTTTCTTGAGTCTGATCAATACCAGTAATGCTAATGGTGGAACCACAGATTGGACTCCCAGGGAGCTCCGGCAGGAGGCATGCGTTCCAGGTCCACAAACGTTAGTTTCACAGACTATGTGCATGCTGTGTGAGTCGTGCCGAGTAAGGAACTCAGGGTGATGGAGAAGAGAGGTAATTTCCGGCCCCGACCACCTTCAAAGCCTTCACAAGAGTGGGATTTAATTGGCCATTGAGGAAGATAAAGTATTTTCATTTTTAATATAACTTTAAAAAATGATGTCTAATCATTATATATATATATATATATATATAAGTAAAATATATAGTAAGAAAGTTAAAAAAAAAACCCTCAAATTCCAACACTCAAAATAACCAGTGTACATATTTGACAGACACCATTCCATTCCAGGTCTATAGAATAATAAAAAGATAGATGGATTGAGAGCTGGGAACTAGAAGGGTGGAGGATATGGGTGAAAGCAAGACTTTTCACTGTAAAACTTTATATCTGAATCATATTAATGTATTAGCTACTCAAGAAAAAAATAGGTGTGTAGATAGAAAGGATTTTATAAAAATGTGATTTTAAACATTATTTAACAATAAAAAACATTCTATTTGACTTGAACTTGAAGAAAAAGAAATGGAAAAATCTCTGAATTCAAATAAATGTTTCTTTAATATGAAATATGTTTAGTTCAAAAAGATACTTCTAAGTTCATGAAAATAAAGTAAGAATATTGACCTTGGAAAGATCATGCTTTCAAGGTACATGTTTCCATTTTAGATGGGACCGATTGACTCCTTATTCTGAAAGATGATAAAATTAACGTGTGTTGTCCCTCATATTTCCCTTCCCCCACTTACTGATTCGAGTTAGTGTTTTTTCATTTTCCTATTGCTGAGAACTAAATACTTTTATTCTTTTCGATGAAATCAAAACCTAGATTCCAAAGTTGTTTAGCCTTAGATCTAAATATAAGTGTGGGGGTGCCTGGGTGGCGCAGTCATTAAGCGTCTGCCTTCGGCTCAGGGCGTGATCCTGGAGTCCTGTGATCGAGCCCCACATCAGGCTCCTCCGCTGGGAGCCTGCTTCTTCCTCTCCCACTCCCCCTGCTTGTGTTCCCTCTCTCGCTGGCTGTCTCTGTGTGTCAAATAAATAAATAAAATCTTTAAAAAAAAATAAATAAATGTAAGTGTGTGAAATGTTTGCCACCAGTCCTTCTACCTTGGTTATCCATTTTGTATTTCTCTCTTTATTTGGATTCACCTCTTAGATGTCTGGATTTCATACTGTAATGAATTCCTATGAATCCCTCTTGTATATACATTCTTCTCTCTTTCTAGTAGTTCTCGGTTTCCACTGGGGACCCACGTCGTTCTGAGGAAACTAGCTCTTCCTTGAGCTCCAGGTATGGAGCACATGACCCAGGCGGAGCAAATCAGAGTATTCTATATCCTTGATGAGGGTTATCTCAATGACCTACGCTGGTGAATTCAGGGAGTCTCAGGAGATTTTTATGGGAAAGTGGAGATTAGAACTCTCTTTCTCAGGACTGTGTGATGTGAGGCTATGAATCATAGAACTACAGCAACTCCTTTTTTCCTTCCATAAGGGAAGCTAGCCTGAGGAGAAAGTCACTACAGTGAGGAGGGGCAGAACAAACCAAATTTCAGAGAATTGATACTGGATCCCTGACAATATCATGGACCCTGGATTGGGCTGTACCTGAAGCTCTCCTACCACTGGACTTCAGTTACGGGAGCATGCGTTCTTCTTTCAGATTTCTGACTTTTCTGTTGATTGCACAATGAAGAGTACTAGTTAAGGCAGTTGTGAAGATAGCTGGTGACAGGAACTAATGGAAAGAGCATTCCTATAAAGGCAATGGCATGAACAAAGCTTCAGAGGCCAGAAAACAGACAGCATGTGGCTTGGTCTTTGGAAGCTTAGTTTTTTCTCAGGTTACAAGGGACCTTATTCTTGTTAAGGAGTAGAACCTTGGAGTGAAAACATGCCTATCACAGTATATATTTCCTGATAGGAAGATTTTTTTTATAATATTTTTTTATTATATTATGTTAGTCACCATACAGTACATCCCCAGTTTTTGATGCAAAGTTCCATGATTCATTACTTGCGTATAACACCCAGTGCACCATGCAATACATGCCCTCCTTAATCCCCATCACTAGCCCATCCCATTCCCCCACCTCCCTCCCCTCTGAAGCCCTCAGTTTGTTTCCCAGAGTCCATAGTCTCTCATGGTTCATTCCCCCTTCTGTTTACCCCCCCTTTCTTCTTCCCTTTCTTCTCCTACCAATCTTCCTAGTTCTTACGTTCCATAAATGAGTGATATCTTTTTAAAAAAAAAGATTGATTTATTTGAGAGAGAGAGAGAGCATGCAAGCACAAGTGGGGAGAGGGTTAAAGGGAGAGTGAGAGAGAGAATCCTTAAACAGGCTCCCCGCTTAGCATGGAGCCTGATGCAGGGATCGACCTCAGGACCCTGAGATCATGACCTGAGCTGAAATCAAGAGTCGGACCCTTAAATGACTGAGCCACCCAGGCTCCTCTCCTTATAGGAAGATCTTACCTGGTGCTGGGAAAATGTAAAGAAGCCAAGAAGAACCTGGTGGGGGAGTGGGGAAATGGGGGAAAAGAATTGTCCTGGCAAATAGATGAAGCTCATTTCATTCTCTTGTGCAATGTTATAAGGCATTGGTTACAGTTCAGTCCTGGGACAAGTAGAGACAAAATCCTGAGTAAGAGCAACATGAACTCATACTAATGAAGGTGACAACTTTTTATAAGAAATTCTGATTGCGGTTTGTCTGTCTACAGGACAAAGTCCTATTTTGTAACCTCCTGAAAGAGTCCAGCTTTGGAGCCATTAATCTCTAATCTGGTTGGAACTATGAGCCAGGACAACTGTAAGACTTGGGTGACTGTGCAAGATCCCTATTGCCCCTAAACTGACCTGCGCAATGGAGAAGATTGTCTTTGGAAATACTTGACTTGAGGAATTTCAACGACAGCCTCTGACTCTTACAGAGGTAATATATTGTGCTACTTGAACACTAGGCTCCAAGGCCAGATTGCTTGAGTTTGAATCCTGGCTCAAGCGTGATCCTAAAATCCCATTTAACCTGTAAAATAATTCTACGTGGTATTAGTATTTCCATTCTACAGATTAAAAAGCGAGGTTTGCAAATTTGGTGATGTTACCAAATTCATACAATTAGTTAGTGGCAGAGATAGGATTTAAACCAGGGTCAATCTGGCTTCAAAGTCCTTATTTTTACCCCTCAACTATCTTTTATCACTTCTGTTAGGAGATGTCACCCATAAGCTCGCTGTTGCAGGCAGAACACCTTTTTCTGGTTTTTCTAGAACAAGGAATGGGAGCCTAAAAGGTTGGGTCATTGCTCAAGCAGATAAGAGTTGGGGAGACAATTGCCAGTTTCTCCACTTTCTGCCTCTCTCACCTCTGTTCTATTCCATACACGCCTACCATTAAACTCTATGTAATATGCAGCTCCAGTCATGCAATCACTGGACATTAACATCTTCAAAATCTTTCCGTTATTGGGGCACTTGGGTGGCTCAGTTGGTTAGACATCTGCCTTTAGCTCGGGTCATGATCCTGGGGCCCTGGGATCGAGCCCCACATCTGAGCTCCCTACTCGGGGGCGGGGGGGTGCTGCTTCTGCTTCTCCTTCTCCCTTTGCCCCTCCCTACCCCTGCCCACTTGTGCTCTCTCTCTCAAATAAATAAATAAAATCTTTAAAAAAAAATCTTCCCATTAATTACAAATCAAACTCTAGCTGCATATTTCCATTCTTACCCTTCATAAAAATGAAATAAAATTACGGCCCAACTCTTCAAATTTTAAATAACACTATAGACTTCTACTTTCAAATATAGTACAGTAGATCACAGGAGGAGGACTAGAAAGGTTGGGAGACACTGAGAGCTCCAAAAGCAACCAGGACTTGAGGAGTCAAAGTCCCAAGGAAGACGGAATCATGCGAGGTGAATTGACATTTTGAGTGACTTTCTAATCTCAGGTCATTTTTCAATTTTGAATTTGAGACAAAAAGCCCAGGTAGGAGGTAGCCTACCAAGAGGCAGAGGAACCATAGAAGTCCTGATAGTCTTGTAGGGCTGGTGAGACAAAAAGCTGATGCTTAAGGAATTTAAATAACAATGAGAAGAGAGGGCTGGAGAACTAATCCCAACACTCCACCAGATTCCCCACCCCTCACAATTTGCCAAATTCTGAAACTGCTTATGGTAAGAGATGAATAAACCTAGGCTCTGAAAAGCAGAATGGAATGTTGTTAGTGTCATACTGCTAAAGGGCTAAGGATTAGGATTCAGGACCAAGCAGGTAGAAAAATATTCAATAAACATCTGAGGCTTTTATTGGGAATTCCAGAAGGTGGAATTTACCCAAAGTGGTGAATCCTTGCCATAATTGCAAATCTACTTCAAATCAGCTAAGTGCTTGATTGGTGGAAGTTGATAGCCCCTCATCGGCCTGGCTCGCGAAGGAAAAAGTGAAGCTTTTTAAGAGGAAGATAACGTTATTCAATGTCTTGACAGTTTTTCACACATACTTCAATAAACGTTACTAGGACCAAATGACAAAAACCTAGAAAACAACTAGACAATAGAAAATATGTATGGAGGCAGTAAATAGATCTAAAACTGTGTAAAGGGAGTGCCAGAATGCGAGGAGAGGGAATGAACCAAAGCAACATTGAAGAGGTAATGGGCAAGAATTTTCCAAAATGGATGAAACCCAACAGATTCAGTGATTCCTGCAAACTCGGAGAAGAAAGAAGCAGAAGAAAACCACACCCAGGCTTTCACTGCTACACTTTGAAAAACAAACAACAAAGGCAAAAGAAAGAGAAATCTTAAAAGTAAGCAGAGAAAAAAACTAGTTCGATGACTTTTCGTAAGAAATAATGGAAGCCAGAAGATTTTGGAATAGAATAGCTTCTATAAAGTTCTGCAAAAGTTTTCCAAATTAAAAATATTCTTCAAATGTTAAGGCCAAATAATTACTTTCCGGATTAAAAAAAAAAATAACTAGAATGAGCTACTAACAGACCTATGGTAAAATTAATACTAAAAGGAGTTCTTTGGGAAGAAGAAAAGCTATCCTAGTCTGGAAAGGACCTCAAAAGACCATCTGGTTCTTTCTTCTGTCTCTGGGAGCACAGAACTCCCTGCTCTTGAGGGTGCTCGGAGCCCAGTGGTAAATCTGTATAAAGTCTGCACATTGCCTGACTCAGGGTGACCACTCAATCAATAATTTCAGCAAAAATTTTTACCTTTCTGCTCTTGTTGGATGAAGGACAACAAAAAATTTCTTCGTTCAAAGTCTTAGAATTCTACAGTGTCTAAACTGGGAGACTAACAGTCTGGTTCACTGCCTTAGGGCAAAGGGATTGAGGATTGAATCACCTTGCGGTAGCCAGCCTCTAAGATGGCCTCCCAGTGATCCCCATTCCCTGGTATTCACATCCTTGTATATTCTGCTCCAACCACGTACCAGGTTTGGTCTGTGGGAGCAATAGACTATGGCAGAGTAATGGTATGTCACTTCTAACGTTAGACAGAAGAGATTGAGCCTTCCGTCCTGGCCATTCTCTTTCTTTCTCTTCCGGCTTACTTGCTCTAAAAGAAGTCAGCTGCCGCGTCATAAGCAGCTTTGCAGAGAGGCCTGCATGGTGAGGAACTGAGGTCTCCAGACAATGGCCATGTCAATGAGCTTGGAAGTGAGTCCTTTGGCCCCAGCCAGGATTTCAGATGACTAAAGTCCTGGCTGACAGCTTGACTACGACATCATGAGAGATTCTGAGGCAGACCTACCCAACTAAGCAGCTCATGGACTCTTGATCCTCAGACGCTGCGTGAGGATAGAAATGTTTCTTATATTAAGACGCTAAGTTTTAGAGTAATACAGCAATAGATACTGATACATCCCTTATACATATTTAATAACTATTTGTGGAATAATTTAATGCACCTCTATTTGGTTTCTCATCCTAAGTTCGATGTATTGAGTAACTTTCCCAAGATCCCACACTTGCCTCTTCCGTACCAATGAGTCATCTTTTTGTTTCTTGATCTTGGCATTTCCTTAGGTCTTTCTCCTGCTCACATCCTGCCTTCAGCCAGATGGGGCAAGACGGTTAGACGGTGGGTCTCTTGACTTGGGTTGGTCCTTCTCCACTGCAATGACTGGGCCTGTTCTCCTTAAGAGAGAATAATCCTGATCTTATTATGCATCCAGAAGCTATGGGAATTATTTTCCTCCAGGCTTGTTTTCATTACAAATTTCAACACATTAACAGAAAGCTCATGTCTGAGATCCTGAAGGAAGCATCATTTTAAAACTATTCCATTCCAATCTTCGTATTTCTTTTCAGAGGGTAAGCTGGAGTGGAAGAGGCACTTGTGGGAAAGAAAGAAAGGCTTTTCAAGTCATCCCATCATATAGGACCTGGGCAAAATCAAACCAGATCAAGGAAAAATACAGTCCTGTTGAGAAAACCTGTATGAGAAGCCTCTGGTGTTTTTTCCTGCTTCGATAAGAACCAGGATAGGGATTCCCAGAGTCCAGGACTCCAAGTTGCTGTGTTGTCATAATTTTCCACACTGAGAAGAGTTTGGAAATTTCCTGTGTGTGTGTGTGTGTGTGTGTGTGTGTACAATTGTGCATACAGCGGACTGTAAGTTCCTCCAGGGCAGGTAATAGTCATATTGTCTATTCCATGTCAGTACCACACGGTTCAAGTCA
Organism: Ursus maritimus; assembly: GCF_017311325.1. NCBI lineage: Eukaryota > Metazoa > Chordata > Mammalia > Carnivora > Ursidae > Ursus > Ursus maritimus. The sequence goes on from NW_024424786.1 coordinate 20,548,540, forward strand.
CAAGGTAAATGTTGAGTGAAGGCAAGGATGTGCATTTTTCAGCTTTGGTGATTATATATGCTTGTTTTAAAATACTTTTTTAAAATTCATTTTAAGTCTTAAAAATTTCTCCCTCCTTCCACAAAAACAAAAGAAAACAAACCAGAACTAAAACTCAGTTTGGTGATCAAGCTAACAGTTGTTTCTCTTCTTCCGTGTGTCATTTATTGTCTGAGGCCATGTCATCTATTACTGCATTTTTTTTTTCTCAACCTTCTTGGGTTGGGATCAAAGCTCCATTTTACACATCTTCTTCCATGTGTCATTTATTGTCTGAGGCCATTTCATCTATTACTGCATTTTTTTTTCTCAACCTTCTTGGGTTGGGATCAAAGCTCCATTTTACACAGGTGAAGATATGCTCAGAAAGGTTCTTTTCTTCACCCAAACCACGCACATGAGAAAGGGCACAGCTGAGATATGAACCAGGGACTTCAAAGCCCTATGCACTTTCCACTACCCACATTGTCTCTATCCACGTGCTGATGACAGAGTCCTTTAGCCACCAGCTGAATGGCCACCATTTTGAATTAAGAGGTGAATATGTCAGGGCTTCTTGGAGGAGGTGAAGCTCTGGGTCTCCCACTCATTTTCAACAGACTGATTCTACTTTTGTTGACTTTACACTTTGGGATTTCCTATAAAATTTCACTTGAGCAAAGCTTTCCAAAGCAAATGAAGTCCACATGAAATAAACAGATCCATTGACCTTAATGATTAGAAAATCTCTAAGGTCCCTACTATAAAAACCCACTCCAGTTCCTTCCTTCTGTAGCCAGCAGTCTTCAGTCTCAGAGGCTCCCAGCAATGATGAGTGAGGTTTAAGCCCTGCTTTCTATTGGTTGCACCTTTTTGCCTGTAGCCAAGTCCCTTCATCTTGTTCCTTTATCTGTCTTCATTGGTAAAACAGAGGGAGTAGTAGTAAATGTTTCATCAAGCTGTTGGAAGAGTGAAATGAGACCGTGTATATAAAGTGCCAACAGCTACCATTTATTGAGCACTTACTATATGCCGTGGGCTCTGCTGAGGGTTTCAGACACGTCGCCTTATTGCAGCTTCACAACAATTTTGTGAGGTGGCGATGCTTGGCCTATGACTGGCTACCTGAGAAGCAATCAGTCAGTGGGAGTTGTCATTATATGGTTATTGCTTTACAGTGACACAGCGTTGGCTCAGTAGTGCTGGGTGACTGTGGTGAGCTCCCACACGCAATGGTGCTGGTTGTGCCTTCCCTCGTGCTGCCTCTGCCTGGTCTGGGCAGGGGTGGACTGGCTGGGGTGGACCCCACCGCCACAGAGCTAAAGGGTTTTTCTCGGTGGGCTCTTCCTATTGGGTTTTCTCCTCTCTCAGCCCTTACACAATCTCCGTTCCAACGAGGTCCCCACCAGCTAGCATTGATAGACAAGAAGGCAAAAAGAATTTTTCAGAAAATTAGATTTTAAACCACAAAACTAATTAGACTTAAGTCCCGGCTCTCCCACTTTCCAGATGGAGAACAATGTGTGTCATTCACCATTGGTGGGGGAGACCTTGGGCAAATTATAAACTCTCTCCAAGCCCTATGTTCCATATCTGGCAAAACTGGAGAAGGAACGAAATGTTCCCTGAGCATATAGTACATGCCAGGGGATCCATATAAGCTGCCTCCATGGTTCATATCAACACCCCATAATTACGGTCACCCTTTTACAGATGATAAAACAGAGGCTCAGGGGAGTTAAGGCTCACCCAAGATCATACTGTCATTAGGTGACAGAAGTGGAACTTGAATGCAGGTTTTCTAAAACCAAGTCATATGTTCTTTCTGCCATACCAACCAGCAATTCCCAAGGCTGTTCTGGAGCTTCTTCCCAACCCCTCTGGGTATATGGAAAGATGAAATCTCCTCTTTCCTTCGGAGGTAAACATCTCCGTGTGAACTACCCACTACACTGGACCCTGCAGCCTTTCAATGGCGTTTTAAGGGCTATCCTACCTCCCCCTGAGGGTAGCCTCACACTCTACGTCTTGCAGGTAATTTGGAATAATATGAGCTTTTGTGTTTTTTTCATGAGATTGTTTCTTCTCTGAATCTACAAGCTTGGACACAAACGTAGCTTTGGTCCCTGTAAACAAACACAGTGACACAACCGCATGACTCACCCACCAGTCACTTCCAAAGCCTGGGCATGGCATGACCCTGACCACCTGTTCTGTCTCCTGGGAAACAGGCTCTAGGACATGCCTGGGAGGACTCATTCATGTGTCAGTCGCCTGTGCTGTGCCATCCTGGTAGAGTAGATCTGAAGAGGTGAGGAACAAAGTCTGAAAGCAAGAAGAATTCATGGCTTTGCTGGAAAAGGAAGAGGTCTCCTTTTTTTTTGCTAGGAGAAATGGGTCAGTAGACAACCAGTTGATTTGACCCTGTTGAGAGTCAGATGTCTGGAATATAGAAAGGGATGGGAACTTAGAGGCAAAACCAAGGTTGGAACACATTGCCTGACCAGCACAAGTCGTAGAATAGTCAATATTATGACTCTTTAGGAAAATCTGGAATTCTGTGATAGGTTTAAGACAGGGAACTCTGCTGGGGGCGCCTGGGTAGCGCAGTCGTTAAGCGTCTGCCTTCAGCTCAGGGCGTGATCCTGGAGTTCTGGGATCGAGTCCCATATCGGGCTCCTCCGCTGGGAGCCTGCTTCTTCCTCTCCCACTCCCCCTGCTTGTGTTCCCTCTCTCGCTGGCTGTCTCTCTCTCTGTCACATAAATAAATAAAATCTTAAAAAAAAAAAAGACAGGGGACTCTCCTATTAATTCTGCAACCTTTTGGTAAAGGAAAATGAAGTTCTTGGGATTGAAACCCCCTTCTTTCCAAATCTCCTCTCCCAAATATTGGGCACCTTGGGTTTTCTGTCTTTAGCCTGAAGTTTCGACCTAGTGATGAAATATGTCCATAGTTAGCATGTAAATATTCTGGGGAGGAATGACGCATGAGACCAGAGATGCACTTCACCCACTGTGCTTGCTCAGTTGATTCGAAAGGGAGATCTGGATGATTGTACGGAGAAGGACTGTAACCTCACGCAGGATTCAGGGGGAGAATCATAGGCGGCTGAGCTTGATCAACAGCGTCCTTCTTGGGCTGGAAGGAGAAGTCGTAGGACAGATGCTTTGTAGACACATTTATTGACTCTACAACACGTGCATTTCCTTACTCATGCAGTGGCGAATGTGTGAAAAGAGGCTCTCAAGGGTGAAAGAAGCAGCTAGGAGGAAATTAAAATATAACATAGAAAATATAAAAAATTTTTTCTCCATTAAAATGATCATAATATGGGGCGCCTGGGTGGCACAGTGGTTAAGCGCCTGCCTTCGGCTCAGGGCGTGATCCCGGCGTTATGGGATCGAGCCCCACATCAGGCTCTTCAGCTATGAGCCTGCTTCTTCCTCTCCCGCTCCCCCTGCTTGTGTTCCCTCTCTCGCTGGCTGTCTCTCTCTCTGTCAAATAAATGGATAAAATCTTAAAATAAAATAAAATAAAATAAAATGATCATAATAGAGAAGTTAGGAAGCCAGAAAAATAAGAAAAGAAAAAAGAATAATCCATAGTTTTGCCCCAAATATGTGTTATGTATGCTAACACATGCTAACATTTTCGTATGTTTCTTTGCAGCACTTTTTTCTTTCTTTTTTTTTTTAAAGATTTTATTTATTTATTCGACAGAGATAGAGACAGCCAGCGAGAGAGGGAACACAAGCAGGGGGAGTGGGAGAGGAAGAAGCAGGCTCATAGCGGAGGAGCCTGATGTGGGGCTCGATCCCATAATGCCGGGATCACGCCCTGAGCCGAAGGCAGACGCTTAACCACTGTGCCACCCAGGCGCCCCTGCAGCACTTTTTTCTATGCATTACTTCTTTTGAATATTGTTGAGATTAAATAATAGTAATTTCGTATCTTGTTTTTTATTATCGTTTTGCCATGAGAACATTCCATACTATTATAAACTTTGTGTTAATCCTAAAATTGCTAACATATTTTAAGTATTGAGGGCGAGTATGTGTTAGATGCTATGCTGAATGCTTTGCATTCACAATCTCATTTAATCCCTGCACAAGCCCTATTTAGCGGGTACTACTACTGTGTTCCTATCACAAAAGCTGACATTGAGGCTTAGAGACGTTAGTTCATGTGTTCATAGTCACACAGCTAGAAACGGAAGAGCTGGCATGTAAACTCTGGTTTGCCAGGCTGCTGAACACGCATTGTTTTTTTAAAGGATGCCATTATGTCATACTTTAACTGACAGTATTTTTTCGTACTTAATGATACATAAAATAATGGAGTTATCTTACAATCAATTAGCATAGATGAAATTTAGTATTATTATACCAGGATTACTCATTATACCTCTGCAAATCTTTACACCCTGACCCAATCAAATTTGCAAAAACATTTTATTGTATATTTTTGTCCATGTGTGACCTGCCATTGTCAGCAACAATCATTCTGAATTCTCAAAGGGTTGGTAGAGGTGTGGACTTTGTTAAATGAAACACTGCTTGCAAAGCGTATGAGACAAATCACTAGGATACCAGCAAAACAACTCATGGGGGTGTAGTCAAGCTGTCCTTGAGCATTTCTGTTATTTTGATGTTCCAACGATGACGGCGGAGGAGTTTTAGGGAAGGGAGAAGAAAAGGGCAGAAGGGAAATGTTCACTTTTTCCCCTAGTACTTTGCTCTAGTATAGGGTGATCTTAAAAATCTAGGAACATAGGCAGATACACACAATAAATGGCTTATTGACGTTACATATAATAGCTATGTTCACCTTGCCGTCCCTCACTATCAATGCATAGTCCAAAGTGCTGATGAAAATTGCAGTGAACACAGTGCCCTTAATGCATTTCCATCAATCCCTACACATGCATCTGTGATACGGTGCTCAGGCTTTCAGAATAAACTGTGCCATTAATATACTCCCAGAAGGAGAAATCTAGGGAGTTCAGTCTGTTAAAAAAAATAGATGGTCACTCTATATTATGTTATAATACATCCTGTATTATGGTTTTTATCACGGCCCACCTGGCTTGATAGGACCATCTGTATAATAAACATCTTCTCTTTGCCATGTGAATTCCTTAATGCACATAAAATGTTTGACTTTTGTAGTTATCATTTTCCCTGTGAGAGTATGAGCACTTGGAGGGTAAGCGTATCTTTAGTTATGAGCTAATCCCACTCAGCAGTTTATGGAACACAATTATTATTGGTCCCCTAAACATCTCTTTCTGATTTTACTTACTTATTTATTGTATTTTATTTTCATTCCCACTTTCATGGGCAGCCATTCTATTCTACTTAATGTGTTTGTTGTTATGGTACACATTTAGGTCTTTTTTTTAAAAAATATGTTCTTCAAATATATGTTTTTGTGTGCATTTTTTCAATGTTATATAAATTGTACTCAATCTTATATCTCATTCTATTTCTTATTTTTTTAATACTAGGTATAACATTTTTTGAAAGCCTCTCCGTGTTACTGTAGTTATACCTAATCCTTTGCTTCTCATTGCTACACAATGCCCCAGGGTAAGTCTCTCCCATAATTTACCTCTCTCCTCTTTTACTGATGGACCTGCTGGTTGTATTCACGGTTCTGCCACCCGCAATCACCCAGCAGTGAACATTATGGTACCTGGGATCTTATGGGGCTGGGTGAAGAATTCATCTAAGATATATACCTGGGAATGGAATTGCTGGGAAAAGTTCCCACAGTGCACACGAAGGTTCTTGTGGCTCCTTGCCAATGTCCAGCTTTGGGAATAAGTATTTGGTGTAAGGTGACACCTTGTCTTCGGTTGCTTTTTCTGGTCACTAATAATTTTGAGCCTTTCAAATACTAACTAACCCTCTATGTTTCCTCTTGTGTAAATTGCCTTTTTATAACCTCTGAGTATTTTTCTTTTAGGGCTATGGTCTTATAATGAGTTTCCTTGAAAATTTTATTGGTTTTAGTTTCAGAGACTGCAAGTTCTATCACTTACTTATTATTTTTGCTTAGGATGTCCTTCCATGAACAAAAGTTCTTAATTTTTTTATAGTCAAATCCATCTTTTTTTTTTTTTTTGCCATAGCATTTGTATTCTGGAAGTTTTATTACCTGCCATCCTCCCATCCTTCTCCAACTCTTAGGTTACAAGGGTATTCTGTATTTTATTCTGTTTATTTTATTGTTTTACTGCTCACATTTGGGTCTTTAGTTCATCTAGAATCTGAAGTTATTTATGAAGTTAGACAAGAGTCTAGCTTTGATATTTCTTCCCATAATAATCTGCCTTCTAGTTTCCCAATGCTATTTATTAAACGACTGTCTTTCTCTGTGAATTTGTCAATAAGTCTATCTCATCTGTCTATCTACTATCTGTCCTTATCGGACACTAATTTCTCTTGCATTGCCTGATTTGTCTCTTTCTGAACCAATACCACACTGCTGTTATTATTGCTCTTCTAATATGTCTTAAAATTAATGATGTTTTGATTAGTTGTGAACCAACATAAATATTAGATAATCAAGTTCCTGAAAAACAGTCCAACTGGCATTGTAATTGGAATTGCATTAATTTTACAGGTCCTTACCTGAAGCCCAGGAGTGGTTTTGGCTGTTGGTGACCTTGTGACCGTTGGTAATGGGCTGGATGCCGTGGTTGGCATTAGGGGAAGGGTTGGTGATGCGAACACATCTGGTGAAGCCTGCCCTTCAAGGTGCTCCTCAGGCTCCTGGAAATCCTCACCAATAGCGATGACTCATGGTTTCATGAAAAGCTGCTGATCTCATTAGTTTCAGAAACGATTGCATGGCTGGGCAGGGCCTCCAGTAGATGTGGCCCTGACCGGGTACCCCTGAAGCAACACCTCTCACTTCTCTGAAGGTGGTGAAATAGCAAGAAACTGGTTCCCATCTAAACCCTGGAAACCACCGTGGGTGAGGTCATTCCACACATGCCAAGACTTCTGTGAGATTACCATCTGCATAGTCCAGAAAAATCACTTCTCCACCGAACGTTGTCGATGATTGATGGAGGAAAAATTTCTCCAGTTGTAACTGTCATTGTTATTATTGGAGGAATATATGCTGTGTCACACATAGACACGTCCACAATATTCCGATAGAGAAAAAGCCTAATTGTTTCATATTCAGGAAAAGATCGCCCTTTTGAACAACAAGGACAAAAAAAGAAATCCTAGAATAACCACAACAAAATAAAGTCACATACCCAAAGATGATGGCTGTTAAAAATCTTGATTTTACTTTTCCTTTTGAATTTTTAGAATGATTGTGGCTATTTCAAGCATAAAGAAATTTGTAGAGTGGTGGGTTGTTTTTTTTTTTTTTTTTTTTTTGAGAAACATAAAATTACAACAACAAATAGCAGTCGGAGACCCCTGTCCTATTTCCGTCCTTTGCTCCAGGGAGATATGTACTCGCCTGAATTCCCATGCTTAATTTTATACTCTTGCTATCTGCGTTTCTATCCTTAAGCTGGAAATAGAAGTTTTGCACATTTAAAAACTTTATGTAGATGGCCTTACGCTGTCTGTCATTCTGTAACTTATGTTTTATCAATACTGATAAGTGCTGCTCACTCAACTTCATTTTAAGTGCTGAATCATATTCCATTATATACATTGATTACAATTTATCCATTCTTCTATTGATAGATATTTAAATAATTTCCAAACTGTTGCTCCCACAAAAATGTTGCAATAAATATTCTTGCACATGCCTCCTTAAACACGTGTTGGACTTTCTCCAGCATGATACACTGGAGAGTAAGAGCACCTTCTGTGTTCCTAGATAATGTCAAAATGTCTTCCGAAGCAGTGATATCAGTTTAGTTTCCCACCAGCAGGCATGAGTGTTACCACTGTTCCCTGTCCTCACAAATACTGGGCATTGTCATAATTCTGAATTTTTATAAATCTAATGGTTGTAAAATGGTGTCTCATTATTCTTATCATTTGCATTCCACAAAAGCTCATGAGGTTGAGCCATTTTCATATATTTATTGTCTTTCCAGTTGTTCTTACCTGAAAATTGCCTGTTAATATTCTTGGCCCATTTCATTGAATTGATTATTTTTCTTATGGCTTTGTAAGAATTTTTAGCATACTCTGGATACGGACCATTTTTGGCTACTTACAGTGCATGTTTCTATACTTAGTACATGGCTTGACTTTTTTAAAAATAAAGACTCAATGTTTTTTTTAAAGCAGCTTTAGGTTCACAACAAACTTCACAGGAAAGACAGATTTCTTATCTACTCCCCACCCCTCATCCCCCCATACATAGCCTTCTCTGCTATTGACATCTTCCACCAGAGCGGTACATTTGTTCCAACCGATGAACTTACGTTGACGCATCATCATCACTCAGAGCCTAGAGTTGACCTTAGGGTTTGTTCTTGGTATCACAATATGCTAAGAATATGCTGATTTGGTAAGAAATCACCAAACTGTTCTCCAAAGTGGCTGTACCATTTAGCATCCTGTTGGAAATGATTGAGAATTTCCATTGCTCCACGGCCTCACCAGGATTTGGTGTTGTCAGTATTCTGAACTTTGGCCATTCTAATAGGTGTGCAGTAGTATCTTATTGTTTTACTTTGTATTTCCCTGACGATATATGATGTGGGGCATCTTTTCACATGTTTATTTGCCATCTGTTTGTTTTCTTTGGTAAGGTGTTTGTTAAGGTCTTTGGCCCTTTTCTATTTTTATTTTTTTGAATTTTTTGACCAGTTTATTTATTATTTTTATACAAATTTTTTATTATGTTATGTCCGTCACAATACAGTACATCCCTAGTTTTTGATGTAATGCTCCATGATTCATTACTTGGGTATAACACCCAGTGCACCATGCAATACGTGCCCTCCTTAATACCCATCACTGACCTATCCTGACCCCATCCGCCTCCCCTCTAAAGCCTTCAGTTTGTTTCCCAGAGTCCATAGTCTCTCATGGTTCATTCCCCCTTCTTTTTACCCCCCCTTCCTTCTTCCCTTTCTTCTCCTACCGATCTTCCTACTTCTTATGTTCCATAAATGAGTGAAACCATTTGATAATTTGGCCCATTTTTAAATCAGGTTATTTGTTCTCTTATTTTTTAGTTTTAAGAGTTCTTTGTATATTTCAGATAACAGTTCTTTATCAGATATGTCTCTGGCAAATATTTTCTCCCACTCTGTGGCTGGTCTTCTCATCCTTTTGACATTGTCTTTAGCAGAGCAGAAGCTTTAAATTCTAATGCAGTTCAGTTTATGGATTATTTCTTCCATGGATTATATCTTTTGTTCTAAAAAGTCATTGTCATATTCAAGGTCATCTAGGTTTTCTCCTATGTTATTTTCTAAGAGTTTTATAGTTTTGCATTTTGTATTTAGGTCTGTAATTCAATTTGAGTTCATTTTTGTGAGGGGTATTTATCTGTTACGTTTGAATTTCAGATAATCAATGAGCAATAGTTTTAGCGTAAGTATATCACAAATATTGCATGAGATGTATTTATACTAAAAATGGTTTCTTGTTTGTCGTTTATCTGAAATTCAAATTTGACTGCATATCCTGCACTTCATCTGGCAACCCCAGTCTGGAGGCAAAGGAGAAGGGATCATGGTGAAGTTTACACTGGCTCTGAAACCTTCCGCTTGACCATAACATGTATTATTCCCAATTACATTTCAGTGGCTGCAGAAGTCAAATAACCAAGCCTAATGTTAACAATTTAGAGAAGTATTGTTATTCCCAAAATGAAGTCAACTTCACAAGAAGCAAAAAATACGTTGAATGGAATTTTAACTTGCCACACATTCATAACCAAAGGTTTTTTTTCTCACAAATTCTAAAGTTCGTCAACCCATTATATGTCTACCCTTTCATACACAAGACTCAGAACTTAGCACAGGTTAAACCTACTTATTGAAAATTCCTAACCTTGTTTGTGTTGACTAAGTTTTACTTTGACCTTCTAAAATACACAAAATACAATTTTAAATTAACAGTTAATTAGTCAAGTTTATTGGCATATCTTCTTTTTTTTTGTTCTTTTTTTTTTTTAATTAATGATTATTAGCATATCTTCTAGTCTTGTGTTCATCATTGCTCTCACATCCTCTTTATGGGTTTGCTTTCCTTCTTTTTTTTTTTTAATATTTTTTTATTATATTATGTTAGTCACCATACAGTACATCCCCGGTTTTTGATGTAAAGTTCGATGATTCATTAGTTGCGTATAACACCCAGTGCACCATGCAATACGTGCCCATCTTACTACCCATCACCAGCCTATCCCATTCCGCCACCCCCCTCCCCTCTGAAGCCTGCAGTTTGCTTTCCTTCTAACTGAAACATGTACTTCAGTAGTTCTTAGAGTCTGCAGTGTAATTTCTCTTGGTACTTTAATGCTTAAAAAATGTGGTAAAATTTCATAACATTAAAGGTAACTAAAAATATTAAAAGCTAATGAAAAGGACAGTCTTAATTTTGCCCTCACTCTTTCTTAAGATTTTGTTTTTCATTTATTTGAGAGAAAGAAAGAGAGAGAGAGCACATGAGAGGGTGGAGGGGCTGAGCAGGGAGCCCAATGTGGGGCTCAGTCCCAGGACCCTGAGATCATGATCTGAGCTGAAAGCAGGCGCTTAACCGACTGAGCCATTCAGGTGCCCCTTTGCCCTCACTCCTAAGTAATTGCTTGACTGGTTATAAAAATTTTAACCGACAAGTATGTCTCCTCATTATTTTGAAGAGATTACACTAATGCTTTTGGAGATCAATACTGCCAATGACTTGCTCATTTATTTGTTGAACTGTAACAGAATGACCCAAAATTGTACTCTGACTTACAATAGCACCAGAGGCCTGGCTGAGCCCTCCATGAAGTGATTCTCCAAAGGAAACTGGTATCCTGACAACTACAACCAGGTTGCCAATATTTATTTTTGCCCTCAGAATTGTTTTTTAAATTTGAGTTGTTGCCAACCTTTAAAAATAAAGGTTTAAAAATTTAAACCTTTTAAATTTTACATTTAAAAATTATGATTTCCAGCTTCTCTTTAAAAATCCTGAGATGTCATCAGGTGCTCCCATGGAAACATTTCACAGGAGAGACAGAGTAGTAACTGCTTCCTCTAGACAAATCCTGGGAACCCTCTTCCCCCCAGGCTCCATACAGCCCATTTCTTTAATATACGCTGTTTTTTAGACTCTAGTATTTGAGTTGATGTTCTCTCTGCTAAAGACTAAGTATGGAAATTCTTGATAAAGATAGAAAAATGCAGCCATATTATGCACTATCCTCCCCCAAATACCTAACAAAATGAATACAAAGGAAATTTAAAAGAAGCAAAAAAAATTCAGTAGTTATAAATAAATAATATAATATCTTATTATAAAATGCACATTATAAAATGTAAAAGGTAAGGACAAGAAAAGAAAGAAAAAAATCTTGAACGGCTCAGCATCATTCTTAATGTCACTCCTGCCCTGGGTAAGCAATCCTGAAGAAAGAATATAAACAGACACATTCTTGGGATTTTTTTTTACCATGATTCTTCAACTTAGGGAGAAGCTAAATGAGCCAGTGTAAGACAGCCTAAGGAAAGTTATGTGAAGTTATGTGAAATATCACTGTAAAAAGAAGTCCCTGCCTGCATATGCATAATCTCAGAACATCAGGAAAGCCAAGTAAGTCCATGAAGATTCACCATTTTTCAAGATCACACATTGAGCTGAGAGAACAAATTCTGTACCTAGAACTCATGTAATGATAATAACATCCAATAAAAAGAGATAAAAGGCATATACAGTGGAAGAAAGTCATGAAAACTGCATTTCAGATGAAAAATTTTCCTACATAGGAAATCCAAAGAAATCTACAAAATGACAATTATAATTAATGTGAAGTTAGCAAAGTCACAAGATACTAGGTTTATATAACAAAAAATTTGTATTTTATATAAGAACAAATAGTTTGATAATAAAATTTCAAAAAATGTATTAACAAATACATGAACCTAAAATTCTTAGAATTGAATTTAACAAAAGATGTGCAAGACCGCTATACCTAAAACTACGTGACACTGCTGAGAGAAATGAAAGAAGACTTAACTAAGTATATGGAATTGTATACCATGTTCATGGATTAAAATCTCATTATTATTAAGACAATCCTCTCCAGATCGATCTATTGATTCTGTACAATCCCAGCATATTTTTTTTGTAGAAAATGACAAGACAATTCTAAAATATATGTAGAACTATAAATGACTTAGATTGTCTAAAGCAATCATGAAAAAAATCAAACCCACATGACTCACACAAAGTTTTAAGACTTACTGTAACAAAACTGTGCATAAGGATTGTATTAGTTTCCCAGGGCTGTAACAAAGTACCACAAACAGGATGGCTTAAAACAACAAAAATTTATTGTCACACAGTTCTGGGGGCTGCAAATCTGAAGTCAAGGTGTCAGCTGAGCCATGCTCTCTGATGGCTCTAGAGAAGAAATCCTTCCTTGCCTCTTCCTAGTACCTGGTTGTTCTTGGCAATCCTTGATATCCCTTGGCTTATACATGCATCACACCAATCTCTGCCTCCATCACCCCCTGGCTGTTTCCTTGTGTGTTTCTCTTCACATACCATCAAAGGATATCATATTGAAGTGTTGGAAATTATATTCCTCTTTGTTAACATTATTTAGTACACAAATCACAGTCCCTTTCCATGACACTGTCCTTAGATGCAAGTGAGAGGGGCTCTTGATCCAGGCTCATCCTTTTAGAAGACTCCACTCTGGCCCTTCTCTGGCTAAGACTCTCCCTGTAGGGTGAAGTGTCCATGGGACCAAAGGAAAGAGCTCACCTGAAGCCCATATCTTTCCCTCAAGACCATGTTTCTAGACCCAATAATTCCCTACCCAAATGGTCTTGAACTTGCTTCTGGGGCTTGCATAGGCCTCTTTCCTGGATCTATTCTCCTGAGGATAGACTGTCTCTAGGAGAGGAAGCCAATGGGTACCAATTTGTGAGAGGTATGATGGAGCTTGGATATGTGAGCTAGGATATCTATATATGTATTTAAGACACTTTTGGTGCAGGATGGAGTCAAAGGTGGGAAGAGAAGGGGAAGCATTCTTGGAGAATGGAGTCCCTGGTTCTTCTTGAGCCACCATCTTGCAATGTGCTGGAGAATTCCAAATTAAAACCTGGTTTCCCAGGTTTAATATTGTTTTCAGGATGTATTTGTCAAGGTGGTAGAATGGAACATATTTTTTTAACTATGTGTGAACTTAATTTATAAATTTTATATTTGGAAACATGGTATGTGGGTCTTCATTTTAACTCTTGTGTTAAGCTCACCTGAGTATCCTCCCACCCCAGATACCTTGTCTTCCAACCCAGAATGATTTGGGGCAAATAGTTCTTGGAATCCATTCCTTATGGAAAGAGCAGGGAAGGGGTTAACCATATCACACTAACACCCTACCTGCAGAGCTTAGACAGTTGATGTTACCCAACATGGCCAAATCAAGTTATATATTTCAGGACTTTTTATTTTGTGCCAAATCAGTGGGTTAACAGTGCTAGGGAAGCTTGAAAAGGTCCTCTGTGTTGGCTACCTGTCCAAAACCCTATGAACTTGTGGTTTGGCATGGTTGATTTTTCAAAAATTCTTCTCTTGGTAAACCAGTTTGTAGTTCTTTTCTGACATCATTGCGGTTTCTGGTCTGGTGTAATCTGGTTGTAACTTTGCCATAGAAGTAAACCGTGGTCATGGGATGCTTGGGTGGCTCAGTTGGTTAAGCATCTGCCTTTGGCTCAGACCATGATCTTGGGGTCCTGGGATCAAGCCCTGCATCGGGTTCTCTGCTCAGCGGAGAGTCTGTTTCTCTCTCTCTCAAATAAATAAATAAAATCTTAAAAGAAGAAGAAAAAGAAGAAGAAGAAGAAGGAGGAGGAGGAGGAGGAGGAGGAGGAGGAGGAGGAGGAGGAGAAGAAGTAAACTGTGGCCAAACTGAGATTCTACATAGCAGAAACTTATCAAGCTGAATAAAATATATCCCTTGCCTTCACATAGTTCACATACATAGACAGTGGAATAATGAGATCAACACCATAATGGAGATACCAAGTGGGGAAAAAAGGCAGTAAAATACATTCCATAGCAAGGGAGACTTCATGGACAAAACCTTTGGGAAAGAAGTAGGATCTTGACATTTTGACAGACAGAGATGGTGGAGGATAGATGAGTGATAAGGACAGATCGGACAGAAGAAACCGGTTGAGCCCAGGCATCATCATGGACATGTTTAGGGGACAACGACTGGTTCCTTGTTGCTGCACAGAATGAATGAGAGGATGAGTTGTTCCACATGCTCAGGATGCTTTCCATCAGTGCCCTAAAATATTTTGCTGAACACCTCACAGGGCTTCTATCTTTTCTTCATAACACTTATCACAATATAATTAAATGATTATATAATTACTTCATATTTATCCCCCTTTGCTAACATACTCCATGAATACATAGATCACATTTGTCTTATTCATGGAGATATTCCCGCTATTCGGCATGGAGTCTTGCACATGAGAGGCACTCGAAAAATACTTAGGTAACAAATGTAGGAATGAATGACAAGAGATAGCTAATATATTAATTAACAATGCATTGATTAATAAGCCTGGAAGAGGAGGTTGTAGTTAGATTGTAGAGGTACCTGAGTGAAATGCTAATGAGTTTAGACTTCATCTGGTAAACAATGATGTTTTATTCGTTTAGGTATTGAAACTCACATGGATATCCATTTAACTGTTTATTTTATGTTAGGCACTGTGTTAAATATGGAACCTAAAATGATAATTAAAACACTCTGCCAGGATCTTGCAGAACAGTAGGAGGAAGCAGATAAGCAAATAACTATAATAAAAATGTGGGAGATCTTTATTAGAAGTATGTTCCAAGTATATGAGAACAGAGACAATGGACTAATTTATCCTGCTTTGGCAGTGAGTGGGACAGTGAATGCTCCCCAGAAGAATCAATACCTCAATGAGGAATTTAAGGATGAATGAGGGCTTTTAGGTGGGAAAAGTTGGGGGGAAGAACATTTCAGAAACGTTATATTTCCAGCAATACAGAGAACTGAATAGTGTAAAATCTTTCTGAAAAAGTGGAAAATTTTTTGAATGTTGGATAAAATATAAAGTAGAAATCTTTCAAGGAGCCTAGCTGATATTGCAAGAAAAGAAGACAACCCCTCAGATGCTAAAGCCGAAGTTGGAATACAAACCCATAGATAGAAGTAATCACGGCAGCTTCTCCAATAGCCTGCACCCTCAATGTTTTGTTTTGTTTGATTTTGTGTTTTTGACAACTGCACTTGTAACATCTGAAGATAGGAACAGGATTTGAGAATGCTCAAAGTACATGTCAGAACGGAGATTCCTACATAAAATCAGGGCCCTGAGAAGGCTGTTCTGTTAGTGAAACAGCATCTAGGAAAATAAAATCCATCCAATGAGTGAGTTGGCAAGGAAGGAGTTGTGTCTCAGCTTTGGCTTTGAGTAGAGAGAAAAATTGTTTCCTCCAAAAGTTCCTATCTATGAGCAAGTCCTCATTTGAAACTGGATTCAAATTTGTACTACCTGGTACAAAAGAGCTCAGAACAAATATCAAAAGTAGTTCCTGTGTTAGTTCTCTCAAGTAACTGGCAGGAGCGAATACTAATCCTCTCTGGTGGATTGCCATTTAAACCCAACCACAAAGACTACCCATAGGTATTCCCACCTAAATAAAAATCCCAATACACATGAGAAAACAAGCTACGATAAAGGAAGAACAGATCCAGATCCAGAATAAAAATTGAATATTAAAAATATGATGAATATGAGGAGTGAAGAGGATGACCAGGCAGATTTGGACGATAACCAAATAGGACTTCAAGAAATGAAAACAAAAACAGTAACAGGAGTCAGAATCCTTACAGAAGGCAAATGCTGGCTGAAGAGTTAATTATTTGATTTGAAGATAGACCACAAGAAATTACCCAGGTATGGAGCAGAGAGCGAAATATGGAAAATATGAAAGAACTATGAAGAGACATGGAATGACGAAAAGGGAAATTGAGCTGGTGGAACCCGGGGAAGTGCTAACATACATCTGACCAAAGTTGTACAAGCAGAGAGTAGAAGGATTTGGAGAAAGCAATATTGAGAAAATATTGAGCGCTAAGAATTTTCCATATTTTAAGAAATATGCCCTATTGGATTCAGAAAGGCCAGTGAATCACAATCAGGATAAATATAAAGAAATCAATAGCTAACAACATTGTGGTAAACTACAGAGCACCTAGGAAGAGGAGAAGAAAAGATGGATGAAGGAAATAGGAAAGAAGCCCAAACAAGAAATTAGAAATGATAGAAGGGAACCACATGGAGATGCAGCAAAAGCTCTGATGATGAGAAGATAAATAAAGTTGAGCACTTGGACAACACAGACCAAAATTATAAACACCAAAAAAATGCAAATAACAAAACCAATGTCTTTTTTTTAAAGACTTATTTATCTTAGAGAGAGAGAGCGGGGGGAGGGGCAAAGGGAGAGGGAGAGGGAGAGAGTGAATCTCAAGCAGACTCCCTGCTGAGTCTCATGACCCTGAGATCACAACCTGAGCCAAAACCAGGAGTCAGATGCCTAACTGACTGAGCCACCCAGGCGTCCCTACAAAACCAATTTCTGAAGGAATGAGAGATCTGAATTGCTCTGTGACCATTAAAGAAAATAAATCAGGAATTAAAATTCCCCCCCCCAAAGAAAACATCTGATACAAGATGGTTTTACAGGCAGTTCTGTCAAACATATTCAAGGGACCCATCATCCTAATCCTTACACAAACTTTTCTAGAGAAAAGGCTAAGAGGTAATACTCGTCAATTTATTTTCTGTAGCTGGTATAACTGTTAATACCAAAGTCGGGTAAATGTAGTATAAGAAAGGGAAGTACAACTAATTTCACTCACACGTATGTAATGTCCCAGGAAAGCACATGTATAAAATTGACATGACTTCATATCAGGAATGCAAAGTTGGCTTAACATTAGGAAAACTATTAATGCAATTTACCACATTAGCAGGTTAAAAACCAAGAACTTTGGATAGCCTTTATAGACACAGAATAAGCACTGATAAAATTCAACATACAGGGGCGCCTGGGTAGCGCAGTTGTTAAGCGTCTGCCTTCGGCTCAGGGCGTGATCCCGGCGTTCTGGGATCGAGCCCCACATCAGGCTCCTCCACTGGGAGCCTGCCTCTTCCTCTCCCACTCCCCCTGCTGTGTTCCCTCTCTCGCTGGCTGTCTCTCTGTCAAATAAATAAACAAAATCTTAAAAAAAAAAATTCAACATACAGTAATATAAAAAGATCTTATTAAATTTAGCCCACAAGGGAAATTCCTTATCCTAAACAAAGTCTATCAGACCTAAGCCTACAGCCAGCATCTTATTCAATGGTCAAATCAGGAATAAGACAAGAGTGTCCGTTCTCACCATCTCTACTGAACATTCTACTCCAGGATCTTGCAAGCACAACAAGTAAAAATACATACATATATAAAATATAAATATTCAAAGGCAGAAACACAAATGTTATTAGTCGACAATATGATTGTCTACCAGAAAACCCAAAAGCATTTACCAATGAATTATTAAAATTAATGAGAATGTTCAAAAACATTGCTGTATGTAAGCATTTAAAACTTTTAAAAGATAATAGAGGAAAATATTGTATAATTTCAGAGTAGCAGAGGATTTTTTAAACAAGACACAAAAAGTAGAACCCTTTAAAATTGTTGAATTCAATATATTATCATTAAAATATGTTCACCAAATGGCACTTAAAGAATGAAAGACAAGCCACAAATCAGGATAAAATATATGCTATACATGTAACTGACAGAGATTTAGTATCCTAGCTTACAAAAAACTTCTAAAACCCAAGAAGAAAGACAAATAAACCAATAGAAAAGAAGTCAGAAGATATGAAAAGGCATTTCACCACAGAGGAAACATAAATGGCCAATAGCCTACGAAAAGGTGCTCAACCTTATTAGTCATCAAAACAATGCAAATTAAAACCGCAATGAGATACCATTTCACATTACTAGATTAGAAAAAAATTTTAAACTTTCACGATGCCAAGTTTTGGCTAGGAAGTAGAGCAGCAATGGTTTTCCATATGCCACAGGTGGCTGTGTACATTGGTACCACTTCACCTAGTAAAACTGAAAATGTCCATCTATAGGAAACAGAAATTCTACTTTTAGGTATATAATGTAGGGAAACTCTTGTTCATAGGTTCTACAAAAACATGAATAAAAGTATTTTTGAATAAGGATGGCTCCTAAGAGTTTAACTTTTATATGAATGGGAATTTGAGAGTAGCTAGTAAAAAAGAAAAAGAGAAAAAAGAAAGAAAAAGAAAAAGGAAAAAGATACCACTCGGTAGCTTTTGTGTATTGATGACAATGCTTCTTCATGGGCTTTAGACGGGCACATTTGGGTTTGAATCCTGACTCACCTGTTTACCACTGCATAACCGTGGGCAAGTTGCTTTTACTCTCTAAGCCTTGGTCTTTGCCTCAGTAGACTGTGGCTATGAGACAATCTTAAAAATTATGGTGAGAATTTGGTATAGTATATGCAAGATGCCCGGCACACAGCAGTGCTCCAGGATGTCAGCGAGGATGACTGCTCCATTGAACAGACTAGACAGGGACCCACTAAATAGAGGAAGGAGAGGGAGGGAGCCACCCATTCACTGGGCATCTCCATCCAACATCTCAGTCACTCCTGAAGGGAAGATAAAATCTTTAGGGCTGGGTAAATTCAAATTAGAAAAGAGTATTCCCTGCAGGTAAAATGTAAAGTGCAGGGATGAGGGTGTGGTGAAAAGAGCACAGAGACTCAGGATCTGCCTCTGAGTCCTGCCTCTACTGAAGGTTGGATCTGGAACTTTGGACAAGTCTTTGAAGCTCAGTAGGTCTCAGTTTCTTCTCTATAAAAAGGTAATAATTATGCAACAGGCTGCTGTGAGGATCAGGAGAGAAAATATGTACCGAAGCTCCAATCTGCAAAGGGTTATGCAAAAGCCTTAACATCAACAGTAATCATGTTTCTTTCTACTTGTCACCCTCTCTTGGCAACTTTTTGCCACCCAACATTCTATTGTTGGTTTCAGGGCTACTGATTCCTTGAGCTCTCCCACCCATTCTTCAAAAGTTACCCCCCCCCCAAGTCCCGTATGTCAAGGTCTTGCTAGAGAGCAGGCTGATTTGGAGAACCACTGTATATTGGTCTATCAGTAGATACCCACGGATTTCCCCATTCCTCTCCCATCCACTTATCATGTTGGCTATTATGTAGGTGTTCTAAAGATGAACCTTTGGGAGGGAAAATCCTTCAATGAAAACACTGACAGATGCTCAAAATTTTCAGTGCTGTGGCAAGCCTGTTGGGTGAGATTCACTTTACCAAATAAGGCTTCCTCACATGACACCCCAGACACATCTTCTTCCTCATTTACTTATTGTGTTGAGTTTAATGACTTCTCTACCCTCAAAATTTGAGAAAGCCTCTGGGAGAAGTAGATAAGAGTTTTAGACCTTGACACTGAAGGTCACAGGAATAGAGATAATATCCAACTAGCATTTTATGCTGCACAAAGAGCTTTTGTATGTGATGTCTCATTCAATCTTTACATCAATCCTGGGAGGAGAAAACTGAGATAGGGTCTGTGGTCTCCAGTTTTGTAGATGAAGAAGACTTGGCTCAAGAGGTTTCACCCAAGGTTAGACACCTCTCTTGGTTGAGTTTAGCCACACCTTTCTTGGACTCCTCTTCCCTTCCTGGTCACCAGAGCACATGGTCACACCTGCCACCTGGGCCACACAAGAAAGGATGGTAGGTGTGGAGTCACCACGGACCAGTTCCTCTTGTTAGTGCTTGATAGTCCCAATTCCTGGGGGAGCTAACTGCCACATAGGGTCCCAGTGAAAAGACCAACAGCCTCCAGAAGCCCAGAAAGCATTTTGGACTGCTGCCCCTCACACCTTCACCATTGGCCACCATTGTCCCACAGGATGGTACTCTGGATATAGAAAGATCCAGTTTTCCAGGACAGGCTGAGAGCAAGTGATGAGGACTATACTTGTATCCCTTCCACGTTTCCCCATCCTTTTTCTTAGCTCTCTCAAGGTTTTCCCCGTCTAAAGCAACAGGGGATTGTCACCTTCCACAAGCAACTTTTGAAATGATAATTAATCAGTCCTCCTAATGACTTAATAAGCACGCCTTGCATGTCCTTAATTAATTCTGTGCCCAGCTGCCCCGAGCTGTAGGTCACCTTGATCACCTTCAGGGTGTGGCTGAGTCACCAAGTCAAGCTAGGGATCTGCCTAAGGTCACCCAGCAGTGTCTGCAGCTCAGCCACCTCACCAGCCAGTGGAGATCAAGGTTATGAAGTCAGTTCTGCTCACACCCTTTTCCCCAGGGTCCGGTGCTCTGCATTGCCTTGCTTCCCATTCCCCTTACCTCTGTGAAGCCTCCCATCCACACTCAGTGTCCTGGTCCCCTGAGGGACCATATAATGAAATAGTCCAATGTAATCGTTTACATTCCTGCATTACTAATGAATAGGCCTTGTTTTATTCTCCGCCATAGGTATGTGCATTTTAAGAGAGGGTCTTCTGCAGCCCTAAAGCTTTAATCCACGGAGATGAAGCTCTAATGGTAGGATTCCAGGCACCTGTCACCATGGGTAGACAAGCTACTTTAGCAATGGGGCTTTTTGGGCAGAAGTTTCTCACACAACCCTGCAGGTCAGGTAAGCTTGGGTATCTTGCTGGTGCTGCCCCCCACATCCCTCATCATGCCCGGGCTTGGTCATTAGCGCACTCTCGAGGAACCAGAGAGGAACAGGTGCAGCACGTGAACTAAAAGCTGGAAGCCAGTTCTCCCTTAATTAATTCCAGTTGAAGTCGCATCCCTCCGAGAGCCAAGCTGTGTGCCAAGCCGCCCTTTACCCTGGTATGATCTGGGCCGGCCCAGCACGGGGTGCCAGATTTCGGGATACTCTAACACATGACTCACACGCATGCATATGTGTGTGTGAGTGCATGCGTGCATGCATACACGTGTGTGCCCGTGTATGAGGCAGTGTGACCACCCGAGAGATGAATCCTGCCCAAGCCGTTCTAGTCGGGATGCTTGTGGGAACCAAATGAATGAAGTCTAATAAAGTACAGATGGAGGACGGTAACAGTCGGTTCTCCTGTGTTCTAATGCAGGGCTAGGGAAGCACAGGGATGCAGTGGCTAATCCCAGAGCATTTACAAGGGGTTTAGGAGGAGCCCGTTGGCTACTGGAAGACTTCTTATTTGCGTTCAAGCTATTATTATTGAAAAGAAATTGGCTGTAATTGGAAATCAAGAGAGTAGGCAGGACTGGGGATGCCCAGGGTTTGGGAAAGCCATTCTGAATAGTTGTGGCTTCCTCGCAGCTCCTGATCCAAGGGGGAGGCTTGGAGCAATGACTCTGGGTGGAAACAATTGGCTACAAATCAGTTCAGCTGATGCACTGAGAAGATTCTGGAGCGAACAGTCTTATCGCCTGTGGGAAATTTACTTTCTCCCCTTGTTCATCTTTTGGGGCGGCACTGGGATTGGGTTTTGAATCAAATAAACATGGGTTCAAATCCTGAAATCCCCCCTTACAAGTTAGGTTGGATAAATGACTTAATTCGCTAAGCCTCATTTTTTTCATCTGTAGTAATTTGGCAGGGTTGCTGCGATGATTAAGCAAGATAATAATAATTATGATTCTTGTTTATGATAATGATAATTGTCGATGTGTACTGAATGAGTTTACATTTATAATACCAGTTTACAGATACCTTGTAAGATACGGAGCTCAAAACAAGGGTTCAGGGACGTGACACCCGGATGATTCATGAATATTCATTTTCTCAAGATAGGATGTGCAAAGTCATTCCATTTTGGCTAAATTGGAAAGTGTGTGGAGATAAAACAAAAAGGACATGAGGAAACATTAATTGTGCTTTTATCGAGGAAGCGGGTCTACACGTGAATCTTATTTTTTTCTTGCTTAGCAATCCGTATATTCTAAAATTATTACTTGTTACTTTGGTAGTATGAAAAAAAAAACCCATAGTTGGTGTGGAGAGCTATGAGCAAATACTCTGTCTTTTCCCTTCAATGTGCTACGTGGTGATCTGTGGCAGTGGTGTGGGGGCTCGTATCCTTCAGCGATTTTGATGTGCAAAGCCCGGCAGACCCACCGTGGCCATGTAGCCCAAGTGAAAAATGGCATCGTTGCAGTAGCTGGGATTTTGGGGTGGTTACCCCAGCATAACTTAGCCCATCAGAACTGATACCATTTGTTTTTGCCTTTCAGGTCCTTACAATTGTTGGGGAGGGAAATAAAAAATACACACAAAAATAGTCAAAAATATACACAAAATGTTGTACAGAAAAGTCGTGGTGGAATTAACTATGTGAATAGCTTAGTGTGTACATCCTTCCAGACTTTACACATACATTCACACATAAACACACCTATAAATACGCGTCTCCAAAAAATACCTCTTTTTATGAAAATGGGATCACGTTCTACGCATTATTTTATAATTTGGCTCATTGACATTTGTGAGAAAGGGCAGTTAGCTCTCATAACACCGAAGAAGGTGGGCATTGTCCCTTTTTAACAGAAACTGGGTCTCGGAGAGGTTAAGCAAACTTTTTAAGGTCAATCAGCTGACAAGTGATGGAATTGGGACTTGAACCCAGGTCTCTCTGGCTCCAGAGTCACTGAATAATGCAACACACCCCCTACCTTCACAAAACAGAAAACACACAAAACACCTTACATAGAAGACAGCCCATGGTGAGTGACAAACCAGAGCCTTGATTGTATGTGTTCTCAGTGTTCTGAATGGAGAGCTTGCTCTGTGGGCAATGGGAAAAAGGCTTCACGGAGTTCATGGGGCTGGAGCTTGACCTTGGAGGAACTAGATGAAGTGGAAGGCATCTACTCATTCATTTACCATGCGTTAATTTATCAATGACTATTTATTAAATGCTTCCTCAGAGTCAGGCACTGCAGACAGTGCACATGACGGGGGCACAGCCTGGGAGGTGGGGATGTTCTGGAACAAAAGGCAGCCCTGGGTGACTGGCCTTGAGGACTGAGGTGGGGAAAGATAGGTGACAAGGCAGGACAGGCAGGTAGGGAAACAACCAGAGGAGATCTTGGTGCCTTCCTCTACCACAGCCCACAAACAACCTCTAGCTTGGGAAGAATGTTGAATATTACCATGGGCAGTTAGGAACTCAACTCCCACTCCAAGGCTGGTATGAGATGATGGGGCAGAGGGTGGGAGGAGATGAAAGGAAAGTTACAACTCTCCCTTAAGGTAGTTTGACTAGCACTGAATGGGAATTTCATTCATCCATGATGGTCTAGTACATTGCTGGGTACTTAGTGAGAGCCAAAGGCAGGAAGACAGCTGCTGAGCCAGCTACGAACAATAGGGTCCATCACAGGGCGGGATAAGTTTGATGCTCGAATGTGGGCTACCGACCCAAGGGGGAAGGATTGAAAAGCAGTCTTGCAGGTGTGGAGTGATACAGACCTGGTTCAAACCCCAGCTCTGCTCCTTCCTATGAGATGCTGGGCAAATTACTGAGCTCAGTTTCCTCCTTTGAAGAACAGAGATGATAACGTCTTGTCTGCAGAAGTCCAAGCATTGGGAAATCATGCACGTAGAAAGTCTGGTATCACGTATGGTGCATAGTAGGTGATCAACAAATGGCAGTGATAGCTTCTTGTTCAGAGAATGAGCGGTTAGTTTTGGCAGGTAGTGCCACATTGCACAGACTTGAGCCTGCTTGCACGTAAGCTGTGAACTGACTGGAAGGCAGGTTAAATGCCCTTCAGGACCATGGGGTGGTTTCCAGAATCTGTCCTTGGGAAAAGCTTCCTCTACCAAATCAGCACCTTTAGTAAGGGCTTCTGATGGGAGATGACCTCTCTGTGACCTCCAGGCTCAATGCTTGGATGCTTCTTGCGACAGCACAAGCAAGCCCTGACTCACCAACATTATGTGGGTGGGTGGGACCCTTGTGGCCACAGCCAACACTTAATCTCCTGGCCACCTGCAGCCAGGTCTGTTCAAACCTATGCTACAGAAAGCCAGAAACCATAAGTTTCTAGAGTGATGAGTACAAGGAGGGGCCTTCTGGGAAATTGTGCCTCTTGGGGAAGCCTCTTTCAAGTTTTGCCCTTTCTTCTTTACCCAAGATACTCAAAATACATTTTATTGTTGTTTTCTCTTATTACAAAAGCAAAGTAGGATTATGGTGGAAAATACAGGTAAGCAAAAGAAGAAGAGGAAGAGGAAGAGGAAGAAGAAGAAGAAGAAGAAGAAGAAGAAGAAGAAGGAGAAGAAGACCCCAGCAAACTTTATTCCACCAACCCAGAGATAACCACTCACAACTGGTATTTTCGCTATCAATCTTTTTCTGAATGTATGTGTATGTATGTACACACACATATGTGTATGGGTACACATACATGCACAGAATAGTATCGATTATAAAAATTGTTCCACATCAATGGACACATTTCTTTCAAATAATTTTTAATGACTGGATGGTACTTCATTGAATGAGGGTGCTGCTCAAATTTTTAATCAGGGAGATATTTAAGCTATTTTCAGTTTTTAATATTTTAGCAGTATTTCAGTAAATATCTTTAAGGTGGTTATCTTTCCTCACATCTTTCATCATTTCATAACTTCTAGCAGCAAGAGTTCATATCTTATTTCCTTGGGATAAATTCCAGCAGCGCAGTTGCAGGGTCGGGAAGGAAATACATTTTCAAGGACAGTAGCCCTGAGTTTGGGTGGGATTCCTTTCTTGTAATTTCACTAACTGATTGTGAAAAACATCTCTGGGAACCAAATCAGAAGTGAGTGTTGTAGGTTAATGTTTCTGAGTCTCTAGCATAGCACTAGTGTTCCAAATAACCGTATTAAATTGGTATTTCCCTTCTGGCTTCATTGGCAACAATAACAACTAGTATTATTATTGTAGTTGTTGCTATTATTACTGTCTTCTGTGCTACTTTTCTGCTTGGAGATCCCCTCTGGTTGGGCTCCTAAGGGAGAAGTGGGCCATTTGCTGAGAGCTCCATTGACCTCCCATGGAGTGTAGCACAGAGATTCCAGTACATTCCTCATCTGAGCAGGTGAGGTAAGCTTTCCTGACCCCACAGAGCCCCTCCACCCTAGACAATAGGTCTTCTATACTGTTTGCACAGTGACACCTGCAAGAGTCTGGTGTTCATTGTCATGCCTTTCTCTTGGCAGGCTCATCTATTGAGTTTGGCTTCTGCTGACTGAAGTCAGGGAAGCTGACCTAGTTGAGGAGACTAGCTTGAAAGAAAAGTCTTAGTGTTGCTCTGTGGCCTGAGGGCTCCATGTGAACCTGTCAAAATAAATCCATATGAATTAATCATCCCGAATCAAAACAAGTCCAAGCACTGAGCACAGTACATGGCACATACTATTAGGTACTTTTCTGCAAGTGTTTGCTAAATGAAAATATGGATGGTAGGTGAAGGATGGTGTTAATTATCTCTTGCCTTATCTTGCTCTAGATGGCATGTCATGCACCCAGAGTCAGATATTTATGTCTCCAGAAATCCTTTCAAAAGAGAGATGGAAGATAATGCCTCATATATAAAGTTACATACACACCCATTCTTCAACTTTTGGGCAGGCAAGGAGCAAAATGCATGGTTCTAACAAGTACCATTAAGTTTATAGTTCAGAAAAAGACTGACCTGCCAACTATGAATCGTGTGAGCATACAATAAAAATATTTTCAGATACCCCTCATCCCCAAAAAAGTCACTTCCCAAGTAGGTTTCTTGGGAAGCTACAGAAGGAGTTATTCTACTGAAAAAAGGGGAGCAAACCAAACCGTAGAATCTAGAATCCAGGGATCAAGCCCAGAAGACAGGCACAGGGAATTCTTCAGATGACGACAAAAGAAAGATCTTAACTCTAATAGCACAGTAGACTTGCAGAGCGACCCGCCTAGACTGTAGGAGGAGGACCCAGGGTCTCCAGGAGGGACATATCTGCTTCCCCCAAAAGAAAATGAAATCCTTTGATTACTAGGAGAAGTTTGATAGCTCTGTGTGAGAGTTTGGGGGGGTGAAGTAATGTTGGGTAGACACAACTGCAATGAAAAAATGAAACAATTGTTAACTATAGGAAAGAAATACACAAGAAAGGAAATACAGCCATGGTACGTTAGGTGGCTCTCCAGCGAACAACATCTTCATGGACGTTACCAGATAAACAGTTAGTATTGCACTAATGACGAAATACCGAGGTAGTTATATGTAAGTGAATGGGAGAGGGCAAGTGTGTGTGTGTTGTGGGGGGTACAGAAGGAGCAGAAGAAAGGGGGCGTAAAGAGCTGGGGCCTGATCCTCCAGGATAGAAGAACAAGAAATAAATGTCTAAGACCGAAAAATCAAGAACCAGCAGGATGATACTATCATTTCAAGACAGAGAGGTAATTGCCAAAGACATAGTTAAAAAGGCTGAAGGTTACCGTCTTCTGGGAGAGCAACTTAAGGGGAGGAAGGAATAGAGCAGGCACTGCTGATTTTCATTACAAGACTGATTTTTAAAAATGATGTGCCTATATTATTTTGAAAAATTAAATTCATAAAAGTGCTAGAGAATGAGTCACTGAGAGGATTGATACAGACTTCTCCTCTTGGGGGCTTTTGAGAGCTAAGCCTGTGCTTTGTATTGTTTGGTTTGGTTTGATTTAAATCATGGTTTCTGTGGTTGCTTTAGGGACAGTCACAGAGGAAAATGGGGTAACAAGTAGGTAGAGTCCTTCAACACTTTTATTGGTGTTATGTGTTGGGGTTCCTGGTGAGATTGCATTTTACTTAAAAGATCAATTGCTTTAAGAACATTTTTTTTATGGTGACATCATTTTCCAGGGACTAGATTTCTCTTGATGGCCCTTACAAGATGTAACGCATGGTCCTTCAGGCAGGAGAAGGACGCTCTCTCACTACAACGGCTTTGAGGTTTTCTGTCTAGAAGGAAGAATGGATTCATGATGAACTCTCTACACTGGTTTATTTCTTCCCTTCTGGGACCAAAGGCCTGTGTCTATGAGAGGAAAGATTTGGAATCGGGAATGTGGTGTGATTCCAGAGATGAGCTCGCTCACACTTCACCTCAGGGACCCACCCCCCGACGGGGCTGAACCAAGCCACTGTGAGTGCAACCCAGGAGCACAACAACACTGCCCCTTTACCAACAAAGCTAGCCGTCACTGCATCCTTGTCACTGGCCAGGCAATGTTCTCAGCGCTTCACACGCACTGACTCCTTTCTTCATCAAAACCACACCGAAGGATTGTTACTCTTTCCATTTTCCGGATGGAGGGAACTGAGGCACAAAGACAATATGTAAGACACCCGGGGTGACAGGGTTAGCAAGTGACCGGTTTGAACCTCTACACCCCAGCCCAGAGCTCGCGCTCCCAACAGTCTCACTCCTTCCCCTGTGACATACACTCCAATATTCCTTTTCCTTAAATTTTCCCATATCCCTTTTCACAGAGACCTTCAATGAGGTATTCTATGCCCTTTTCATTCTCTCATCCCTTTGGTTTGTTTTTAATTAAACTGGAGCTTCAGCAAACAACAGACTCACCTAAAACCAAAGCCAGGAGAGAAATCCTTCATTGACAAAATGTCTGGCACGCACAAGCAGCCCATTCGGAGTCAGCAGCACAACCAGACACGCATGTCGTAATGGTTTGGAATGAAAAGTTGAAGTCTCACACCCAAGGGCTGACACCCAGAGAAATCACTCACTAATCTCTGTGCTTGGTGCTTGAGCAGGGGTGTGAGGGGCTGGGTTTCTCCTGGGGAGGCCACTAGAAGCCAAAAACCCCTCCACAGGCAGAAACCAGAGACTCGCCAACCCAGCCCCAGATACACTTTCACTGGATGACCCAGGCACTCAGTAAGGGGCAGCGCACTGTGTCTGGGGAGGCAAGAAGGAGGCTAGAGATGGGTCCTGCCTCCACAACCTCCCAGCAAGACCTCCACACCTTTGTCACTCACTCCAGCCTCAATGAAACCTCTCTGTGTTTCTCCAACATGCCAGGCTTGTGTCTCCCTCCAAGCCTTTGCACCTGCCATTCCCTGCATCTACGATGCTCTTTCCCTGCCTCCTCCTCACGTGTATCTCACTTCCATATTAACTGTTCTGAGAAGCCATCCTGGCCACCCCAATGGAAAGTAGCCACACACTTTCCATGCTTGTTTCTTTCCCATATCCTGTTTTTGGAAAAAACAACCCAACAACAAACCTTCATAGCACTGTTTGCTGGCTGAATTTACTTATTATTTTATTTTGCTTATTTATTTATTGTTTACCTCTTCTTCTGCCATGAATTCAGGGACTTTGTCTTGTGTAAATGTCATCACCCCAGAGCCTGGAACAGTGCTGGTAATAGAGTAGAAATCCAGTGACTGTTTCTTGAACAAATAAATGAATGGTGTCTGCAAACTAGGTAGGTAGGAGGGCTCGGTCTTGAGCCCAAGGACTCTCTAATGCTGGAGTTATTTTTCTCGGACTTCAGCCGTCATCCCCATTTCCGGTCTTCCCTTCTGCCTACCCAGCATTGAAGACCTTGCTTCCGTACTCAGGGAGAGAGCATGAAGTCTTCTTATTGGGAACCTATGACTCCTCTGGGGGATTAAGGCCATGATTATGTCTAGGCAGAGGGATGTCTGAATGCCATTTAGTGCTATTGTTGGGAACCATTTGGGAGGGGGTTAGTGGGGCCAAAGGCTGTCCTTCATGGATGCCTCCCTAATCTAATGCCCATGTAATACCAGGACAACCTGGCCTGTGTCATTGATCCCGGGCTCTCCCTTCAGTGCTTTCCTGGCTGTTGTTCTCTTCAGAGGTCTCTGGCTAAGGGTACCTCTAAGCTGACGAGCAGGGCCAGCACCTCTTGCACAAAGGGCTGAAACTTACTCACATGTGTAGATGTTCCTCTCCCTTTCTCTTACTCTGATCCCCACAACAAGAACACTCATCTCAAAGACATTCGTGCCTTGCCAGGATTATGGGGACCATGACAGCAGGGGAGGGAAGCCTGGCTTCAGTGGGGCTTTCAACTGAAGCCGTTTCCTTCCCTCCCCTTAAGCCCCACCCCGGTGTGGTGCAACCCCATCCTAATGGGTCACCAGACTGGTGAAACCTGAACAGTTGGAGGCCAGAGGAAGCACTTGATGACAAAAGGGTGGGGAGGTGAGCCAGTGGAGCAGTGGGGGCTTTAGGAGAGGGCCTGGAAAGGGCGCGGGACAAGGAGAGGCGCTACTGGGGCTATTTATTTTCAAATGGAGATGGATTTTATATTTCAACTCCACTGCTTTTATCATAGTGAAATCTTATGAGGCTGATGTGAACGGGGCCCTGTACTCATTGTTATGCTGTTTGGTTTTGATAAAAAGTGGCATTGTACAAGATGTTCTTTGGCCACGTCAGACCTCGCCGCGTAGCTAATGGTGGCACAGAGCCATACCACAAGTTGTGCAAGGCAGGGGCAGGGAAAACAGAGCTGCTTCTCAGGGATTAAGGCTGGTATTTCAATTTGAACTTTAAGAAAGAGATTGAAGGAACAGGAGCAATAGCAAGAGAGAAAAAGAAAGAGGGGGAAGAGAGGCATGAAAGGGAGGCTTGTAGGAAGGAATGACAGAATCAAGGCTAAAGGAAGAGAATGGCTCCATTTCATGAGGGAAGGGTCTTTCTGAAAATAGGAAAGCGATGAAATGTCTTTGCTCTTTTTGCAACTTTCTTTTCTGCCTACCTTGGTTCCAAGGCATGGCTGTGTCTCTAAGCACGTTCTTTTCTTTCCTTCTTCCCACTTCAGAGTAGCAGGCAAAATGTCTGAGGTGCTTCTGTCAGTGTTGGAAGTTTGGAATAGTCTAGCAATGTTCTGTCATCAGCTCCAAAACCCAGACTTTCCCCCCTCACCTAAATCTAAGCCTGGAACTCTCAAGGCCCTCAATGAGATGTAAGAAGAGGGGGAGAAGACCACTTTCTCCTCATCGCTTTCCTTTCATTTTGGTTCTTTAGGGGCAAAAAGCTAAGACCTACCTAAGGCTCCTTGAGAAGGTCACTTAGAGGCAAGGTGGTGTAGTGGGAGGAGCGCGACTTGGGACCCGGAGAGGCGGACACCTGAACATCACACGCGGTGCTGAGGTGTTTAAAAGCTCCCAGCACATTTTAAATGTTTGATAACTCTTGGTTCCCTTATTGACAGCTCATTTCATCACACTAAAAAATTGTGGGTCATCGTCCTACAAACAAAAAACAAAACAAAAAACCCCTTAATTTCTTAATCTGTAACTCCTAATGTTACATGTGAGCAATGAACTTACGTCAGTAAAAAATCTGATGCCATTTCTAAGGAAAACTCGACCAGGTGCCTTTCACCTCATGCTGTCTGTAATGGCTATGACCTGATTTAGAAAGAAATCGATCCACTCGTAGTCGAAACCCTGGAAAGCCCTGGAGAACCATGTCCGCCCCATCACACACAACAGAGCTATGACCTGCCAATGTGAAAGGCTGGCAGTTGAGTTGGGACCCGATGAATTCCTCTTCTGTTGTCCCCAGTGATTGTGCAGCATCTGAAGTCCTCCCTTCCTGAGCAGATCAGCATTTGCTTAAAGAAAACTTGTCTAGGACTTCCAGCTCTTACTTTCGCTGCACCCACCACACTGTACTCCATACTCCTAGCACCTTGACTTCGGTGCGGTTTCCGGATTATACAGATGACTGTGCACACCCAGGCCTGCTGCTCCTTCTGCACACAGTCCCCCTCTTTGCCACCTCTCTCTGGTGAACACCTATACATCTTCTAGCCTCCATGACTCCATGCAGCCTTTCCTGACTCCTCCCTGAAGAACCCACCACACCTTTCTCTAGACCTCGACTGTACCCTGGACAGACTTCTCTCATAGCCCTGGTGCCTCCTTCCATTAACCTGGAAACTTTTTGAGCTCAACAACAATATCTGTTTCATTTCTGTACCCCTAATACCTAGCACTGTGACTGGCACACAGAGGGGATCAAAATTGATTGTTGAATGAATAAATGAATGAATGCAGTGAATAATAGGAATAAAGAAGCATTCAGAAAATCTATTGAGATGTCTAAAAACGCATTAGGCCAGTTTTGGCATTGAATTATTTTACCTTTGTTATAATTGCAAATTCATTTAAACTCTCTTCAAATAAATAATGAGCGCCATTACCTGGCAAGAGTACTGGGCATATGACACTATGAACATACAAGTTGAAGACCAAATATGCTTTCAAGTAAAAGAACAAGAATATAAGTTTTTCCATATTATGTGGAAGTCTATTATACAAACAGAGAGGAGGGGAGGAAAGAAAGAAACAGAAGGAGAGAGGAAAGATCGAATCACTGGGTCAGAAACTATATTAGATTTCACATGCATAATTTCAATTGCTCTTCACAAAGAGCCTCTGGAGGTGGGCATTGTTATCTCATTTTACACATAAGAAATTCTGGCCCAGAGAATTTGTATAGCTGGTAGACACTGAAAGCTAATCAAAGCATGTCTGCCTTTCCGTTCCAGGGGCAATAGAATTCTAGAAGTTGGAGTGTGAAGGGTTTTAGCAGAACATCTAGTCTTACTCCTTGAATTTACAGATGAGGAACTAAGCACAGAGACATGCGAGTCTTGCCCTGGGTCACCCAGCAGGTGCTGGCAGAGGGAGGTGGGATTCAACCTCAGGTTGAGAGTTCAACTTTGTGAGGCTCCTGAGTGGTTCAAGGCCATCCCACACAGCATCTGGGTCAGGTGGACGTGCCTGGAGTGGTTAACACCAGAGTCTGGGGACAAAAGCAATTAAGGAAATATCAGAAATCAAGCAACTTGCAGCTGATTCTGGGAAAAGGGAGAGAGTTGCCTGCATCTGTGACCGGCCCGAGTGTTTTTTTATCCTTGTAAACAAGTATTTACTTGTGCACAGCCAGAAAACACTACAGATTAAATGGCCATTTTAATTCATTACCCGTCTGTCTGTGCTCACTGTGGTGCTCTATGCTGGTCTTTTAAAGGTGCATTAAACAGGGGCATCTGGGTGGCACAGTGGTTAAGCATCTGCCTTCGGCTCAGGGCGTGATCCCGGCGTTATGGGATTGAGCCCCACATCAGGCTCCTCCGCTATGAGCCTGCTTCTTCCTCTCCCACTCCCCCTGCTTGTGTTCCCTCTCTCGCTGGCTGTCTCTATCTCTGTCGAATAAATAAATACATAAATCTTTAAAAAAAATAAAGGTGCATTAAACGATTATACAGTTATTCCAGTGAATTTAGTATTTGCTCTGTCATCTTCCCTTAAGTGATAAATATCAAAATTCATGGAGAAATTCTCAAATTTTTTTCATTCACATTCTGCAGAATTCTTGTTGGCTTCCAGCGATGGGCATACTTGACAGCACCGACTTGGTAACAAGTGCAAATGCATGCCTACTACTGACTCTCTCCTTCGTGCTGTTCCTAGTGCCTTGTAGGTTATTATTTAACATGATGGTAATAAGATCCCGTTAACTAGTTTTTTTTTTTTGTTTTTTTTTTTAGGGAGAGAGAGCTAGAGCGAGCAGGGAGGGGGATGGGCAGAGGGAGAGGGAGAGAGAGCATTTCAAGCAGACGCCCCACTGAGCACGGAGCCTGACACAGGGCTCAGTCTCACGACCCATGAGATCATGACCTGAGCAAAAACCAAGAGTTGGAGGCTTAACCGATTGAGCCACCCAGTTGCCTCTATTTCTTTTTTCAAGTCAGTTTGATTGAGATAAATTTAAATACAGTAGAATTCACCAACTATAGTTGTAGATTTATAGAGTTTTGATAAATACATACACATATATAACTACACGACCACCAAAACACCAAATATTTCCATTACTCCCAAGAGTATGTTAATGGCCCTTTAATAGTCAATCCTGTCCTCTCAACTGTCACAGTTGTCCACTGATCCTTTTCTAGAATGTCACACAAATAGAATCATACAGTATGTAGCCTTTTGTTCTGGCTTCTTTCACTTAGCATAATGCTTGAGAGCTTCATCCTTGTTGTGGGTTGCTTACTTTTATGACCCCACTTTACATAAATTCCAGGCTGCTTAAGTGACTCACTCAAGCTTGCGAGTGGCGGAGTCAGAACTCACACCCAGCCAGCCTGAGTCCTGCACCTGTGCCCTCATTCAAACTCTGCACCTCTGAACTTGAGGTCAGGGTCCCGGGTCCGAGCCAGGCCCCTGTCATACTCAGGGGTCTTCGCTAAATGCTTCTCTTGTTTGGATTCCCCCCTACCCCCGCCCTGGTAGGATCATAATGGCCGTTTTACATACGGATCCCCCAGATGTCGTGCAAAAAACATGAGCTTCTTTTTTCTTTCTTTCTTTAGGTTTTTCGGCAATGACTTCATAAATCTTTGTTGAATGGATACAGGAAAGAGGATATAGTTAAAATGGAGAAGTATTTCCAAAACCACCATGGAAAGATGAGAACAAATGATTAATCAAGAAAATCATAAATCTGACTCTTGTGGGGGTAGGGACAGGAGCTAATCTGCTCCCCTGACAATGTGTTTCTGTGCACCGGTTCCTCCACACGTTTGCCAGACAACGTTCCAGCAGAAAGCTCCAGCAGGACCACGTGGTCCAGAAAAGCGAACGGCTCACCTGCTCCCTCAGGAGATATGTTTGTCCCCTGCCCCCAGGAACCTCTGCGTCCCAGGCCTTAGCTCACCTGCCATGTAGCTGGGGTTGAATGAGGATTTACCCAACGGTGAATACTACTCCTGTCCAGTCATTGGTTATTTCAGTCACTTGCTGCTGGGCGACCTTGAGCAAGAAGTCACCCAGCCTCTCGAAGTCTCTTACCCATAATATGGGGTCAAAATGAGGTGCTGGTATTAAGTGACATAATCACACGAAGCCCAGTGCCCCAAAGCTGGCAATACCTCCCCAGCCACAGGCCCTTCTTATTTTCCTCTTGTCACGATGACCACGAGACTTGGATTCAAGCTCAGGTATGATCAGTTTCTGAAACCTAGAAAGAATGATGAAGAGGTAAGAGTTAATAAATTCACTCCGCAAACATTTATGGACCACCTATTGTGTGCCAGGCCCTGGAGTAGGCTGGGGATGCGGCCGTGGCTAAACAGACTCCTCCTAACGAGGCGGAAGGTTATGCTGCTGTCTTGACTGGTCTTGCCCATGCAAGACCCTGAGCACATTTCCTTTGTCGAATATATGCCAATATTGAGGATAGCAATCGCTAACGTTTATCAAGTCCTTTCTGGTGCCAACTACGGTGCTGAGAACTTGTTGCACAGATGTTACTTGATTTAATCCTCTCTGTAATCCTTTGATGCTCCAGGATTCCTGTTCTGCCCGTGAGGAACAAGCAGCTCAGAGCACTGAGTGACATGGAGGGTAAATGACTGAGCTGGGCTTTGGAACCAAAGCCTAAGCGTTAAATCACTGTGTTCAGTGGTCTTTAATTATCTCATATTCATTAGAAAATCGAATAGCAAGCATTGCCAACAGGATTGCCATGATGGCACCTGCCAGGACAGAGCATTGCCTTGGCTGTCGGTGTGAATCATACCCCTGGAGAGGTGCGGGGCATGGCACGCACAGCCCATGGGATAGCCCTGGTGGCCAAGAGAAGGCAAACTAGTCATCACAAAAGATAGGCTTGACACAGAGTAGGTTCTTAATAGATTGTTGATGAAGTTTTTAAAATGAGCTTGGCTTTCTGCTGATTCGAGCACTCACCCAAGAGTTTACAGTCTGAAACAAAGACATCTATGCAGGGGAGATGGAAAACATGCCGTCACTGTAAGAGTCGAGGTCAGCAACTGCACCTGAGCCCATCAGATTATCACTCCTGCCCAGGCAGAGAGCCCGTGTTCCTGGGTTTGACAAGATAAGGAGGAAGGTCAAAATCATATGGCTTCCTCATAGTCACAGGGGGCTTCCTGGAGGAGGCAGGCTTCTCAGAGAGCTACGAGAGCAGGGGAAGGGAGGCACTGATGAAGCCAGAAAACTTTTTCAACACGGAAACTGCAGCCCAAGCCCACGGTCCCATAAACACAATGGCAACTAATATGACAGTTGTGATTTGGCATTAAAAAAAAAGAGAGAATGTCCAGGATTCCTTTACAAAGAAGAGGACCCTCCTTTTTAAGGGGAAGAATGGAAGAGAATTCCTCTACTATTCTTCAGATGAGCTCCTCACTCCACTTTGCACGTGTAACCCTCCCTTCATGTTCATTCATTTCTTTTGTAGGTCAGAGATTCCCGGACTTTTCCACGAAAGGGACCCTTAGTGTCTCAGTAAACTCTTCAGTGCCCTAAGCCAAGAGAACTACCTCACAGTTAAACTGCTAAGTAGTTAGGTCCACACAACTTAATAAGCATTTAATAAGCACACCACAACCTAGCAGCTGTTTGAAAAAACAATATACATCGAAAGGGAAAAAATAGTTTCATTCTTAAATAATCACAGTGACTTCCTAAGGAGATGTATGTGCTTTTAGGCGCCGCACAGTTTCTCAAGATTGGGTGCCACGAGCCTAACCTCCTATTCCACAGTGACTTTCACAAAACCGAGACTATTATACAACCTGACGTCTTCCACGTGGAGGCCAGACCGCAGAGCTGGGAAGAAACTCTCCTGACCTAATATCCCAAAGAAGGACGTTGCAGGCATTGGTTCAAAACTTCAGTCATGTCAAGACTGTCAAGGCGGTTCTTTTGTCCTTTTCTTCTTATTTGCAAGATGGCTGCTACGGTCCCGAGTATCTGAACAAAGCAGGAAAGAAGGAGACAGTGGTGCAACCTCACCTCATCCTTTTTAACGAGGTAACAGACGCGATTTCGGAGACTGCTCCCCACCCCCGAAGATGCCCCCCAGCAGATCTCCTAGGCCGGAAACTGTGTCACGTGTCCGTCGCTGGCCGCAGGGAACGCTGGGAGAGTCAGCAGGTTGCTGGGTACAAAGTGCTCCAAGTCAGGGCTCAGGAGCGAGGGGGAGGGGTGGGTATTAGGCGAACCAGCATTACCTGCTAGAGAGCCACGCGTACTCATACAAAGACCAGGAGGACAGGAATTAATTCCTGCTCTCGGTCACCTCAGGTCTGACCTTCTCCAAAATTGTGACCACTACACAAAACGATCAGGAGATTCCTGTCACGTAGCTGTAGGAAGCTACTTGATTTGCCTAGGAGGGTCAGAGAAAGTTCTGGGAAGCAGCTAACCACACTGTAAAAGAAAGGCATTCAGGAAGAGGAACAGTAGCACGGGGGCCCAGAGATGCGAGGGAAAAGATGTTCCATGATTTGAGTAGCCCGTGATCTGGTGTCTGGAACACAGGAGGGATGGCAGGCGGACGGGGGTGGCAGGAAATGATACAGAACACGTCATGGAGTCCCCTAGGGCTCTGCGTGCCCACTGGCTCTATGGAGAATAGTGCGAATTGGGGAAAAGCTCCTTTCGCTCTGCAGGTCTGCCAGTGCCATGGCCCCACCTTCCATTTCCTGCAGGTGGACCTCGACCCAAGCACAACGAGCATCCTTTACAGGGGGATTGCTACGGATGCTGAGTAGGCCTCCACCCTCGGTTAGATGTGAACCTGGAGAGCTGCTAGTAGCCACATCTTCCCCCTGCAGAGAGAGTTTGCCTGGCAAACGGGACTGCAGGATGCGGGAGAGCCCGGTGAAATCATTCTAACATCCCGGATCGAATGGACCTAAAACCACCAACACTCACTTAAGCTAATCACAGTTCTGTTTTTTTTTTTTTTTTAAAGATTTTATTTATTTATGTGACAGAGAGACAGCCAGCGAGAGAGGGAACACAAGCAGGTGAGTGAGAGAGGAAGAAGCAGGCTCCCAGCGGAGGAGCCCGATGTGGGACTCGATCCCGGAACGCCGGGATCACGCCCTGAGCTGAAGGCAGACGCTTTAACGACTGCGCTACCCAGGCGCCCCACAGTTCTGTTTTTATTTAAACTGGTTGAAGCTAGTTTTTATTAAGCTGGTTTGAGTTAGGTTCTTATGCCTTGCAGCTGGAAGGGTCTTGACCTGGGGGCTATAATTTGGAAGCAGGACCACCCAGCAGGAGGCTCTCGCCCCATGCTCTTCTCATACCCGGCTGCAGGCTGGGGTTCACGGGCTTCAGGGCTCAGTGCCCTGGCTGCTGGGGAGAGAAGCATGGCTTCCGGGGAGACTCCCGCTGTCCCCATCTCCGTCTCCATGGGCAGTGTGACAGAGGCATTGATTCTCACCCAGCTGGCTGGATGGCACCCACTTCCTGTCCTGCAAACCCGGGCTGCCTTCCTGGGCTGTTATCTGACTCCACTATCAGCCGGTGGCATCCAGGAACACATGGGACTTCTAGGAAAATGATCTACAAGAGAAAACGCACGCGGCTGGAGCATACGGTAACCCTAGCAGCCATGCACACAATGATACCCCGGACATTATTCATGGCCTGCGGTATTTGGGAACCAGAAGGCACGAGCTCTGGCAGTCGAGATATCCAGCTCATTGACAGGCGTGTTTCTGAGCTGGTAGCTCAAATCCTCAGAGGCTGGAAGGCTGATGAGGTAAAGCATGTCATTGATTCCACAGAGTTCCATCAGCGGGGTTTAGTGCTTCCTGCGCCCCAAACCAGCAGCTTACTAGCTGAGTGAGCCTGGGAAAGTGGCTTCAGCTCTCTGAGTGTCCACTGCTTCCATTTTGTGTAGGCATGATAATAGTGGGTGCTCACGTACGTTCAGTGCCTACATGTATCAGGCAGGCTAAGCACCACACACGTGCAAGGGCTGGCACGTTTTGAGATTTGAATCTGGGTTTGTCATTGTTAGTATCATCTGTGGTACCTTGGGGACCAACAACTTCAATCGACTCTTTTAATGAATGAGAGCACTGACGTCAAGAAGCAGGGACTGGCTTGCCTAAAATGACACAGCATAATCAATGCCAGAGCAGAATCTAGAACCCCAGTCTCATCCAGATTAAGGTACCTACCAAAAAGCCACAAAAATCTTAGGGGATCCAGAAATTACATAACCTAGAATATATGTGCTGTCTATGGAGAAAACTTTAAAATTCTAAGGAAAAATCTAAAAACTGATCTGGGTAAGTGGGGAATGGAGATATTCTATGCTCTTGAATGGGCAGCTCCCATTAGAATGGTAATCATTATGCCCGGGTTAATTCGTAAGTTAAATGCCATCAGAGACCAGTTGGGTTTTTTGAGGAACTTGAGAAATGAATTCTAAAATGCCTTTGGAGAAAGAGAGGTCCATGGATAGCTAAGTTAACTTTAGGAAAGAAAAAGAGGGGAGAATTGCTTTAGCAGTCATGAAGACATATTACAAGGTGATAGTAATAAAAAGTTGTTGGTATCAGCACGAGAATAGCTAGTTTGGAGAATCATTGCTGAGAGGAGAGTCAGACCCACGTGTATACAGACCCTAAGAAATATATGACACAGGAGTCATTGCAATTCTGTAGGGAAAGACCAGATTATTTAGTATACGGAGTAGAGGAAACTCGTACACTATTTGGAGAAAAATAGAACAGGATCCCTACTTAAGAAGGTTCCAGGTGACTTAAAGTTCTAAATGTGAAAGGTAAAATACCAAATGTTAGAGAAAAAAAAGTGAACCATTTTTGTGACCTAGAGGAAGAAAAAGCTTTCATGAACCAAAATAAGGACTACTTTTCAACAAAGAACATATGGACAAAGTCACTAGACAGATGACAGGAAAGATAAAGATTGTTGTAATGTCTCAAATTGAAAAGGCATGTATGATTTCTAGATAGCACGTATGATTGCCTGCTACCCAACTAGAAAAGGAAAGCAGCCCTTGTAGGAAAATGGGAAAAGAAAACCTAATAGATAAATCAAGAGGAAGAAACCTTACAAAGTAATAGATAAATGAAGAAATGCTCAAAATCATGAATAGTTAATGAAAGTTAAAGCAATAAGATGCCCCTTTAACCTATTGACTGAAAAATTAGAAAACTATAAAATGCCAAGTGTCATTTAGGTACAGGGGTACAGGGACCCACAGGCTCTGATGTATACTAATGAGAATGTATCTGCACTAATCTGGGTTATTTAATGAAATTGAGAATATGCGCGCATCCCCTATCGCCCAGCAATCCCACTCCTGGGCCTAAATCCCAAAGACATTCTTACTGAGCTCTAAGAGGGGTAGATTTTATTATTGTTTGCAATTATTTGTTCCCCTTTCCCCATAAAAGGACTTCCACCCATATCCAAATGATTTTCAGTACAATGCTGTACTTCTCAGCCTGGGGTGGGGGGATGGGGTGGGACGGACAGGCTCGGTCCTGTGACTTGCTTTGGCCAATGAAACAGAAGTGGGAATTCTGTACGCCAGTTGGAGCAGAAGCTTCAAATGCAGTTGTTTGTGTCCTCCAACTCTCTTGCTCTGTTTTTCTCTGCCAGGAGGACTTGTCCCAAATAAGGGCTGTTCCTTGAGCCTGGATGCTGCAATGAAGATACGTGGAACAGGAAGGAGCCTGTTGCCAGCAGCTGGAACGTGTGGCGTGACCGAGAAAGGAAGCTTTGTGGTTGTAAAGCCACCGAGGTATTTTGGTTTGCTTTTATCGTAGCAGCAAAACTGACTAATACAGGGATCGGTGAGCTAATTGTTCATTGCAGTGCTGTTCATGGTGGCAGAGAGTTGGGGGGCAGCCTAGTGTCCATTACTGATAAAACATGGCCCACACCGTAGGGTATTAAGCAGGCGTCATATGCAAAAAATTACACGTTCACATAAAAATATGGATGAACCTTAAAAATACAGTGCCACAGGAAAATATTAAGAAATAGTGTCATATATAACCAATGAACATTAAAAACACAGAACTACACAAAACTACGTATTTCACAAAAATACACACTTGTGAAAAGACGAAGATGCTGGCATGATGTCTAGGAATGACAGAAGAATGGGAGTGGGATGTGGACGTCAATAGAATTTGTAAATGTCTTATCTATTAAAAACCTTAGAGTAATTTTAAAAAAAAGGAACACGGGAAAGGAGTCCACAGCAACAATCTGTTCAGTGCTCTTTCTTTCATACTCTATTACTTCTGGTGTTATTCAAACTCCCAGAAAAACAATAATGCCATGAATCAGAAACTGCTTCATATGTTTTAACTGCAATATTTCCTCTGACCCCTAAAGGACTCTATAATATAAGGACAGCAGATGTCACACTTCTCATTTAATAAATTTTTAAATGGGGCTGGGGTATCCAGTGTTTCACCGGTAAGAGTTTAACAGTGCCTCACCCCGACATAGTGCATAGCGTGTGACAGGTGCAATTCTGAGCATTTTATCAGTGTTAACACATTTAAATCTCATGACGGTTTCAAGGGTAGCTCCTGTTATTATCATCATCTCCATTTTACAGCAGGGGAAACTGAGGCACAGTGGAGTAACTTGCCATGCAGATGGTATGTAGTGGATCTAGGATTTGAGTCTGGACATTCTGACTCTAGAGTTAAGGTGATATCATATTTAAAAACTCAGATTGGGACAGATTTGAGAGTGGAAATGGGTGCTAGTACTAATTAATCCCGGACTATAT
Source organism: Ursus maritimus (assembly GCF_017311325.1). Lineage (NCBI taxonomy): Eukaryota > Metazoa > Chordata > Mammalia > Carnivora > Ursidae > Ursus > Ursus maritimus. The sequence goes on from NW_024424786.1 coordinate 20,589,483, forward strand.
GCATACCCTAAAATGTCGTGGAAAAGCCAGGACACACGGCACACTGTCACATCCAGCTTTTAGACACTGTGCTATGCTGCCTCTGAGAAGGACTTCGGGCTCCTGAATCCATAGGCAAATGCCCTTCATCACGGCAGGGCCGTGTAGAATCAGGTCTTGCCAATTCCTAGGAAAAATAAGAGCAGAAGTTGTCTCTCTGGGCATTTAAACAGTGGAAACGGGGAACGTGATCTGGCTTCAGAGCTGAAAAGTGGTTGAGTTGGGCCCTTGGGGACTTATGTTGGAGCTGGCATGAGCGGGGGGATAAAGCTCCAGCCAGGTTTTGGCTCTATGTCAAAGAAAAAAGAATAAAGAATCTGAAGAGTGAGCTTTTTCTCCTCATCTGAGGCTACATGGGCTCGTTAATGGAAAGCGCTTTCCTCTAACACAGTCTACTCTGCCCCTGTAAGATGGAAACATCTCTATTCCTTTCCCACCCAACCATCTCAGGAAGAATTAACAATTACTCTGTAAAAGTTACGTTACACAGATGCTTACAAAGTGGCAGCATTCACTCATTTGTCTTATATCCATGACCTCATTTATTCCTGACAATAACTCTATGAAGCCAGTAGTAGTAGTAGTAGTAGTAGTAGTAGTAGTAGATCTATTTTACGGATGAGAAAACGGGGACTACAGGATGTTCAGTGCTTGCTGACAGTTATACATTTTGTAATAAATCAAGGTTTAATCTGCCTTCGGGCCCGTGCTCTAGGACACCCTATTGGCCCTCTATGTGGATTTAGTTGATCAGTTCTCCCCCATTGCACGGAATGATATTCCAGAAGACAAAACAGGACCAACATTCCTCATTCTAACCCATCTATGGACAGGGAGGAGGGATGGTTCCAAAGATGAGCTTTATTTCCCCTCAGTTTTAAGGAAATCTACACGCTTTCGGATTTGAAATCTTTGCTGATTGGAGTAGAAACAAATATCAAGAGAACCTTTTGGACATTTTTTAATACAGAAAGAAGTGGGGATGAATAAGGAAGGGAAAGTCTCAGACCTCTCAGGAGGGAAAAAAAGGAAAGTACCGTGATGTAGAGAAATTGAGTCACCAGAGCTGGCATGACATCAATGCACCGCTGGCGAGAGACACGCTCCCTCTCCACCCCTTGTAGATATTGACGCCAGCAGCCCAGAGCCCCTCAGGCATGCTCATCAAATTACTGGAATTATTAACAGCTTCCTGTTGACAGGCCCAAGGAATCTCACACAACTCCAGTCTGACCCCTGAAGCTCAACAGTCTTTATTAACCAGCTTTTGAAGATGGATTCAAATGGAAGGATATGATGTTGGTGTTTAAAGCACCTTAGGGAGAACTTTTCCTTTGTCAGGCCAGTGACGCTCTGCCTGCCTCATCCAGGCTGCACCCAGGGGAGTCCAGAGGGACCTGCGTCCCCTCGCCTGGATAGGATACACTGCAGCATCCCGCACAAAAAATCACTCCTGTGTGATTCGCAGTGAAGACAGACCGCTGACTCTCACCTCTGCATTCACTTCATAATTGTTCTTTCACCTAAATTCAGATCTTAAAATCTGAGAGTTGCAGAGAGCTATGGCGGATTCTAGTTCTGGCCCCATCGTCAACTCCGAGTGACTTCACTGCTTTGGAACTCTGTTTCCTTATCTTGCTTCAACAAGAGAAGGAAAAATGAGACTTTTCTTAAGGCTTAAAAAAAATTCAGAGAGAGAGCCACTTTGAGAATCCTTTAGTTGCTTAGGGGTAAATAAGATTAGCCTCCTAATAACAATTTTTGGCACGGTTCCTCAGCCAACTCCACTAAACTGGATAAATAGCTGAATGATGTGGTAACACAGGGGTAAAGTCATGGCGGCCAGAAAAAGTATTTGGTAGCTGCCAAAAAAGCCACACAAATTTATAAAGGCCGTACTGACCCTGAGCCGTATAGGTAGGACAGAATTATTACTCCTCGTCATGCAGCTTAACTTTCATAATACTCTTCGATGTCGGGAGATTAGCTTGGCAGATGTCCAAGAAGAGAAGAACAGAGCTGGCTTTTAAGGTATTGGAATTCCCAAAAGGTAGAGCAGAGAAAGGGTGCGATCCCAGGGGCAGAATTACCCCAGCAAAAATACTGCATTGAGGAAGCACTTACACCAAGGACAAGAGAGCTTCTTCCCTCTAAATTGCCTACTTCGGGCCATCTTTCTGAAGACGAGACCATGGGAAAGCACGCTTCATTCTAATCTGGGGTTTAGTCGGTTAGGACCCCACTGATGGATTGATGGTGGAGGAAACTCCCCCAAGGCACAAGCATCGGGGCTCCTATTTTCTTCTCCATCTGAATGTTTATATCTCCAAAGCGCAAAGGCTAAGAAGACTTCATAAAAATCAAGTCTTGGATTCTAAGGATGTATAGCAAGATGATTTTTAAAAATATATTATGATTTCTTATTTCTACTTCCCCAAGCACCAGCCATCTGTTGTCTGAAGAGGGTTGGGCCAAAATGGACAGAAACAGCAACAACTTACATTTGTTGAGACTTCCCTAAGTGCCTGCCATTGTTCTCACCACTTTCCACCTGTGACCTCATGTCATCTCCTCAACGACCTTCTGAGAAGAGCTCTATTATTATCTCCATTTTACTGACCGGGAAACTCAGGCACAGAGAGTGTAAATAACTTGGCTGAGATCAAAGAGCCTGGGAAGGCAGAGGCCCGAGATTGGATGTTCAGATTTTGTCTTCTAAACTACGTGTATGGCAGAGAAAATGATTGTGAAAACAAAGCATTCGATTTTGTCAGGGAGGGAGAATTCTTCCTCTACACCCATGGTCTTCTAGCTGGGCTAAGAATTACAGGAGACAAATTTATGGGAGAAAAAAACCCCAAAGTTGAATTACATACACACCAAGGTCCACTAATCGAATTGGGACCCAAAGAAGTGACCAAGGAAGGCAGTTTTTTAGACATTTTAGACAAAGAAACGGGAGATCTGTGAGAAATGTACAGGATAAGGAAGGCAGGTGTTTGGGAGCTTTAATTAGTAAGGAATTCCAAGCGGAATTTGAGCTGACATAGGAGATTAATATAAGAGTAACTGGGTTTATGTTATAGCTTTCTGGACTTCCAAGTCACTCTCTCTGGTTGTGAGGATGTCTTTTGGCTTCTTAGTACAGAGAAGGTATTTTGCACGTGGAGATTTGTTCGCTGCTTTTGGGGGAGACCAGAGGGGACCTAAGTGTCCCTGTACCTGTTCTTTCCCAAGTAGCTTCAATTCAAAATAATCAATATGTCACTGCAGTGCCTTTGAGGGCAGCCTTCCCTGGGTCCCTGCAATTTGCAAGTGTTCGGCCTTAAAAAAACAAAACAAAACAAAACAAAAAAACCACTTGTTGAGTTACGACATTTATATATACCAGAAAGTGCACAAATCCACTGCACAGATGAATGAAACCTCACCAAGTGGACAGTCCCGTGTAATCAGTACCCAGATGAGGAAGCAATGCCGCACCCAGCACTCCTCCCCGAGTCCTCTTCTGATTTCTACCGCTCACCAGTGTTTCGACTTTTAAAAGCAATCGATCTATTTTTGCATCTTTTGGAAATTTTTATAATTGGAATCATACACTGTATACTTTGTGTGTGTGTTTGGCTTCCCTTATGGGGATTTTTGTTGTGAGATTCATTCATATTATTGTGTTGCCTCAGTGATGTATGGTATTCTATATACATATACCAAAGCGCATGTATCCATTTTACTATTGATTGACAGGGGGTTGTTTCCAGTTTGGGGCTATAGCGAACAGTGCCACGATGACTCTTCCTGGGCGTATCTTTTGGTGAACATAGCACACATTTTGTTGGAGACACAGCTATGAGTGGAAGTGCTGGCTTACATGTGATACCTACGTTCCCTTTTACAGACGTCGTTCAACTGTTTTCCAAAGTAATTGAAGCACTTTCTACACTTGCTAGACATATATGAGCTTTCTAGCCACTCTGCATCCTCCCCGATGTCTGTCTTTTGATTTAAGCCATTATAGAGGGCAAGACTGGCTATACAGTGTGTGGAAACCAGTGCAAAATAAAAATGTGGAACCCCTTACTTAAAATTATTAGAAATTTCAAGACAGCAACAGTGAAGCTTTAAATCAAGTGCAGGGTCCTTTTAAGGGGAGCCCTCTGTGACTGCATGAGCTGCTCGCTGCTCAGGGAGCCCTCCCGGTGATGGATATGTGGGTGAGTCACTTGGCTATGTTAATTACATTTCTTTGAGGACGAATGGTATTGAACACATTTTCCTGTCTTTATTAACCACCTTGATATCTTCTTTTAAGAACGGCCTATTCAAGTCATGTGCCTATTTGATTTTTTAAAATTTGTCTTTTAAAAATTAATTTGTATAAGCCAGTCCTTTTTTCTGGATAGGAGGTTTCTGTTAGACCCAGATATGGGGATGTGGATATTTCCTGGATACGCAGTCTTGTTACATATAAAAAAAGAAGTATTTGTGTATGTGTGTATATCAAATCCTTCTACCACTCGGTGGCTTGTCTCCTGCACTTTTCATGGTGTCTTTTTTGAACAAGTTATTAATTTTAAGGTATTTTGACTTAAACATTCTTCTATGATTAGCAGTTTTATACCATATTTGAGAAATCTTTGCTCACCCAACGTCATGAAGACATTATATTCTGTTTCCTTCGAAAAGCTTTATTGTTTACCTTTTCATATTTTGATCTAAAAATTTATCTGCAACTGATTTTTGTCTGTAGTTGGAGAAAGATTTATTTGTATCCATGTATCTGGTTCTCTAATGACTTTTTATGTGGCATGCCTCTTTGAAAGGACCATCTTTTCCCTCTTGGCATTGTAGTAACATCTTTGTCATCTTTGGACAATTATATATGGGACTATTTCTAGATTTTCTATTCTCTACCCTTGGTCTCTGCTACTCTCCTACCATTACCAGTTTGTTTAAAAAATAGGTCTCAGTATTTGGTAGGGTAAGGCTTCCATCTTCGTTCTGTTTCTCTAAGATTGCCTTGTTTTTTCTTGGCCCAGTGTATTTCCACATAAATTTCAGAATTAATTTGATCTTTGATTTGGGATTATATTCAATCTATAGATGTATCTGAGGAGAACTGACATGTCTCCAATATAGAGTCAGTTCATGAGTAAGTTATATTCCTTCACTTATGTCTTCTTTGATTCTCTCAATAAAGTTTTATAGGTTTTGATGTAGAAGTCTTAAATACCTGTCATTAGATTGATTGTAGGCACTTGATTTTTTTATGCTATTGTTAGTGGTGATATTTTTAAGCTTCATTTTTTATTTCTTGGTGGCGAGCATATAGAAATGCACCTGCAGTGGCTATAGCTCTTGCCTGTAGTGTTGAAATTTGGTAACATCTTTGTCTCATTCCTGATTTCATGGGGAAAGCTTTCAATATAACTCCATTGGTTATGTTGTTTACTGTTGGCTTTTTAGGTGTTCTTTATAAATTGGGAAAATTTCATTTTATTCCTGGTGTGCTGAGGATTTTTTCTTTCTTTTTTTTTTTTTTTAAGATTTTATTTATTTATTTGACAGAGAGAGAGACAGCCAGTGAGAGAGGGAACACAAGCAGGGGGAGTGGGAGAGAAAGAAGCAGGCTCCTAGGGGAGGAGCCTGATGTGGGGCTCGATCCCAGAACGCCAGGATCACGCCCTGAGCCAAAGGCAGACGTTTAACTGCTGTGCCACCCAGGCGCCCCTGAGGATTTTTTCTTATCATGAATTGGTCTTACATTTATCAGTCTTTTCTGTATCTTTAAGATGATCATGTGATTTTCTCCTTTTTTTTTAATCAGTGTGTAAGTTACATGGATTCATATTCAAATGTTAAACTATACATGTATTCTTGCAATAAACCCAATTGGGTGATAGTGTATTATCCTTATTATACAATATTAGATTCTAATAGATAATGTTTTGTTCAGAATTTTTCCAGTTATGTCTAGGAGAGAAAGTAGTCTGTGATTTTCCATTGTTATAAATTCATTGTCAGATTTTGGGTCTAAAGTTATTCTGAACTCCTAAAAACAGGTGAGAATTATTTTTTCTTTTTCTATTCTCTAGAAGAGTTTCTGTAAGATTTGATTAGATTTGTTTGCTACTTATTGTTTGGAAGCATAAACTGGTGAACCAACTTAGGTTAAAACAAAGTTCTCTTAATGGGAAAGAAGGACTTTTATAATTGATTCAATTTTATTACATAGGATTGTTTAGATTTTTAATTTATTCTTCTGTTAGTTTTTCTAACTTGTGTTTTTCAATAAATTTGTCCATCATATTAATTGTCAAATTTATGTAAACAGAGCGGTTCATAAGATACTCTTATTGTCTTTCTAATGTCTGTAGTGATGTCCCCCTTTTCAGTCCCAATTTCATAATTTGTGCTTTTTCTCTTACTTTCTTAGTTTGCTAGAAATTTATCAATTTGTTAATCTTTTTAAAATCAACATTTGACTGTGTTAATTTTCTCTACTGTACTTTTACTTTCTACTTCTTTAATTTTTAAAAATTTCCTCCTTTCTACTTTCTTTGGGTTTAATTTGTTTTTCCAGCTTTCTTATATGAAAACTTAGATCACTGCTTTAGCCATTCTTATATTCTATAATACTAATTAAGATAATATATTTCCCTAAACACTCTTTTTAGCTACATCTTGAAAGTTTTAATGCATATTGCTTTTATTATCCTTCCATTAAAACTATTTTCTAATTTCTATTTGTTTCATGTGTTATTTAGAAACTATTATTTGATTTCCAAGAAGTTGGGCATTTTATCTTTTATTCCTTTTCTTTTTTCTTTTAAAAAGATGTTTACAACCTTACTTCCACTGTGCTCAGAGAATATATTCTATATTAGCTCAACCATTTGAAATTTCTTGAGGCTTGCTGTATGACCTAACAACATATGGTAAACATTCTGTGTATGTTTCAGAAGAATGTGTGTTCTGTGGCTATCTGGTACCATATACTATATACTTCAATGAGGTCAAGTTTATTCATTATTTTATTCAAACTTCTATATCCATACCAAATTTTTGTCTGCTTCTTCTATTTGTTATCAAAGTATATGCATTAAAATCTCCCACTATGGTGAAGATGTTCTATTTCTCCCTTGTAAGTAATGGTTATCACGGTTCACATCTGTTGGAATATTTGCCCTACCTAGGGAAATAGCCAGATAAGTAGCAGCATTTAGCAATAATGAAAGAGATAGAAGAACAATAAAATGGTGGTAATATCCTCGGGTGGAGCCTACATTTCTCAAATCCCTCCCTGACTTACTTGCTTTCAGCTGGACTCCCCAGGACCCTGGGCGTCCATTGAACTATTTGCCATATGCACTGTACCTTGCATGGAGTTATGTTTGTTGAATTATTTGATGAAAAGTCCATACATGTTTATTCTGAAGGAAAGGTTGAATTATTACCAGTCCATTTCTATTTCTAAAATCCTTCTTCCAAAATACTTTGGTCTTCCTTTCTCAGATTTTTGTGGAAAGTTTATTCAATTCTTTCTCCCTCCCCTCCCTCCCTCCTTCCTTCCTCCCTCCCTCAATTTCCTTCCTTCCTTCCTTCCTTCCTTCCTTCCTTCCTTCCTTCCTTCTACAGGGAAGTAAATGTGAAACTTAAACTATAAGAATCAGTGGTAGAATAAAACTTACATTCAGCATCTATAAAAGGAGAAGAGGGAATCATGTCAGTGGTTTCCAATTTGGGTACTCTGAGTTTTTAGGGTCCCATCAATTTAAAAATAATGGTGGTCATTGAGCTTTTGTGACTGTATCTAATGGAAACTGTAATGAAACAACACAGGTTAATAGCAATTTCACTTTTATTTGGGAAGCAAGAAACTGTAAGTGCTAGAAACCTCATCTGACTTGCTAAAGGAAAGAAGTTAATTTATTGATTCCCACGACTAAGCAGTACAAAGATAGACTGTCTTCAGACCCATCAAAATCCAGGTGTTCAAATGATATCATTAGGGCTCTAGCCTAGGGTGACCAACCATTCTGGTTACTGTAGGACACTGAAAGTCCCCCATCTTGGAAAACCCCTTAGTTTTGGGAAAACTGGAGTATTTGGTCACCATTCCCCTCTCTTTATCTGTCTGTGTTGGTTGTTGGTTTTACTCTCAGGCAAGTTGATAGCAAAGATGATCACTGGCAGCTCTTGACTTGCACAATTATTACCACTAGTCATCCCAGAAAAGAAAGCATACCTAACAATTCCAACAGCTTCCTGGGGATTGCTCTGATTTGTCAGCATTGCGTTAAATAACCTCTCCAAATCAGTTATTGGACCAGAGGGATCAGGTACTCAGTTGGCCAGCCTGAGGTGGGAGAAGTGAACCCTATTGTTGACTACGTCTCATATAAGATGGAGTAATTCCCAGAAAGAAAGGGGCTGAAAAGACAAAAAGTAAGAGCTATCCATTATACTGAGCTACTTATTGAATATATATTCCATACCAGGAACATACACTATGATTATTACTGAAAAAAAAATGTTTGAGAGGCAAAATCTTTTAAATAATAGAGAATGGGGAACATTTATTTAAAGACTCCTCATTGGTGGAAAGGCTGAGAAAAACTGAGTTTGACCCTGACTCACAGAGCTATAGGAGAAACCTAGAAGTGAATCCACAAAGCACCAATTAGTCCCTTTGAAAACAGGTACATTTCCAGCACTTCTGTCCAACTCACATGCAAAGGATCAGGGCACTGGGGTCTTCCTTTGTATCATGATAGAGAAACAATCCCATCACGCACATCAAAGAAGACAAAATGCCAATGTGATCCACCACACGAAATATTCTAAAAGCTGCCCAAGGGCCTCACTTGCCTATTGGCCCCTTGATACTTAAAATTACACTCACAGAGTTAAAAATAAGTCTCAAAACACAATTAGCTATAAGGGAGAGAGGACCCTTAGATTGAAAGTCAAACTGAGGTAACCATGACTCATGCACGTCTGTCAAAGCTGGTTTTGCTTCGGGCAGTCAGTGAGGAGGTGCTGGAGGGGACATAGCTGAGAAACTTGGGGAAGGAGTCTGAAAGAACTTGGAAAACAAGAGCCTAGGTTGAGGGCAGACAAAGTGGCCGAAACAAAGTCATAAGCAGTTCATGGGCTCAGGGACTGGGGCTTCCCGGATCCTTGGAAGGCCTGGTGCCTTCGTTTTGTTTTTTTTTTTTTTCTCACATCAAGGAGGCTCTCTGATGATTAGCGTCCAGATCTAGCAGTAAGAAATTCCAATTCTGGGGAATAGGGCAATTACAGGAAGGGGAGACACATTGTGATCCATCTGGGGAAAATGGGTCTACAGAAAACCCCTCCAGATGCCCATGATGCCAACATCCCCTCAGAGGCTCACCTCTGGCTCCACCAAGTAGCCTGGAAAATCAGCAGTTCTTAGATCCTCACAAAATGGGACCAGGGACTGCGTGACTGACTTCATGTTTGCTTGCTTGGTGCCTGGCCATGCCTCAATCATTTTACACAATGTGGAGCTTCATACAGATTTCCTAGGAGCTCAGGGTGTTGGTCCAAGGTTCAGTAAAAAACATACAAACAAACAAGAACACCCTACAGCGACACTATTTGGATTTGGTCTTATTAATTGTGAGATTTCCTTTAAGTTTTTGGTCAAATGACAGCTTTGCAGTGAAGCATTCACTGAACGCTTGATTGAAAATTGTAGCACTCCACACCTAATTTTCTCTATTCCTCTGCCCAGATTTATTTGTCTCAATAGCACTGATTTCTGCCGTCTAACACACTGTGTAGTCTACTTGTATATGGACTTCCCCAAGGGAGTGGACAGTCCATGAAGACAGAGATCTTTGAGGACTTTATTCATTGCTATACTCCCAGAACATGACACAGGGCCTGGCCCCTAATACATGGTCAAAAAATATTTGTTAAATGAGTGAATAAATTTAATTTATACGTCTAAAGGATTTAGAAAAGTATCCAGTATGTATTCAACATTCAAAAATGTTAGTTTTTAGAAAAACTGTTAGTTTTTACTATTTTCCTTGTTATGTTTGGAGTTAACGAAGTAGACCTACTTGTTCTAAATTATAATGTTAAAACAACAGAAAATGGAAATTCTTTTCAAGATTTTTGGAAAATAAGACCACCACTCTGTACTTAATGCTCTCTGCTACTCTTATCTTTATCTTCTTTAGGTTCGGATCACTTTGTTCTTACTTAGCCTTGATCTCTGATGTATACTGTCATTAGGGAAGGCAAGTTTCTAGATAAATACAGAGAGAAACTCCATAAAGGCAATAATGGCTTTTTTTTTTTTTGGTTGTGAATATTAAGGACATCAGTCAATGACCCATAAATCAATTTCAATAAGGGGGATGGCTCCAGATATTGTCTGTGCCTGAGATGTTTGCTAAACTCAGGACGCAGTAAGAACCAGATAGTGAAATGGACTCATGTACTCTGTGTTAAGTGGACTTGACCCCTCCTTGCTTCTAAACTTCATCTTTACTCATTGTCTTCCTGGCTGGTTAGTGATTCTTGGGTACCATGTGAATCCTGCTTTATATACCGTGGGGCTCTTCAGAAGCTTGAGGTGTCTTTTCTTTCACCATAAACTCCTTCCTTACAAGCAAACACAGGGAGAAATCAAGATGTTAAAGCTTTGCCCTTACCCACCACTTTAAAAATGAGCAAACTGCTTCACAGATGTGATCTTTGCCAGATCTCTCAGAAGTAGATGGTGACAGGAGGTGAGGTGCTTAGGGAGGGGTCCAACAGTCTTTATCATTGATCAAAAAGGGTTGCCTGTCAGACAGTGGGCATATCTGGGAGAGGTTCCCAGTGGGGAGGAAGTGTCCAAGACTCAGGAATGGGGTAGAGAATATCATGGCAGGGACTGGACATTAAGAAGAAAGAACTACTTCTCTGAAGCAAAACTAGGAAAGATGATGCAGAGCGATGCCAGTTGAACAGCATCATGGAGCTTTTCGGGGCAAGAACCTTGCTGCCTCCCCATATGACTATTTCGTATGGGGCTGAAAGGGGTCTCAAGGGTGGAATTGAGGTCAGTCTGTATTTGCCTTGCACTTGTTTGTCCTGTTGGGCTCCTGCCCATCTTCTGTGAGCGTACATGACCTCCTCTGTGGAAACTAAGCCTTGGTCCAGGAGTAAGACGGGGCAGTCTTCAAACCATAAAAATAGCTCTGTAGAGCCAGTGCCCTATGAGGGAGGAAGGAAGGTGAGAGATGGTGACTCAGTCACTCATTCATGTATTCACACATATTTTCAGGGCACTGGGCTCGGTGCTGGAGATAACAGTAACAATAATAAGGTAATATCTGTATGTGCCAGGACTGTGCCAGTTGCCTCCCTTGATTAGTTTATTAGTTGTCCCAGTAATTCTATTGGAGGCACATCATTCACATTATACCACTGAGGAAGTTGAGGCTTAAGGAGGTCAAAGAATTAGCCCAAAGTCAAACATAGTCAAATATGAATATAGATATAGGATTGAAATCCAAGTCTGTCTGACTCCAGATCCTCTCTCTGCTTTTAACCACCATAAAGATTTGGGTGGATCCCAACACTCATGAGGTTCACAGTCTAATGGGAAAGACAAACAAATAAACACATGAGAGATGTGGCAACTGCTAAGGGGTTGATTGATTTCAGCCACAGTGCAATAATTGTTGTACCATGAAAATGACTGTGTCAACCTCTAAGTTATAAAAAATGCCTTTATATCCTCTGCAACAGGGGTTCTAAATCTTGGCACCATTGACATTTTGGGCCAGATAACTCTTTGCTGTTGGAGGTATCCTGTGCATTGTAGGACGGTTGGCAGATCATCTAGCCACTAGATGCCAGTAGCACACACCCCCAGTTGTGACAAGCAAAAATGTCTCCACACATTGCCAAATGTCCCCTGGGGTACAAAATTGCCCTGAGTTGAGAACTGCTGCTCTGCAAGATTTCAACTTTTAAAGGGCAAGAATCATGTCTTATTCATCATTTTATTCCCCCACCTTCCACCCCAACATACACACTTTCATAAAACACTCTACCCAACAGCAGCAAAGTGGATTCTTTTAAGCACCCATGGAACATTCTCCAGGATAGACCATATTCTAGGCTATAAAAAAATCTGAATAAATGTAAAAGTATCCATGTACAGTGTAACTAAATTAAAAATCAACAACAGAAAAAAATTTTTAAATTTGCAACTATTTGGAAATTAACACATTTGTAAATGTCTCAGTCTATAAGAAATCACAAAGAAAATCAGAAGGTATATTTAACTGAAAGAAAAATGCGACATATCACGATTTATTGTATGCAGCTAATGCAGTGCTGAGAGGAAAGTTCATAGCATTAAAATGCTTATATTCTAAAGAAAGACTTAAAATCAACAATTGAAACTTCTAAGAAGGAAGGAATAAAGGAAGAAGAGTAAATAAAATCCACAGTAAATAGAAGAAAAGACAAAATAAAGATTGGAGTGGAAATCAATGAAATAGAAAACAACAGAATAAAATCATGCTGAAAGTTGATTCTTTGTAAAGATCAATGAAATTAATAAACCTTAAGCAAGATTTACCAAGAAAAAAAGGGAGATACAAAGTATTAAAATTGGAATAAAATCATTATACTACAATCACTATAGAACCTATAGAAATTAAAAATAAAAATAGTATAAGGAATATTATGAAGAACTTTATGCCAATAAACCGAACAACAAAGAAAAAATGGAAAAATTCCTAGAATGACACAAATGATCAAAACTGGCTCAAGAAGAAATACTAAACAATCCAAAAATCTTAATAAGATTAAGAAAATAGTGTCATTCATAATAGCATAAAAAAATACTTAGTAATAATTTAACATAAGCAGTGAAAGATATTCAAACCAAAAAAATATGCTGAGGGAAGTTGGAGATCTAAATAAATAGAAATCCATACCCTTTTCATAGCAATATTGGAAGGACTCATTATTATTTAAATAATAATTTCCCTCAAATTGATTTATAGATTCAACACAAAATCCTACAGAATCCCAGCAAGCTTTGTTTGTATAAACTGGGAAATTTATTTCCAAAATTAATATGAAATTACAAAGAACACAGAATAGCCAAAAGAATTTTGAAAAAGGACTAAGGTACACTACTTGACTTCAAGACTTACTATAAACCTCCAGCAATCAAGACAGTGCCATATTGGCATAAAGACCAATGCAAACCTAAACTTAAGAGCTAAAAGTATAAAATTTCTAAAAGAAAACAGGAAAATATCTTTGTGATCTTGGGCTAGGGAAATAGTTCTTAGAGATGACATCAAAAAACACAATCTAGAAAAGAAAAGAACATTTACAAATTGGACTCCATCAAAATAAAAAACTTTTGCATTTCAAAAAGCACCATTAAGAAAATGAAAAGACAGGCCACAGACTGGGAGAAAATTGTACAAATAATGAATTTTATAATGGCATTGTATCTAGAATATGTAAAGAACCTCTACACTCAATATTAAGACAAACAACCCGATTAAAAATGGCCAATGGATTTGAAACAAACACTTCACCACAGAAGACACATGGGCTGCAACAAGCACAAGAAAAGATGCGGAACGTAGTGTCCCATCAGCGAAAAACGACACTATGGAGTTGGCACTACAAACTGACTAGAAAGACAAAAATTTAAAAAAAACAACCGATAACACAAAGTGCTGATGAGGCAAGGGAACACCTGAAACTCTCACACATCACTGGTGACAATGCACAATGGTTCAGTCACTTTGAAAAACTGTTTAGTCACTTTCTTAAAAAATTAAGCATAAACTTACCATATGACCCTGCAATTTCAGTCCTAGAACCTGACCCAAAAAAATGAAAAAAAAAAATGTCCATACACAGACTTGTACACTGATGTTTCTAGCTGCATTTCTCTCTTTTTTTCCTTTCCTTTCCTTTCCTTTCCTTTCCTTTCCTTTCCTTTCCTTTCCTTTCCTTTCCTTTCCTTTCCCCTTTCTTTTCTCAATAAATGCTATATATATTTAAGGCGTACATGATTTGATATATGTATACATGGTGAAATGTTTATGACAGCCAAGCTCATTAGCATATCATTTCCTCATATAATCTTTTTGTGTATGATGAGAGCACCTGAAATCTACTTTCTTACCAAATTCCCGGCACTCAGTACAGCGTTCGTTACTGTAGTCATCGCGCTACACGATAGATCTCGAGACTTATTCGTTCTGCATCACTGTGACTTTGCACTCTTTGACCAGCATCCTCCCAAATCCCCCCACCTCCCCACTCCTGGTAACCACCTTCTACTCTCTCGATGTACAATATTCAACATTTTTAGGTTTCACATATAAGTTAGACCAAGCAGCATTTTTCTAAATAGCAAAAAAAAAATGAAAACATTTCAATGTCCTTCAACTGGTGAATTAATCAACAAAATGTGGAGTCTCCATATGGTGGAATGCTACCTAACAATACAAAAACAGGATATGTGCAACAACATTGATGTCCCTCAAAAATATTATGCTAGGTGAAAAAGCCAGATACAAAGACTACTTATTATGTGATTTCTTTAACAGCACATTTCTAGAAAAGGAAAAGTTATAGAGACAGAAAGATCAGTGATTGCCTGCCACTGGGGCTGGGAGCAGATTGAATGCAAATGAGTACAAGAGAACTTCCAAGTGAACAAAGTGTTTAGAACTGGATTGTGGTGCACGATTGTATAAAATTTACTAAAACTCACTGGGATGTCCACTTACCTAAAATGAATTTTATGGTATGTAAATTAAATTCAGTAAAGTCATAAAAAAGTAAAAATGATTCCAAAAAAGTTCTAAGTGGAACAAATTATAATACTTGAGTTTGGGCTATCATTTTCCCTTTGCCCCACTTCTGGAAATAGATGTCTTCCCTTTCAGATTAATTCTGTGGGAGAACAGATAGGTCAGAGAACAAGGGTTTGACTCATGTGCTCATGCTTTCTGTCTCACCCTTTTGGTGCTGTTCATAACATGGCAAAAACTATGGGAAACTTCCTTGAACTTCAATAACTTGTATGCTGAGCTTTCTTCTAAATCATAAACATAGAAAAAAGAATTAGATAATGGTATGCTGACTAAGTTATACATACTATAGATAATGTTCTTAAAAGTGGCTCTGGATCTGTAAAAAGTGTTTAAAAGATACCCTATAATCCAAACAGATGCTTGGAGGGACCTGTCACTGAGTAGATACGAGGCTCGAACAAAGTCTTTCATTCCCAAGTTGGTGTATTTCGAGGTGTGTATTTCTAAGTGTGATTCCTGGGCCACCTGCATCAGAGTCACCTAAAGACCAACTCTTGTCTTTATATCTGTGAATAACATATTCCTGGACCACACTGGAATTCATGAATCAGGTATTTCCCGATCTATGATGTCTGGTAGGAGGTAAGGGGTCATATTTCATATCTACATTTTTAACAAAGCTCCTTGGGCATTTTTAATGAACATTAAAATTTAACAGCTCTTGACCCCTCACTTTCCTCATTTGTGAAATGAAGTAATTAAACTGGAATTATTTCTAAAAAACATTTTTTAACCCCATACGTTTGTGTTTTTTCCTGTTACCCATATAGTTTACCCCCCCCTTTTTTAATCCCTTAATTTTCCTCTGGTCAGGTTTTTTACATTTTATACCTTTATTTGTAAAGGGCTGGAACTTTCTCATCATGTATTCATGCTTCACTCTGAAAGGCCCCCTTTCTAATCATTGTCAATATATCAGTTGGTCAGTGTGTGCTTTCAGACTTTCTGGATGTCTCTCCTCCGATCCACCATTAGGGCAGAAGGATGAGCTTTGCACTTAGCAGTCAATGCTGGTGAGAGTATAGTTATGTAGGAAGCAGACCAAGGACTCAGATCCCACTAGCCACAGCCAGTGGACTTCATCATCCAGCTCCCATAGCTACTTCCTAGACTATAATCAAGGGGCTCTGGTGTAGGGTTAAAGAGTATGGCCACTAGAGTCCACAGGCGTGGGTTCAAATCCTGGCTCTGCATGTATTGGCTCAGATAACCTCTTTGACTTCTCGGTCACTGTTCCTCATCTATAAAATGAAGATGAGAATATCCCTACCTCATAGGATCATGAGGAGGATGAGGTTAATATTTATAAAACGTTTGGAATTGTACCTGGCATATAGTAGGTACTATGTAATTATTTGTTAAATAAATGTACTTGTTTGAGTTGATTTTATAAGTTTATAAGCATAAGTTTCCCATGGGACAGTTTAGAGGGGTCAGGGCGGTGGTTTGGAATAAATGTTGGCTTGTGGGTTTCAGCATTTGGGGTCTTAACCCCGCCGGATAGGCATCTCCAAAGCTATGTTCCAAGAAGACCCAGAGGTCCACAGTGTGCACATGCGTGTGTGTGTGTGTGTGTGTGTGTGCGCGCGCACGCACGTGTGTGTTTGAATGCAGAGGACAGACAGTAAACAAGCGTGCAATGAACAAGATAATCCCAGATAGTGGTGTTAGGAAGTAAACACACCAGAGTAATGGGATAACCGAGAGATTTTGGTCTCGTGGAGTTGTTCCCATAGAGGCTGCGTCTGTCCCATCCCTCTTCAGTCCTACCGACCTCACCCTACTACCCAACCCACCCCAAGATTGGACAGCCCGGGCCAAACAACTGCACACGCGGAGCCACATCACCACACTTGACTTGGTCCACTCCCAAGGGTCAAATGGGCCAATTTCCCACATCCTGAGCTTCTCTTTGTTTAAAAGCCCCAAATGACTATTCCAGTGACAACCTTGTGAAAAATATTCCATGAACTTCGGGCTAAAACCTTCCTTTATTTAATTTCACCTTAATTGCATCAATTAGGCTCCTTTTATGTTTGCTCAACGAACTCTTTTGTTTATTTCACTCAGCTCTGAGCAACAGCTGCCAAATGGAGCCTTTGTTCTGAGGGCCTGTTCTAATGGTCTTCACACCAGCCCTGTTTGTTTTCCTCAGTGGCAGCTCCTAACAAACCTGAAAGAGTGTGGCCATTAAGCCTCTGAAGGCAAGCTCAGTTGCCAGCTGCCATTTACCCACATTCAGTTCCTGGAATGAAAAATGATACCTTTCTTCTCTCCTTTTGAAGGGAGCTGTTTGGGGTTATGTGGGAAAAGGTGTCAGAAGCCCTCAGATAACTTGAGTATTCCCTAGTCTCACTATCTGACAGCCCTGTCCATCACCCAGGCATTAGCCCTCTACCCCCCAAAATCACTTTTGCTCTTTGAGGCTGCCGACATCTCACATCGTGCCTCCCTGTCCCTAGTTTCGTCCCATGTCACCCCATTTTCCATAGCTATCAGAGGTCGAGAATTCTAAAATAAATCTGATCATACCACTGCTTTAACTCCATGCTTAAACCTTTCCATCGCTTCTAACACAATTCAGGGCAGACTGCTCACCCCTTAGCCTGGTACCCGCTGAGGAAGCTTTTCTCCAAGATGGCACCATTTTATCAAATTTCTCCTCTCCTTCTGTATGCAAGCCATTCCCCCATTAAGAGAAGGTTCTTTGTCTCTTTTGTCTTGGATCTGGGCTGGAAGTAGTGACTTGTTTGATCTTTAGAATACAGCAAAAGTAGATTCTAGAACTTCCAAGGGTAGGTCATAAGAAGTTTTGCACCTTTCACTTGGGTCTCTTAGAGCAGTCACTCTTGAAATATTTTCTCTGGAAGAAGCTGGCTGCCATGTAAGAAGCCCAACTGCTCTGAGCCTGCCATGCCTTGAGAAGACCAGACCACATGGAGTGCCCTGGATAATGAGAGAGAGAAGCCAAGGAACAGACGACACCAGAAATGTCAATGAAGAAGCCATCTTAGAAGTGGATCATCAGCCCCACTTGCCCCAGTTCATGCCAGTGAATGAGAGATGAACCATCCAGCCAAGCCCTTCCACATTCCTTACCTACAAAATGACAACAGAAACAAAATGATTGGTTTAAACTACTAAGTTTGGTGGTAATTTGTTATAGAGCAATATATAACCAGAATAATCACTTCTTCGGACAATTCATGCAGAACTTCTTAAAGTCTCTCCGAGGCATGATACATATTTCCATCCACTGTCCTTGTACCTGCTACTTTCTCTAACTGAGATACCCTTCCCATTCCTCTGCACGACTCAAGTTTGCTTTTTTCCTGGACAACCTAAGTAGCATAATGTCGGGCTAGATCTTTTTTTAATCTTCCCAGTCCATGTAGAATGGTTCCCCTCTCAGATTCATTCAACAAATATTTAGTAAGCCCCTAGGATGTGCCAGACGCTGAGGATTCCACAGTGAAGCATACTCCCAGCGGGCTCTGCGCTTTCCACGTCCATGTCAAGGACCCTGCATTCTGTTTGAAATGGCTTCTACCTTTCTCTGACAATGAACCGTCCCCAGGTAGAGGCCCTATGTTTCTCTCGCTACCTCCTGAGGACCTAACAGAGTGCTGGCACATGGTAGATGCTCAGTAGAGTCCAACCCAATGAGCAAATTAACTATGACCTTTAGTTGGAGTTTGTTTGAGCAATTGACTTTAGGTTTGGCTGACTCAGTCCCAACTGATTTTTGCCAAACCCAGCTTCCTCAAGTGGAAATATTGTCAAAAGCCTGAAATGACAATGGTGGGAATAAAGCCGAATAGCAAATTTCCTGGTTTGGGTTCCCTTCAAATGCAAATCACAAATGCAGCAACACTAAGAACCCAAGGATGGAAATTCTACAGAAAGAGCATCCGGCAAAGTCCAGAAATGCACAAGGAAATCTTTCATTTTGGAGGTGAAGGTGTGGATGAGCAGATGAACCACTCATTCCACTCTGGACATAAGGTATATCCTTGAATCTCCCAATTCATCTCGCTCTCTCTCCTGGGGGTAACAAACATAAAAGGATGGGGAGAGCTCAAACTGTGAAGGTTTTGTTGTTGTTGTTGTGTTTTGCTTGACTACAAAGCCAGATGAGCCAGAGAACTCGCTCTTAAATCAAAGTCAAAGTCACGTGCTGTTGCCTGGGGGTTGATTCCAGGGGAAGATAAATCAAGATGGAAAAACAAGATCTGCTATTAAGTGGTTACTCTTTTTGTGCTCCTCAGTAGTGCTGCTGAGGAGCCATGCGGACAGTTTGGCAGGTGTTTGTCAACATGCTACAGAGCGTGCAAGAGCTTAGAGGAACCACAAGCAGTTTGTCCTTTATCTCAACCAGGGATGATTTTGCCTCCTTCCCAGATAGGACATTTGGCAAGGACTGGAGTCATTTTGGTTGTCACATTGGGTGAGGGTGGGGGTTTGCTGGAATCCAGTGGGCAGAGGTCAGGGATGCTGCTAACATCCTACAGGGCCCTGGACGACCCCCACTACAAGGAACCATCTGGCTCAAATTGTCAGCAGTGCCCAAGGGGAGGATCCCCAGCCCGGAGCATTGGTTTCAGACCTCATTGTACATCGGGATCACCCAGAAGCCTTGTGAAAATACAGATGGCTGATTTGGTGGCTCTGGAGCAGGGCTCACACAATTTGCATTTCTAGCTAATTCCCAGGGGAAACTGATGCTGCCCCTGGGACCACACTTTGAGAACCCCTGGTTCATAGCCTCCATGCCCTGTGTGGGAGAAGCTGAGAACAGGTGCCTCTCACTGAGTCATGGTGGGAAAATCAGGGAAGGAAGCCTCCATGAAGGCCTTTTTGGGGAACTTTCTGACCTCCCAATAGGAATCCTCTCCCTGGGTCAGTGAACTTCATACCAGCTCATTCCAAACACTTACTCTGAGATGGAACAGATAAAACAACACAACAACAACAGGCCTGAAAGAAAAAGAGCAACCCGAAGAGGGGAAGGGAATGAGCCACAACCTGGGTCAAGTGCTCGGCCCATTCCATGGAAGGACTCCTGCAGCAGATAACAATAGCTCCAGTTCTCCGGAGGGGCAGCCAGACCAACAAAAGCTCAATTAGTTAAGTCTTGGCAAATAAAGACAACAAACAGTTCGGCAAGAATAAGTTCAGGCCAGGCTTGGCGGGCACCCAGGCCCGATACTGTACCCCTGCCAGGCTTGGTGAAAGGGTGGCTTTGAAGACTTCTGAAAAGGGTCCATGTCTCAAACAATTCTGGCTTTTGTTCGGCTGCTCCGTCTTTCTCTTCGCTCCTTCACTCACGGTGAAGGGCATATTCACGAGCGTCAGGCTTCTGCCCTCCTGAGGGTTTGCCAGGTCCCTTTCCCTCTTCCCAAGATGGTACAAGAAGTCCATTGCCCACTTCTGCTGTCACCCACGAAGGCCAACCATGGATGGGATGTCAGGGACGGGAGACTCAGAGAAACGAGCTTTCTAGTTTAAAACTTCTATTTCCAAGAAAACAGAGAACAGAGGCTGCTTGCGCTTAGAGACGCTACTTCCATTTGGAATGTGTTTTTACAAGTGAGGAAATGAAATCATTTGGTGGACTTGGTAAGCACCTTAAAACCTTGCAGAACATAGTGTGGGGTCCACATTCCTCAGGGCTACCTGTGTCCCCTAGGACATGGCTAGTGGCATTATGAAGTCATTATTACTTTATTATTCCCATGTAGCGGCCAGGGGCAGGCTGCCGCCAAATGTGCCACTTTGGCATATGGATTATTTTAAATGAAAATTACTTAAGAAACAGCCAGTGTGAGCACACTCAGATCCTCCCGTGTCCCCCAGAAAGCAGGAAAGGAATCGCCCGTGTGAAAAATACTCTCTCTATACTAAGAAGTAAAAAGATATTTTTATCACCAAAGAGGGATTTTCAAGCCCAGGAAGCTGTAGAAACACCCCTTGTTCCTTTTTTTCATAATTTGCTACCTTAGCCCAAATTTCTCTTAGAATTCCTTACTAATGAAAGCTCCCGAACAACCATTTTTATTATCCTGTCAATTCCTCACAAATGTATTGTCTCTTTGTCTACAATGTATCAAAACTACCTGTCTTGATCATTTCTTTAGGTCTTACTTTTATTATGGGACCTCTGTGTGCACATAATAAACTTTTGGGTTTTTCTCCTGTTAAGCTGTCTCATGCAAATTTAATTTTCAGTCCAGCTGAAAGACCTTGAGGGGTAGAGGAAGAATTTTTCTTTGCTTTCATTCCTGTTAGAGATGAGCAAATAGAGGCAATGAAAAACTAAGTCATAGAGCTAGAAGGTGACTGATGTCTCTGACGTGGGGATAGAGATTTTACTGCCTCCGTAGAAAAATGTGGTATGCCTCCGGGCAATTCTAGAACTGTTGTTTGCTAGGTGAATAGTCTACAACCTGTGGAGTGCCCTATAGCCATGGTGTGCTCTCAAGCAAAGATCTCTGCTTCAGGCAAAAACGTTGCTGGATACTAACTTTTACCACCAGAGGGTGAGGTCCTGCTCGCAGGAATTTTGTGTTCCAACTATAGCCTGGCTGCTGGTCTCAACAGTTTGGGGCGAGGAGGAATGTCGGGTTCTCCTGAGGGATCACGGAAGGCACGGGGAGCACACAAAGGGCCAAAGGGCCTTCCAACAACAAAAAAGCCAACAGACCCAGTTTACTTGTGAAATTTCATCTCACTGGGGAATTTCTGTGTTTGACTTTAGTGATCACCAAGGTCACTTCTCCTCTCCACGCCGGTGTCCCAGCAGGAGCAATGGCAGCTCAGCTGATGAATCTACCCAAGGGCGCATGGTGAACGGTTTATGTAAGGTATGTAACATCTGGAACAGCAGCCCGTTATTCCTCTGCTCTCTCCATTATACCCTTCAGCGCCCTGTGGTCGGTAGATCAGTGGCATGTGCCACGTGGAATGTCTGGATCCAGTGGATTTGGTAATATTTCCAGAATCCCAGAATCTTAGCATCCAGAGAAATGTCACCTTGTTTCATCCCCTACCTTCTAGAAGGCTAGAGTGAAAGCCGCAGTTACATCATAGATGTGTTCTTGAGCCCGCAGTCAGAGGTATGAGCTCTACGCGATGCAGCATTGGATATCCAGTCAGCAAAATTTTGAGTCCCACTGTCAGACAGACACTGCCATGGATGACAGAGTCCAGTATGATGGGATTCTCTAGGCAACAGTCCTACAGGGGCTTAAGGTCAATGAGACGAAGTCATCAGCTCCCGGAAAGCATCAAGGAAGACACAGGAAGTAAATGTGGAGAAAGAGAGTTGAGAGGGAATTGTGGGGGGGGGGGTCCTGAAGATCAGGTCAGGCGGGCTTGACTTTACTCAGGAGACAGTGGGGAGAAGCGGGGGGCACTGGAGCTTCCTAAGTGGATTTTTGACATGATGGAGTTCTGCTTTGGGAAAAGGAGCTGGGCCTGGTGGCCAGATTTGGGGGCTGACACCAGGTGGCAGTCATGACAGCTAAGCGAATACTGTAGCCATCAAGACAAAAAACTAAGGTGCTGAACCAGAAATTTTACACCTAGGATGTATTGTATAGAAGTGAACACATAGATCCGTAAAAAGGCTGTGCATCAATGTTCCTAGTAGTTTTGTCCATGTGCATAGGGGAATAGGTAAACAAATTATGGTTTATTCATACAATGAAATGCTACTTGGCAATACTAAAAAATTAACTACTGGTGGATGACACACATGGAGGAATCTCACAGACATTATCCTGAGTGAAAAAAGCCAGAGACAAGTGATTACATATTGTATGATTCCATTTATATGAACTTCTAGAACAGCTACACTAATCTGAGAACAAAAATCAGAACAGCGAGTTGCTTTGGGGGAACAGAGAGGTTGGTCAGGGACACAAAGAAACTGGGAGATAAAAATGTTCTAGATCATGATAGAAGCATGAGTTAAATGGATAGCTCCATTTTTCGAATTGTACGGCAAAGATTTGTGCCATGTAAATTTTGCATACATCTTACCTTTCTTAGAAAATAGTTGTAAAAATATAGTAACAATAATTGAGTGGGGGATGGAGGATGGCATAATACTGATAATTGTAGAAAGTGAGTGATAGGTACAGGAAGTTCATTATACTGTTCTGTGTATTTTGTACATGTTTGAGATTTTTCCAATAATAAAGTGTTAAAAATAAATAATGAGCCTGGATCAGGAGGAGGAGGAAAGCCAGGACACTTGAAAGAGACTTTGGAGGTGAACTTGAAGTCTCTGGTCAACTATTTGGAGGCAGGGGGCAGTTTTCAAAGGCAAACACTGAACGTCATGTAAAGTTTTGGTGGCAGAGCCTTTAACAAAGTGAGAAACAGGTTTCAGAGGGCGTGGCAGGTTCAGGGTAAGAATATCCTGATTCTGAAATGCTGGTGGGACGAGCAGATGGAGATAAAGGCAGAAAGATGGAAGGACAGGAGAATAGCATCCTGCCTTGAATGTCCTGTAGGACCAAGGGACACTTCAGTTGCTGCAATGAATTGTCCCACGGGCCTGTACATCACTAAGCTACTTACAAGTAGCAGATGAGTCAGAAGCCCCCATAAGTGTCTACACTGGATGCGGATGGTGTGCCAAGCCCTGTATCCCACTGAGGCTACAGCCTTGTGAGAAAGACCTGTGAATAAATATAAATTCAATATAACATGGTTAATGCAATGATAAAGGTATGAAAAGCATGCTGGAGAAGCCCAGAGTAGGGGCGCGTGGCCCAGCCCAGTTGCGAGATAAAGGACAGACTTGAACCGCTGTTATTCTTTGAAGACGACCCCTGAGCTCAGATGGAGGCCCCGGCCAGCTGGTGCTTCTGCAGTTTGCAAACTTCCTGGATGCTTAGGAAGCACGATGCTGAGAGTCTTAAACTTCCAGATACAGACCACTAGGTCAAGAATTCATACAATCATAGAATTCTGGGGGCGAAATGGACCCTGAATTAAATTCAAAGATTAGGCACCGACTACATCAAAGACATTGTGCTAGGTGCTATAGAGGGGTTCAAAAGTGAGACAAAATACAGTGCCTGACTTTAAGGAGCTCCCATGGAGACAGAGAAACACTGGCTTCCCCCTGCACCTGCTTTTCTACCCCCCTTTCAATGGATTGAATTCTGGCTACAAGGTACTCAAGAGTAGACAGAAGCCACTGCTTCCCTGAGTGTGGACCTAGTGCTATACACTAGAGGCTAGAAGCCGTAGCTCCTGTGTGTGAGCCTAACGCAATACGCTGTAAAATTCAACCTTGGACAAACGGCACCATTGGCTTGCTCCTATAGGAAGCCAATCTTGTCATCAATAAGGCCCTTTACATAGTCACTGGTTTGTGATTAAACACATTTTTAAAATGCAATTAGTTATGGGCCAGAGCTACAGAAGCC
The DNA here is from genome assembly GCF_017311325.1 of Ursus maritimus. Classification (NCBI taxonomy): domain Eukaryota; kingdom Metazoa; phylum Chordata; class Mammalia; order Carnivora; family Ursidae; genus Ursus; species Ursus maritimus. Next base: position 20,613,856 of record NW_024424786.1, read on the forward strand.
TTTGAATCATAATTGCCTGATTGTTTCCAGAAAATTAATCAAGAGAACAATAATGTCCAGCTGGCTCCGCAAGCCTCACCACCAACACACACCCTAATTCCTGCAGCTGCCCAAGGTTAAAGGGACTTCTTGCTGAGGGGGCCTCTCTTCACCTCTCCAACCTTCAGCGTGTCAAAATATATATGGGATTATGTCAGTCCCTGGCTCCGAATCCCTCAGAAGTTCCCCGTGGTCCTTGAAACGGCTTTTGGCATGGCCTGTGAAGCTGTTCGTGCCTTGACCTCTGTCTCCTGTCCACCCTCGTGGACCCTTGCTCATTGTGTCCTTTCAGATCATGGAACCTCAGTAGCGCATCCCATGAGCCACCCCATCACTCACTCATCTGTTCTTTCGCCCATTCATTGATTCATTCTGTGAATATTTCATGTGACTCGATGAGGCGTCAGCCCCAGTGCTAGACAGTGGGGATTACGTGATCAACTGGGGAGTCCAGGAGCCATAACGCTGAGAGAAGATATTAATCAGATTATCACACATGTACATGACTGCACGGTGTGAACATACAAAGAGTTGAAGAAAGAACATTCCGGGCCAAGGAAACAGCAAGGGCAATGGTGTCGGGGGAGAAGAGCCTGGCAGAGTTGAGAAACTGACACCCAACAGCCTGGTGAAGGAGGAGGACCAGGAACTGCATTGAGGTGAGAGAAATAGCAAAGGGCCAAATCAGGCAGTAACTTGTAGGCTGCGGTAAGGCATTTGAACTTTCTTCAGAAGGTGGTATTTCAAGTAGGGGAGCGTGACACCACCATCTATGATGTCAAAGAGTTGCTGGGGGCTACTGGGTGGAGAAAGAATCCAAGGGAAGCAAACCAGGGGACTGAGGGCCTGTTCGGAGGTTACTACGGATCCCAGGCCAGTGGAGAGGTCAACCTGCCAGGGGAGGGTGCAGGTCGCCTGCACCGGAGCGTTCCCTCGGGGTTGGCCTTGCAGTACTAGAAAGTCCCGGGCAAACAGGGAGAGATCGGGAACCCCCCCTTGCCCACCCAGGCAGCACAGGATGATGTCACAAATGCCAGGATGCTAAGTGGAAGGGTGTGGATGGTCTAGAGATGGAGCACTTTTGTTGGTGGACTGGACAAAAGGCTAAAGCAGAAGAAAGACTTTCAAGTTCTGGCATTTGCAACCAGGTGGGAAAGCCTTCTATTGAGAAGGAACAGACTGTCTCATTTTTCTGCCTCAGGCTTTTCTGGGCAGAAAGCAAGCTGACCAAGAAAAACAGAGGGAAAGAAGCCACCTTTTCACTGCCCAGTAACTTTCAGGATTTTAGGCAAATTAATGCCTTACTAGGGCCAACGTCATGGTCAGCCAGGAGTTTCCTTTGTGTCCTATTTTCAAGGTCAAAAAAGTGTATAAACTTGATGAAGATCTTCGCAAAATCCCTGCCAATTAAAAGAGAGGTGAGGGGGCAAACAGAAGGAGATCACATGATCACCGTGATGGTGGGTAAAGCCAATGCCTCATTATGCTCACGGAATAAGTGAAAGCCACTGCGAATGCATCACTTGGCGGGGAGCTGATGTCTCCCTGATGAGCGGGCCGTGTGGTGCGATGAGCAAAGACTTTGGGCTTCAAACCTGCCTCAGTCACTTGCCAATGACATGACCTTGGCCAAGCTACCTAACCCCGCGAGCCTCTAGTTCCTTGCCTGTGAAAGGAGGACAAAACCTACCTTACAAGATTCTGATGAAAATCAGAGAGAAGGCACACCCTTGCTGCTGTGTAACAGGCTTTCAGTAAGGGTTCCTGCCTCTGCCTGTCTGCCTTACTCTTCATCTGCACAAGGACGGTCTCCGTTACACCTGCCTCAAGGATTGCTGTGGGCATCAAATGAGACGATCTATGTCAGGGCTGACCATGGCTCCTGGCACACTGTCGGAAGTAAATAATCATTGACTACTTGCTATTATTAATAGTAGGAGAAGCTGCTACTGGCTCTCCCCACTCTCCCATTCACTTCCACTCGTGACAATATATGTGTGTGTGGATCAAGGGGACCCTCAACTTGCACACAAGTTAGGCTGCAAAGGTAGCATGTACAGTGAAAGTCACAGTTTTCAAAATTTCCCTTGAAAATACACTTCAGTCCCCAAAAGATACTGTGTATTTGGTTTTCTACACAAGTCAATATCTATGTATAAATGTGTCATGCATTCAGCAGCTTACAGTACCTAACGGAAGTTCTAAATGCAAATTTCACTTTTACAGTGTTGCGCGGGATTTTAACATTTTGCCAAGCACACGCAGTTGAATTCCTATGGGTTAAGTCACGTGTGCTGTGATTCCACTGTGATTATCAAGAGTGAGAGTGTCTTTGCAAAGCCAGTGCTTTTCTACCAAAGCTTAAAGGACAGTGGAGGTAGTAAAGCTCAAGAGACAATAGATGTAGTATTTCCTAATGACATCACAGTCACAATTAAAAATGTACATAAGCAAATCATTCCGCTAACTAAATACAAAAAACAGCTATATCCATCAGCATTGGTTGAGCAACGTGTATTGATCAATAATAAATCAATGTGTAATATACGCCGGACACTGTGCTAAATGCTTTCTCTGCATTTTCCAGAAGCAGCACAGCCCTCTGGTTAATGCTCTTGAATTAATTGCTTGGGTTCCAATCCTGACTCCGCTATTCTGAACCTTAGTTTTCTCATCTACAGTATGGGAATAATAACAGTATCTGACTCGTTGGGTTAATATAATGGATTAGTAATCAATGCAGAGTGCCTTGAATAATATCTTCAGGTTAAACTGGTTCACCTGAGTTGTTCTGATTTATGTCTGTGCCTCAAGGTTATTGACCAACAAACAGGTCAAGGCAGCCCAGAAGTGTCAGGAAAATATCTGAGTTTTTATGTAAGTGTTCTTAGTATTTTCCCCAAATCTACATGCTGTGGTCATTAGAGAGTTGAACCAGAAACTTGAAGAGTCCAGCTGAAATCGTGCTTTGCCTTGAAAACTCATGTGACGTTAAGCGGGCCATTTCCCACCAGCAGCCTCAGTCTGGTTTTTTCTCATTAGAGTCAGTTCTCTGTTGATACCCTTTTAAGACTGATACCCTTTGTGATTCTTGAATTGGATTTCTGAGAATGTTCTGGTGCCCGAGACACCCCCTGACCCATCGGGCTTCACTTTGTATGTTGCTGATGGAACTAACCCTCCATGTTCCCGTAGATAGGAAGAGAGGTAAGGAAAGTACCCTTAAGCTAGAAAAACTGCACATGAGCTCCTCACTGGTTGGTAAGGAAGGAGTTGTTTGTATACATTGGGTTATAATGATGGCTGTATTTGTTTTCCTCATCATAAGATGTTCAAGGAATACCTTTGAGTCCAAACAAGTCAAAAGGGGAAGGCATTTTTTGGCTTTGGCAACCTAACACACCATTTGGTCCCAAAGACGGCGTGTACTTTCATATGACCCAGAGGTGTGAGATTAGCCAGGCAGCTGGGGTTACTTCTATCAGGTTCTTCCTCCTTACCTTCCTCTCTCTTCCAAACCTTATCAGCAACCTACCTTAAGTAGGTATTTTGGTACCTAGGATTCCAAGAACTGCACCAAGCTTCCACCCTGATGATTTAGGTTTTCAGAGCCAAACCAACAGGATATAACTTGTTCTGTTCCCACTCCACCAAAAGAATAAAAGAAAATTTGCCAACTGTGGTTTGCATGTGACCACAGTAATGCCAAAGAGAAGAGACATGATGGAAAGGAAAAGACAACAAACCTGCAGCTGCCATGTCTACCCATACAGCGTGTGTGCCCATGCGCGGAGTACGCACCCTTCCCTTCCCTCCCTCCCTCCCTCCTCCCCTTCCCCCCCCACACCAGTCTCCATTAGAACTTCCCGCATATGAGGCCCAAAAACATAGGAGATAATCCAATTCAGTGCCATTAGTTTCTGAAAAAGGACGTCTCTCAATTTCTGCCAAAGAAAACAAGACATCTCTCCTCCTCAACTCCTTGTCTAGTGCCACATCAGTCACCCTCTTTCTCAAACTTTAAACTCTAGACTCAATCCTGTTTGTGATGATGACAACAGTTTGCAAATTCGAATTTCAAGTGGGTTATTCATGAATCAGTAAAAACAAAATGATGAACTGAGCGTTCTGCTTCTAAATGACATCTGAGTACCTTGGTCCATGGAGGGTCTTATGATCTAAACTATACAGGGTATAGCAATTAAATGAAATTCAGATTATAAACATTAATCTTCCATTGCTTTTTTCCCACATAAGTATAGGGTTTTTAAAAAGACTAAAACAGTGACTATTGACTATAAATAATGTTAAAAATTAACATTAAAAATTATACCTGTGATGTCAATTTTTTTTTCATAAGAAATATTAACTTGGGGAGAGGAAGCAGTGTTATGTGCCTGAAAGATAACAATATTCAAAACCTTGGTACCAGTCAGCTCTGCAAAAATCGGTTGTATGACCTCAGTTAAAATATAATTTCTTTGGGCTTTCTTTGCCCTTTATTCATTCGTAAATGAAAGATTTGGGCTGGATAGTTTCCAAATTTACTTTAAAAATCTAAATTATGATAACTCTATTTTAATTATAACTGATGCCTTCCTCATTGCCTTTTGCCCTCAGTAATTGCCACTTAAACTAATCCTGACCCTATCCCAGACATTGATTAAAATTCTTTTTTGCTAAATCATCCTTTGGGGTATAATATCAATAGGAAAAACTCTGGGAGTTCAGGCCAGCTGAATATGAAAAGCCCTTCCTCATGACATCCTCCCAAGATCAGAGAGCTTCTCGCAGCTTCTGGGGAGGGCACCTTGGTTTAAGTAATCATCCCTGCATTGATCTTGATGAGCTGATAGTGAAATGTGTACAGAGGAGTTTCAGGCCCCTCCTTCCCCTGATGTGCAGGGTTGCAAGGGAGAGAGAGAGAGAGAGACTGCCAACCGTCCAGAGATACAGAGAAAGCAGTAGACACATAGGAGATATTGACCTGCCCTGCAAAACTCGATGACAAGTTTTCCAAACCTAAGTGGCAACTTTCTACTTCTTTTTAATAAAGAACTATTGTCAGCTTTCCAACATGTCTTCAACTGGCAGCTGCTGGCCTGGTATTAAATGAACCAAATATACTGCGTGTCTCTCAGAATATATTTTTAATCTACAAGCTTTAAAACCCTATGAATAAGAGACTATTTCTCAGAAGCTGCTCTCAGAAGGAATTTGCTGTATCCGTAGCAATATATTTTAATATGATAAACAACTTTTTTCCTAATGTTGTAAGTAATTTATGCTCATTATAGAAAAAATTTTATTTTATTTTATTATTTTTTTTAAAGATTTTATTTATTTATTTATTCAACAGAGATAGAGACAGCCAGCGAGAGAGGGAACACAAGCAGGGGAGTGGGAGAGGAAGAAGCAGGCTCATAGCAGAGGAGCCTGATGTGGGGCTTGATCCCATAATGCTGGGATCACGCCCTGAGCCGAAGGCAGATGCCCAACCTCTGTGCCACCCAGGCACCCCATATAGAAAAAATTTTAAATACAGAAAAGTATGGAGAAGGAAAATTAAAATTGCATGTACCCAGAATTCTGGGTTGTTTTTTTTTTTTTTTAACAATTTGATGTGAGTGCATGCACATCCGTGTATTAGTTATGCGCATTTTTACATCTATTTTTATAGTTGAGATCGCGCTGGAGCTGTAGTTCTCAGTGATGCAGTGATGATACATCCATCCATCTCCTTCAGAACACCACATCAAGCAGAGGTTTGAATTCAGTTCTGTCCAACTTATAAAGTACATATGTCAAAGCTCTAGACTATGTGAACGACTTTTCCTATACTTACACATATTAAGTTCTCAAAAAATGCTTCTGAAGTTAATGAAATAACCAAAATGCAAAAGTTTCATAAACAAAAGAGAGAAGGGAGCAGAACTCTTTAGGATGGTGCCAAAGGGTTGAATGGAGCAAGGGACTTGGTGACTTACCCCAAAGTCTGCATTCTAACCCTAGCCCCTGCTGTGATCCGAGGGCAGGTGCTCTTGTCTCCATGGCTTCTTCACTCATCTCCTGTTACCTTTTTCCTTCTAATTGCCTTGAAGCTATTTCCCTAGAAGACTGGTTAGGGGTCCATATCTGGCTTCCTCTGATTAGTCTCAAGTTAGCAGTAGGGACAAAAATTAGGGAAGCTGTCAGTAATTAATCAAGTCTTGGCTAGTTGGGGTCAATTGTCACAGAAGTTACTGTTCAACTTCCTGGATTGTCATCAGAGATAGCGATCTGGCTTCCTGCAAGTCTGACTTACAGCGGGCTGGCTTCCTGGTTTGTTTATTGTAGATAAGGGGGTTGGTTTACTGGGCAGGTTGCTGCAGCTTGTGAGCCAAGTTCTATTTTTACATATGGTCTGGGTATTGTCTGTTTGTATATTCAATCTCCATCTAGCAGAGAAATACGCTGAAAGAGGTTATGGAGACAGGAGCAAAACAAAAGAGATTAGAGTGATGAGAGTTGGGTGGGGGAAACCTACTTTAGAAGAAGTAGTCAGGGAAGGCATCTCTAAGGAGGTGACAACTACACAGAGATCTTAAAGATGAGAAAAGGCTAGCCATTTTAGGGGCAGACAGAGACCATTCCAGGCAAAAGGGCAGAGAAAATACTCTGCACCAGAAAGAGCATAGGATGTTCAAAGACACGAGTAAAGATCAGTGCAACTGGGTAGAAGTAAGTACGGGAGCGGGCATGAGATGAGGTTTGAGAAGTAGGCAAGATTCAGAGGGGACAGAGCTGTGAATGCCGTAGGGGAGAATAGATTCTGTGGGTGTAGGGAGCTTAAGCGAGAGAAAATTAAGGAAGGTGTGCAGTAGTCCAGGTGAAGGGTGGTGGTGCAGTGGTCTGGATGAAGACAGTGGGAAATAGAGATGAAGAGAAGGGGTAAGTTCCTTGAGATATCCTGAAGAAACAACAAAGAGGACTTGCTTACAGCCTGAAGAAGATGGAGGCAGTGAGGGATGGGGATAAAGGGAGGAAAGAGAATTTCAGTGATCGTGGCATTTCCTGGAATGGGAATACTTGATCAAGAAGAAATAGGTTTTGGTGGGTGGGGGGAATCTGATCCCAAAGTTACTGGTTGGTTTAGCTGAAAACAAATCAACAACAAAAAAGTGGAATCGCTTGACATCGAGTGGTCCAATGACCTGATCTATCAGCCACACTTGAAGTATCCCGTATCATCCTACACAGGTGTGGTCCTTTCCTGCTTATAGTCTAGTGGAGATGGAGAGAAGTGGCCAGTATCAGGTGAGCTAGCAGTCGGTAAGAATGAAAACTCTCTCAGCTCTCGACCTTGCTTTCTACTTCATGGACAGAACTAAAGCCATCAGGAGAAACCTGTCAGATTCCCACCACAGCGTCTGCCAACTGCTGGCATCTAGACCCGTGTCTTGTGCCCTCTGTCCTGTTACCACTGGAGAGTTGTTTGTGCTCCATTCTGAAGCCAGTTCCTCCACTGTGCTCCCCATCCCATCTTTTCTCACCCATTCAAGGACATTGATCCAGTAATTCTCTTCTGTCATTACTGGGCTAGTCTCATCGACAACCAAACCCACTGCTCTTGCTTCCGTCATCAACAAATAATTGGAAAATCAATTTTAAAATCTTTGTTTCACTTTGACTCTATGTCCCCTGTCAGCTGATGTTCTGGTTCATTGCTCTTATTTTCAGGAAAACTTCTTAAGAGAGTTGTCTCTTTTTGATGTCCACAATTCCACTCCCCATTCCCTTTATTTTTTTCCTGTGCTCATCTGTATTGAGATACAATTTACATACTGTAAACTGTATCCTTTCTAACTGCACATTTTTATGAGTTTTGGCAATGCATATAGTCACGTAGCCAACACCTAAGTCAAAAATATTTAACATACCCATTGCCTCAAAAACTTCCTTTGTGCCCCTGTCTGGTCAATCCCTTCTCTCCATTCCCCTCTATAGTGACCACTGATCTGATATTTGTCCCTATATTTTTACCCTTCCCAGAATGTCATATAAGTGGATTCGTGCAGTCCTACAACCCTCTTTCTGTGTACGGTGTTCTTCTCTTAGGACGATGCTTTCGAGAGCCAACCATGTTGTTGCACATAACGTCAGCTTGTTCCTTGCTGGGAGTATTCACGTGTATGGCTGTACCACAATTTGTCCGTTAACCAGTTAATAGACATGTGGATTGTTTCCTGGTTTGGGCAATTGTGAATAAAGCTGACACAAGCATTTACATTTGCAGGTCTTTGCAAACATTCCTTCCTGTCTGTGGCTTGCATTTTTATATGTTTAACACTATACTTTCAAAGAGAAAAAAATTTTTAATTTGGATGAAGCCCAATTTATCCATTTTTTATCGTTTGTGTTTTTTGTTGTAGCTAAGAAATCTTTGTGTAACTCAACATCACAAGGATCTCATGCTTTCTTCTAAAAATGTTATAGCTTTAAGTCTGACTTTTGTCTATGGTCCCCTCAAAATTAGTTCTTGTATATGGAACACAGTGAAGTGGAAGTTCAGTGTGTTTGCACGTGGCTGCCCAGTAGGTCCTGCAGTGTATATTTGAGAAGGTTATTCTTTATGCACAGAGTACTTTGACATCTTTGTAAAAATAGATTTTACATAAGTATATGAGTCTACTTCTGGACCCTCTATTCTGTTCTTTTTCCCATATATCTATCTTTGCTGGGAACATATTGTTTTAATTACTGTAGCTTGATAGAAAGTCTTAAAATTAAGTAATGTGAGTCCTCCAGTTTTGTTCTCCCCCCCCCCCCGGTTTTGTTCTTTTCTTTAAAATTGTTTCAGCAATTCTATGTCTTTTGCTACTTAATATACAATTTAGAATCACATTGTCTTTTTATATAAAAATAGCCTGCTGGGATTCTGATTGGGATTACATTGAATTTTGTAGATCAAATTAAAGAGAACTGCTATTGTAATCATAATGAGATTTCCAGTTCACAAGCATGATAAGGCTCTGCATTTATCTGGGATCTCATATAATTTCTCTCAGAAATGTTTTGTAATTTGCAGCATACAAATCTTGCACACATTTTGTTCGATACAGTCCTAAGTAGCTCATGTTTGCTGATGTTACCATAAATAGGATTGTGTTTCCATTTCCATTTTCAGTTGTTCTTTGCTGGTACTTAAAAATTAAATTGAGTTTTATATGTTGATCTTGTATCTTACGACCTTGTTAAACTTACTCATCAGTTTTTTGGCTTTTTTGGTTAGATTTCTTACGCTTTTCTACATCCATAATCATGTTGTCTGCAAACAAAGATAGCTTTATTTCTTTCCTTCCAATTGGTATGCATTTTATATGTTTTTTATTGCCTTATTTCACTGCTTCAGTCTACTAGTAAAATGTTAAGTAACAGAACTGAGAGTAAACATCCTTGCCCTGGTTCTTTATCTATTAAAAATCTTGAGTTATTTATGAAAATCCTTCCCCACCCCCAAGTTCCATGCTCAGATGGTCTTCCTGGTGAAATCTACCCAATATTTAAGGAAGAAATGAAACCAATTTTACACAAACCTTAAAACATTGAACATTGAACATTAAGTATGGTGCTGTCTCTAGGTACTCCGTAGTTAAAGAAGTTTCCTTCTGTTCTTAGTTTGCAGAGCCTTTTAAAAATAATTTCATCACGGGGCGCCTGGGTGGCTCTGTCGTTAGGCATCTGCCTTTGGCTCAGGTCATGATCCCAGCATTCTGGGATCGAGCCCCGCATCATCGGGCTCCCGGCTCAGCGGGAAGCCTGTTTCTCCCTCTCCCACTCCCCCTGCTTGTGTTCCCTCTCTCGCTGCCTCTCTCTGTGTCAAATAAATAAATAAAATCTTAAAAAAAAAATTTCATCCATTATTTTTCTACATCAATTGAGATGATCCTATGATTTCTTATTTTTAGTTGTTAATTACTTGATTCAAAAAAGAGATTGTTGAGCCAAACTTGCATACCTGGGATAAATCTAACTTGGTAACAATGTATTTATTATCTTTTTACATGTTCTGGATATGACTTTCTAAAATTCTGTTGAGGATTTTTGTGTTCCTTTGATCTGTAATTTTCTTTTCTTACAATTTTTTTCTTCCTGGTTTTGGTTATCTGGAGAATTCTGGGCTTCATAAATGACTTCAGATGTGTTCTTCTTCTAATTTCTGCAAATATTCATAAAAAATGGTTTAATTTCTTCCTTAAATGTTTAGGAGATTTTACCAATAAAACCATCTGATCTTGGAGTCTCTTTGGGAAAGGTTTTAACGATGAATTCAGATTCTTTTAGGTATATCCCTATGCAGATTACGTGTTTCTTCTTAAGTAATCTATGGTAGATTATATCTTTTGAGGAATTTATCAATTTCATCCAACTTAGAGAAAATCAACAAACTCAAAATTTGTTTCTTTGAAAAGATGAACAAAATTGACACACCTCTAGCTACAATGATCAAGAAGAAAAATGAGGAAAGACTCAAATTATTAAAGTCAGGAATGAAAGAGGAGATCCAGAATAGCAGGACAATCTTATAAAAGAACACAGGCGGCCCAATTTCCAGACTTACAGAAACTACAGTAAACAAGCCCGTGTGGTACTGGCATAAGGTTAGATATATAAATCAATGGAATAGAATTGAGGGTCCAGAAATGGAACTTCACATTTATGGTCAGTTGATTTTCAACAAGGGTGAAGACAAATCAATTACGAAAGAATAGTCTTTTCGACAAATATTCTTAGAACAACTGGATATTCACTTGCCAAAGATTGAAAAATCAATGGTCCAAATGGATCCTTACCTTTTACCTTACACAAAAAACAACTGAAAATGGGTCATAGATCTAAACATGCAAAGTCTAAACTACAGACCTCAAAAACTATACAACACTTAGATTATATTAAAAATATAGAGTAAATTTTCATGAACTTGGGTTAAATGATAGTTTTTTAAAATAACACCAAAAGTACAAGCATCAACAACAAAACAGATAAATTGGACTTCATCTCAACTAAAAACTTCTGTGCTTCATAGGTCACTGGGAAAAAAGTGAAAAGATAATCCACAGAAGGAGAGAAAATATTTACAAAACAAAAGCTGACAAGGGACATGTACCTGAACATAAAGAACTCTTACAACTCAGCAATAAAAAGACAAATAACCCAATTAAGAAATGGACAAAGAGTTTGAATAGACATCTCTCTAAAGAAGATATTCCAATAGCCAATAAACACATGAAAAGATGCTCAGCATCATTAGTCATTAGGGAAGTTCAAAGAGAAACTGCAATGAGGTGCCCCTCACATCCACTAGGATAGTTATAATCAAACAGACAAGTAGTAACACGTGTTGGTGAGGATGGAGCGATATTGGAATCCACATACATTACTGGTAGGAATGTAAAATGATGCACCCACTGTGGAAAACAGTTTGGCACTTCCTCAGTAGGTTAAACATAGTTACTGTATGACCCTACTATATGGTACTCAAAGGTGCATACCCAAGAGAATTGAAAACATATGTCCAAACAGAAGCTTGAGCACAAATGCTCCTATCAGCATTTTTCATAGTGTAAAGTGGAAACAACCCAAATGTCCATCAACAGATGAATGGATAAACAAAATACTGTATAGCCATACTCTGGAATACGGTTCAACAATAAAAAGGAAGAATGTACCGATGCATGCTACGACTTGGATGAACCTTGAAAATACCACGTTAACTGAGGAAGCCAGTCACAAACGACCACATTTTGTATGATTCTGTTTATATGAAATATCCAGAATAGGCCAACTATAGAGGTATAAAATAGATTAGGGGTGGCCAGGGTCTGGAAGGGGAAGGATCACCAGGGTAGGAATGGACTGACTACTAATGGGCACAGGGTTTCTTTTGATGGAAATGTTCGAAAAGTAGATTACCGTGATGATTGTGCAGCTCTTTGCATAGACCAAAAGCCACTGCATTTTAGATGGGTCAATTACATACGATAGTATGTGAATAGCTCAATCAGTTTTAAAAAAATCATTCTTGACTCCTTTCTTTCCCAATCCATGTCCAGCATATAAGGAAATCCTGTTGGCTCGTGAACCTTTGAAATACACCCTGAGTCCAACTACCTCTTGCTCTTCCACCTCCCCTTCCTGGTCTAAGCCACATCGTCTCTCATGAGCTTCTGCAGGAGCTCCTAAGAGATCTCTTTGCTTTATCCTTGTCCTCCTACAATCTCGGCACAACAGGCGGCGTGAGCCTTTTAAAATCTAGGTCAGATGATGGCCCCGCTCTGCTCAAAGCCATGCAATGATTAACAAAATCCAGCAGGGGGGAAACTATGGGTCCAACCCATCTAGTACTTCGACACATAACCTGTAAGAGAAAGAAAAGGATGAGGAGGACACACAGGCTAAAAGTGACTTAAGAAACACACTAGGATTAAACTCTCGAGACCAGGGATGAGATGCAAACATAGAGAAACCCGGCAAGCGATCAACAGAAAAGTCAGGAGGGTGGTCGCAGTGGCGCAGGGGCAGGGAATGCTGATTGGGACAGGGCCCGGGGAAGCGCTTCTGAGGAGACCAGTGAAGGTCGTTCTTGACCTGGAAGGTGGTTAAAAGAATACAGACCTCATAATAATTCACCAAGCTATACGTTTGTTTTGTGTGGGGTGCTGTGTCTTTTATTCACAATGAAAAGGTGAAGAACACAAACTCCGTATGGTTCTGCATATTCATAAAAAGCCAAAGTCTTCAAAGAGTTCACAAGGCTGCACAGGACCTGACCCATGGCTGCCTCTAGAATCATTCCTCGCTTCCCCTTTGCTCCTCCGTGCCCACCTTTCCTCACAACACTCCAGCCAGCGTCATCTCCCTGCCTTTTCTTTTTTTTTTTTTTTAAGATTTTATTTTTATTTATTCAACAGAGATAGAGACAGCCAGCGAGAGAGGGAAGACAAGCAGGGGGAGTGGGAGAGGAAGAAGCAGGCTCATAGCGGAAGAGCCTGATGTGGGGCTCGATCCCGGATCGCTGGGATCACGCCCTGAGCTGAAGGCAGACGCTTAACCGCTGTGCCACCCAGGTGCCCCTTCTCCCTGCCTTTTCTTGAACATTCCAGGTGTGTTGCTCCAGCTCTTCCCTCTGCCAACACATCCCTCTGGCTAATCCCCAGCCCCGTCAAGTCTGCTCAGATCTCACATTCTGGAGGAGGAGTGCTTGGCAGCCTGGTTTCTGTAGCCATCTGCCTTCCTAGCTTTACCCTCTCGTTTTACTCTTTTCCACAATCTCTATCACCTTCTATTGTCAGATGGGCTTCACCTATTTTCTCTGCCCATCTTTGTGGTCTGTCACTCCTCCAGGACGTAAGCGCCATAAAAGCTTTATCCACAGATGCATCTTACATGATCAGGTAAGGCTGAGTCAAGGCCTGAGTGACCCGACTGGTAAAGGGACACCAAGCCACTTCCATATTTACACAGCAAAGAAGAAGAAGCCAATGGAGCCAGCCTTCCATGATCCTTGTCCCCATAGACCAAAGAGGACTGATGACTCTGAAGGGAGTTGTGGGATATCCCGTTGCAGAGGACCTGATTTTAGACTGCCCCCAAGCGATTTTCTATTCTGCAGCTCTATTCTAAAGGGGGTACGGCAGGAAGCCCCATATGTCATTAGAACCTAGGAGGTGATAAGATCTCCATGACAGGAAATAGAAAGGTGAGGGTAGATGGCCTCTGAGCAGCTCTTTGAAAGCCTCACGTGTTCTTGTGTTCCGGGAGGACCACAGGGCACTCTGTCAAGACCCAGAGAAGCCATGGTTGGCGCGTGTACGTGCATGGGCTCTGTGGATGCACGCAAAGCTGCCCGGGCGCCATGCAGAGCTGTTCCCTGCAGGCAGGCATTCAATAAATATTATTGCATGAATATGCTAATAGCGAAAACCCACCCAGCTGGATTGACCTATGAGGAGAGAGAACAGGAGTTGCGAATACATCTTTTTTGTAAATTCTGCCTTTTAAAAGCAACAGTGTGGTTCGGAGTGAGGAGCGTGTGCTCTGGTGTCTATTCAGGTTCTCAATGCGGCCTGGCCACGGGGCAGCTGGACAAGCCTGGGCAAATAGCTGTTGTAGGAGCGACTGCTACGATCTTTATGAACTCATGTATTATATTTGAATATAAGATTTTACATTTGAAAAGATTCCTTGGTGCATTTGCTTTCTTTCCACCCCCACCCTCTACCCCATGCTTGCAATGGTGCCCCACAGCCCTTGTGAAAATGCCCGGTCTTGCATTGTACTGGAGATCTGACTGTTGTTATGTCTGGTAAGTTATGCAGATAATAGAACCACCTCATGGAAGATGGAGAAAAGAAAAGAAAAATCACTCCTATCTAACCAGGTCAGTGTAGTGGCTGCAGGCATTTTAATATCATTTTTTCCAGCACTTTCCTCATATATATTTCTTGAAGACCTAATATGTGTGCTGTTATTTCTCTCCATTTTCAGAAGAGGAAACAGTAACACAGAGAGGCTTCGTAGCGTGCCCAGGACCACACCTCGTCAGAGCTGGAATTGGAAGCTATGGGGTCAACTGCCGGTATGTGTCCTGCTATCATGGCAAGTGAACAAGTTCACAATCTCGAGGGCTGTCTTAGTCCGTTTGGGTTGCTCTAACAAAATACACCAGGTGGATGGTTGCTAAACAGCAGACATTTTTGCCCCGTTCTGGAGGCTGGAAGGCTGAGATCAGGGTGCCAGCATGGTTGGGTTCTGGTGAGAACCCTCTTCTGGGTTGTGGACTGCCAACTTCTCATTGTATTCTCAGGTGGCAGAAAGGGAGAGCTAGCTCTCTGGGGTGTCTTCCATAAAAGCACTACTCCCATTCTCGAGGGCTCCACCCTCATGACCCAGGCACCTCCCCAACTCTCCACCTCCTGATACCATCACATTGGGGGTAGGATTTCAACATACTAACTTGGAGTGGGGACACTGTTGGAGGAGGTCATGGAGAGGGCATGACTGCAGGTAGACCTGTGAGCTGGACCTGAGCAATCAGAGGCTTCTTAGCCCCTTCCCTGGACTTGTCGTGTATATTCTGCCCAACAGTCTAGGAGCTGTTTCAAGGACACAGCCTTGAAATAGGGTGATGTGTTATTGAGACCAT
This sequence comes from Ursus maritimus, assembly GCF_017311325.1. NCBI lineage: Eukaryota > Metazoa > Chordata > Mammalia > Carnivora > Ursidae > Ursus > Ursus maritimus. The sequence goes on from NW_024424786.1 coordinate 20,629,079, forward strand.
CTGAATTGCCTGCAAGACTGAATCCCATTAAGGCTTCTGTATAAACTTTTAAGATTCTGTCAGGCAGGTACAGAGAGCTACTCGTCTTGCAGCCCCCCAAAACGACCTCATTCACAAGTTCCCTTGCGTATTAAACCTGTCACCTACCAATTTGGAGGGGTCTGCCTCTTTCTTCCATCTCTCCCTGTGCTCTGTGGACAAGAACCAGTTTTTAATTTTACCCAGGAAACTCCTGAGGTTGGGAACCAACAGACACAAACATTCAGATTAGAGCAAAGGCAAGAATGCCCTTCATGTAAGAAACATGGTCATAAGTATTCATTTTAATGTCCATCAAGTGGTTATATCATGGGCTCCTTAATCACTTCCCCTACTTTGGAATGCTTACATTGTTTTAAAATTTTCACTTTCATAAGCAAGGTGAGATAAATATCTCTGCACACAAAGTCTTTTCTGTGGTTAGGATTATTTCCCAGAAGTGAAGGTACAAGGTCAAAGCTAGGAACATGTACTTGGCTCTGGATCCTATCACCCAGTGGTTTTCCAAACTGGTCCACTTCCTGTCAGTAGCCAGCAGCTTCCTGACTGGGCTTGGATGTTTTTCTCCACTGGGGGCTGGGTGGGTCCCAGAAAGCTCTATTTTTACCAACCCTCCTGGTGATTCTAATGCTGGCCAATTGTGGGAATGCTTGACCTCTCCAGTGTCTTCCTTTTCCAAGCGAACATTTTGGATTTTCTATGAGTTAACTCTTTGCCACTTCCTTCAAAAACAAATCCATGAGAGTACCTCCAATTAAACAGACGTGGTTGCAAATGCTCATTCATTCAATGAATTCAATAAATGCATATGGGTGCTGACCTAGGTGCTGGACACGCAGGGGTGTACAAGACAATGTTCCCACTCCCACAGGGGTCACATTAAGGTGTGACATGGAAGATAGTACACAAGAAAAGAAATAAGAGAAGCAGGTGAATTCAGAGAGTGAAATATGCTGTGGAAATACCAAAATGGAATAACGTGATAGACAGCAGTGTGGGGACATGGGGGCATGTACTTTACACAGGGTGGTCAGAGGGGATACTCTGTGGAAGGAATGATGTGTCGATCTGCCAGGAAGCATTCCAGGCAGGAAAAACTGCAGGCTTGAAGTGTCGGAACAACAGAAGAAAAAGCCAGCTTCTCTGTAGCTAGGAGAGTAAGGGAAGGGAGGCTGGGTCGGATGATGGAGGCCCTGAAGGTCTTGGTAAGGAGTGATGGCCCTTGCACCCTGGTCTGACTGAAGCAAGGGAATGATGCGCCAAGATGCACAGCGTTAAAAGGTCCCTGGAGCCCATGGTGGCAGGAGGGAGTGGACAGGGCCAGAGGCAATTAAGAGGTTATCCAAGAAGCTCCTGCAATCCAGGCAGGAGCAGCTGGTGGTTCGTCCTAGAGTAATGGTACTTGGGATGCAGAGAAGTGTAGAGGCCCCAGCCGTATCTGGAGGCGGGGGGATTGGGGCGTTCCATGCAAGAGCTAGTATCTCGTGTAGTTTGAGCGAAGAGCAGACATTACAGGAATCCCCTGGATGAGCAGACTGAAGCAGAAGGTCTTGGGCTCCAGTTCCAGGCCCCCTGATTACCCAGCCGGGTGACCTCAGACAAGTCACTTTGTGGCTCCTGGCCTCACTTTCCAGGGTCGAAATAAACATGTAAGATCACTTCTGTTTCTAGCATTTTCCTATTGGTTTTTTGGTGTAATGTTCTCTACATAGCTCTTCCTTCAGTGAGGGCTTGCTGAGTGCCTACTGTATACCAGCACTGTAGCTGGTGTCAGTGGATGAGTCCGACACTCAGTGTCCCCTGTGGAGCTGACGGGCTGGGAGAGGCAGCTGCTGGTAACAAGTATTTGTGCAAGGAACTGCGTAATAGCTATTGTGGTAAGAACTACTAGGGAGAGTGACAGGGGAGTCGCTTGACTGGAGGTAATGGAAAGGCTCCCCTAAAGAAGGGGCATTCCAGCTGAGGTGGTTGGTGTGGGCACTGTCTATTGAAGGTAAGTCAAAACCCTCCTAGGCCATGTCCTGTGAACTTGGACTCTGCAAGCCCTGGTCATCTTTATAGTCAGTGCTTGTGAGACAAGCGACCCTAGCCCAGGCCTGCCACGAGGGCCACGTGGCTCTGGTTACCTTCTCTCGTGAGGTCAGCTAGCTCTAGTTTGGCAAAGTCACACATTTTTCCTAGAATCAAATGTCATCGGGGGGCATATTCTATGGCCCGATGTCATGATACCCCAGAGTGAAGGAGGCATCTGGGGACACACCAGGCACCTCGTTCTCTTTCTCTGCCTCCACCTAGGGTTCTGAGAGGGAAGCCAGTGGCTGGGACTCCTGGGGCCAGATTTGGACCATCCATTTGGAAAATAGGCACCGTTCCCCATTTCCAATTCCAAGGATTATGTCAGGAATGAGTCTCTTCAGTAAGAGGCAGAGAATAGCATTCCAAGTTGCACTGGTCGTTTTGGGAAGTGATGACTCGTTTCTCCATCTGCCCCCATCTCCCCACCCAACTGTCACACAAAGACACAGAAACAAGGTCTTTTTTTTTTTTATTAATAATGATTTTTTATTATATTATGTTAGTCACCATACAGTACATCCCCGGTTTTCGATGTAAGGCTCGATGATTCATTAGTTGTGTATAACACCCAGTGCACCATGCAATATGTGCCCTCCTTACTACCCATCACCGGTCTATCCCATTCCCCCACCCCCCTCCCCTCTGTAGCCCTCAGTTTAGAAACAAGGTCTTTAACGGGGAAGGGTCTTGAAGTTAATGTCCTGTCTGCCTTGGCAGCAGGAGCCGGAAAGTGACCACACTGCTTTCTTTCTCTTTGGAGGATTCTGTACAAACTCTCACTGTGGATGGGATCGCCCACTGGCTGGGTGCAGGGCGTTAGAATCCCAGCAACACAGCTAAGGAGAAGAAACCCTTTTTTCAGGCCTGAAACAAGGACAGCTAGGTCTCTGTCTCCAGGGCCTGCCCCCAGTGAATCAAGAAAAGACCACCCAACCCATATGAAGGGTGCCCTGTTCTCCAATTGGTTCTCTAATCAGGAATGCTGAAGTCATTTTAAAAAATCCATCATTATGGGCATCTGGGTGACTTAAAAAATCCATCATTATGGGCATCTGGGTTAAGCGACTGCCTTCGGCTCGGGTCATGATCCCGGAGTCCTGGGATCGAGTCCCACATCGGGCTCCCAGCTCAGTAGGGACTCTGCTTCTCCCTCTGACCCTCTCCCCTCTAATGCTCTTTCTCACTCTCTCTCTCTCAAATAAATACTTTTAAAAAACCATCATTATGAAATATTTCCCTAACTCTGAATAAGAGCCCGTGGCCCCCACATCCTCCCCCCACCCCCAGCAAGACAGTGCGGTGCTGTGGTCCAGTGAGCAGATTCTGATGCCGGAGTGCTTGAGTTCAAATGTTAAACCTTGTGACTTCAGGCAAATCATCCTGTAAGTTTAACATTCCATATCTTTATATAGACCTGATAAAAACACACATATCATGGGTCATTTTTTAAAAATTGAGATATATTCGAGAGATAACATTATATTAGTTTCAGGTGTACCTATCATTACCTTTTAAATCAAAGAATGAGCTCATGTAGGTAATGGGCGTAGCATAGGGAAGAGCTCAGTCACTGATGTCACGGCATAACCATGACAACGTCCACTGGAATTTCTGTTTCTGGCTGTCGCTGCGGCCCACTGGGGGCTGGTCTCGTCACTGGCTACGGAGCACATAGAAAGAGCTGCAGATGGGAAGCAGGAGATCTGCTGCCCCCTTTCTCTGTGACCTTGGCCAAGTCTTTACATCTGACATCCCAGGGCCTGCAAATGAAAGAATTCAATAAAATGGACTCTAAGATCCTAATTAGCCCTTTATCATTTCTCAGGAGGGCTCCTATTAGTCACTGGAAGGAAGGTAAAATCTCCAAATTACTGGTGTGCTTCTCAGGGCTTCCTTAGTCCTTCCAGCATCTTCATCCCACAGCACCCCCCACCCCACGCTTCCCCTGGGGCACCCGGTAGCCGGGGAACACCTGCTCATGGCAGGGTTCCACCCACGGGACATTGGTGGTATGAGCCACTCTGGAGACACTTGTCCTGGCTTTCTTTCCTTGCAGATGGGGAAACCAAGGTCCCACGATGGGAAGGGCTCTACCCACCGTCACACAGCTGTGGGTCCGAGAGCCCGGACTGGAACCTGCTTTCTCTTACGCTGTTGGCCACACCCACTGCTTCTTCTCTTCTACCGGAAAAGGAGTAGAGCGCAACGTAAGACAAACCCTTGGACTCCTAACATGAGGAGCTTTGTGTGGAATAGAATGACCTGAGCAAAGGTAGTTGCTCCTTTGGCTCCTGAGGCCAAAACACAAAAATGGAAAGACCCGTCTAGCTTCCAGTTCTAGCCCAAGCTGGCTGTATGTTTTGAGTAAACTACTTAATTGCTCTGTGCCATTTCTCCACCTCAACCCCAGCAATTTGGAAAGCTTGACTTCCGCCCACCTTACTGATCATTATACAAAAGGGCCCGAAGGGGAGAAAGCCTTGTTTTAAACGTGAAGCCACTCAGAGGGATGGTTCAGCCCCTGACATTGATGGAGGGAATCTGTTTGAAGCTTTATGCCCAGTCCCCAGAGTTCTGTGCTCAGCTTTGGAGTTTTCTCTTCCAGTGAGTGAACAAAGCCCATTTAGAAACTCCAACCTACCCACCAGCCCCTGGGGTCTAGGCCCAACACCTGGATTTGTGCGGCCCCAAGACGAAAGTGCCTGCCGCCAGATTCAATGGGCTCGTTATGCTCAGCTAATGCCATAGCAGAACACTGTGTCTTTGAGGGCAGCAACTGGTCCTACCTGTTTAGAGTCAGCACGTTCTGTTTGCTGGGGGGTGAAGGGAGAGCAGCACACAGCACATCTCACCATCGTAAATGCCATTTCAAGTTAATTATTAGCACGTACAGTAGGACTGTAGGCAAACTCCGCACACACCAAGCGCCCTTCCCAGGGAGGCTGGCGGGCAGCGCATAAGGGGGTCATTGTGTGCGCTGGGCGAGGGAGGGAGGGAGGGGAGCCTGCGGATGCCAAGTGTGGTCTCATAGCTCACACACTCAGGAGGGGGAACACTGGGACACCGTGCCCATGCTGGCTCATTTTCCAAGACGATCTATTTACATACACTATTGACACTGGGGTACTGTTACCGATGGTGGAATTTGTGTCACTCGCTAAAAGAACCCCATCCGCCTAACCTGACATTACAGACCATCAACCAGATCCCGCACAAACACAGTCCCCATCTCTGGCCCGAACCGGTTCTTTTGTAGCCTGTCGGGGAGTCGTGCGGGCCTGTCTGCAGACTGACAGTTGGAGGGAGGGTGTTTCTAAACGCCTGAAAGACTGAAGGTGATGGCTCTCAAGCCCCAACCAGCCTCTTCTGTCTGCCAGAGACAAAGTAAGAATGCTCCCCTCCCGAGGTCTCAGTTTACAGGCTTGTCACATTGATAATTAGGTAAGGCTCGCCACCTGCACTCCTATTCAGAGGTTCCTCCCAAGACAGTCCTGCCATCGCCTTTAATCAGCCCAGCTGTGACTCCACCTGTTTCCACTGCCACCTCCAGACAGAGGGCATTGCTCTAGGGCTAGACGGCTGTAAACTTGGCCAACATTGTGGGTCAGCAAAACCAGTTGGATAATTTGGCAAGACCAAGAAGATCCTTTTCTCCTAGGAAAATAAAGTGCCCCCCATGCCTGAAATTCCATCTTTAGTGCAAAACCACTTTGTGCCAAGCATTACCCTCTGTTGCAATCCTTATCTTAGGTCCAAAAAACTCTGGTAGGGGTAGGAATATAAATTTTTAGCATTGAAATACATGTATCAGACTGAGAAAGGTAGCATGAAAATCTTGGGTGTTGGAGGTGGGGGGCTGCATGAGAAATGGGGGAAGGGAATTCAAGAAGTTGAAGCATGCCGAGCGCTAAAGAGAAGGTGTGGTACCAAAGGCACAATGAGAATGTTTCCTGAGGGGCCAGAGTTACAGGTCCTTGTTTCCTCTTCCCCCTGAAAGACAAAAAAAATAAGAGAGAAAGAGAAAGAAAGAAAGAAAGAAAGAAAGAAAGAAAGAAAGAAAGAAAGAAAGAAAGAGAAAGAAAGAAAGAAAGAAAGAAAGAAAGAAAGAAAGAAAGAAAGAAAGAAAGAAAGAAAGAAAGAAAGAAAAGACTTGCATGCGGGGCGACTGGGTGGCTCAGTCGTTAAGCGTCTGCCTTTGGCCCAGGGCGTGATCCTGGTGTTCTGGGATCGAGCCCCACGTCAGGCTCCTCCACTGGGAGCCTGCTTCTTCCTCTCCTACTCCCCATGCTTGTGTTCCCTCTCTCGCTGGCTATCTCTCTCTCTGTTGAATGAATAAATAAAATCTTAAAAAAAAAAAAAAAAGACTTGCATGCATGTGACTTCATAGAGGCGGTAGTGGACACTGCTGTCTGCCCATCGGGCAAAAACAACATCCCCCTTTCTTTTGGGGACCATTCCTTCCATCTTTCACATCCACGTGGTTTTCGGGTGAAGCGGACTTCACCCCCAAGCTTCTCCCCCATGCTTTAGGTCTGGACCACCTCATCGCTGTACCCCATAGTCCCACTGGCTACCTACCATCACTGTCACGTGGACAGGCAGGTATGTGGTCAGGGCTAAGCCACCAAAGCTCAAATGTTGGGCTTTTACTGAAACTACTGGAGAAGAGGAGCCGTCTCTCTGCCAGTGGTGCTAAGCTGATGGAATAGAAGCCCAGACCAGCTAGGGGTCTTCTTACGACGGCACACGAGGTACCTGGCTGGGTGTGACACCAGTTCGGAGGAGAACAGAATGAAAATTTTCAGAGAGCCATGCTGCTTATGATAGCGTTCGAACACCTGGCTCTGACTACGCCTGCAGCCAGCACAGCCTCGGACTTTTAGGTTGCATGAGCCAAAACACTTCTGCCTCTTCCTTCAGCCAGTTTGAGTTTCTGATGCAACAGAACAAGTTCTAAGTATAGCCCAGACCTTATCGGATCGCTAGCCCCCAGCTGTTGGCAACGTTCTTCTCCACCTGATTCTGCCATAGTCTAGGGAACTTGGCTCAAACCTGGGTCTTGGTGTTCCCATCAGTGAACTGGCGGGTAATCATGGGACAGAAAGAAAGGAGGGAAAGAGAATTACAGATATGGAAGAGCTTTGCTTTCCTTGGGAGAAACATGCTGTAGAAACCCTCAGTCTTGTGTGACAAAGGTAGACTTCCCATTTTGTCCTAGAGAGGACTCGAGCTCTGCTACTCGACTCGAGGTCCCTGGACCAGCAGTGCCTGCATCACCTGGAACTTGTGAGAGCTGAAGGATCTCAACCTTATCCCAGACCTAGGAGTTTGACTGTATGTTTTCACAATGCCCTCAGGTGATTGGGGAACATAGGAAAGGCGAGGAAGCCCTGCTCAAGAGACTCCAAAGGGCAGGGCCCCAGAAACACTTGGAGCCAGTTTATGGCTTGGGGTCCCATGCATAGTCTCAGCTCGCTTGCTTTCAGAAAGTTTGAAAACTACCTATCGCTTCAATCTCCACATTTCACAGAGGGGTAAACTAAGGCTGAGAAACGGAATGACTTGTCCAGGGTCAGAATCAGCTGCTCAGTCGGATGAAAAGCATGGGTTCTGAAAATCTTTGTGACCTTGGGTTAGGCAAAGAGTTTGCTACAACAACAAAAGCATGATCCATCAAAAATAAATAAATAAATAAATAAATGGGACCAGCACAAAATTAAAAACTTGTACCCTTCAAAAGATACTGTTAAGAAAAATGAAAGGACAGTCCATACGCTGATAGAAAATATTTGCAAAACACATATTTGATAAAGGAATCTTATCCTTTCTTTTTTTTTTTTAAAAAAAGATTTTATTTATTTATTCGACAGAGATAGAGACAGCCAGCGAGAGAGGGAACACAAGCAGGGGGAGTGGGAGAGGAAGAAGCAGGCTCATAGCGGAGGAGCCTGATGTGGGGCTCGATCCCATAACGCCGGGATCACGCCCTGAGCCGAAGGCAGATGCCTAACTGCTGTGCCACCCAGGCGCCCCAAGGAATCTTATCCTTTCAAACCCAATGATAAGAAAATGATCCAGTTAAAAATGGCAAAAATATTTGAATAGTGGGGCGCCTGGGTGGCACAGCGGTTAAGCGTCAGCCTTCGGCTCAGGGCGTGATCCCGGCGTTATGGGATCGAGCCCCACATCAGGCTCCTCCGCTATGAGCCTGCTTCTTCCTCTCCCACTTCCCCTGCTTGTGTTCCCTCTCTCGCTAGCTGTCTCTCTGTCGAATAAATAAATAAAATCTTTAAAAAAAAAATATTTGAATAGATACTTCACAGAAAAAATTATATGGATGGCAAATAACCACAGGAAGAGCTGCTCAACATCTTGAGTGATTAGGGAAGTGCAAATAAAACCACAATGAGGGGTGCCTGGCTGGCTCAGTTGGTTTGGGTCAGGTCATGATCCCAGTGTCCTGGGATTGAGTCCCATGTCAGGGTCCCTGCTCAGCGCGGAGTCTGCTTCTCCCTCTCCCTCTGCTACTTCCCCTGCTCTTGTTCTCTCTGTGTCTTTCTCTCAAATAAATAAAATCCTAAAAAAAAAACAAAAAAAACCCCACAATGAGATACCTGCACATATCTACTAGGTTGGGAAAAACAGAACAACAGACAATACCAAATGTGGCAAAGAGAACACAGAAACCTAAAATGTTCACACGTGGCCAGCAAGAATGCAAAGATGGAACAGCCACTTCAGAAACAATTTGGTAGCTTCTGACAAACGTAAACATACAGAAATCGGGGTGCCTGGGTGGCTCAGTCGTTAAGCGTCTGCCTTCAGCTCAGGGCGTGATCCCGGTGTTCCGGGATCGAGCCCCACATCAGGTTCCTCTGCTGGGAGCCTGTTTCTTCTTCTCCACTCCCCCTGCTTGTGTTCCCTCTCTCCCTGGCTGTCTCTCTCTCTGTCAAATAAATAAATAAAATCTTTAAAAAAAAATACAGAAATCATGTGACCAAGAAATTGCACCCCTAGGTGTTTATCCAAGAGAAATGAAAACTTACACTCACATGCAAAAAAAAAAAAAAATTATGTGCGAACATTTATGGGGGCTTTCGTCGTAATAACCACAACGTGGAAATAACCCAAATGTCTTTCCCCTGGTGCCTGGATGAGTAAACTGTGGTGCATCCACAAAATGGAATATTCCTCAGCAATAAAAAGGAATGAAAAAAAGAAAAAGGAACATGGGTGAATCTCAAAAGCATTGATTGTGCGGGATGAAGAAAGCTAGACTCAAGGCTACGTACTGCATGATTCCACCTGCACGACCTTCTGGGAAAAGGGGAACTATAGGCACGAAAATCAGATGGGTGATTGCCAGGGGCTGAGGTGGGGAGAGGTGATTGGAAAGTGGCTGTGTTCGTTGCTAGGGCCACTGTAACAAAGTGCCACCAATGGAGTGACAACAGAAATTTATTGTCTCGCGGGTCTGGAGGCCAGAAGTCTGTGGTCCAGGTGTTGGCAGGGTTGTTCCTTCTGAGGGCTGAGAGGGAAAGACTATTCCAGGCCTCTATCTTTGGCTTGTAGATGGCTGTCTTCATGTTTACCTGGCATTCTCTGCGTGTGCCTATCTCCGTATTTCTCCTTTTTGTAAGGACACCAATCCTATTGGAGTAGGGCCCACACTAATGACCTCATTTGAATTTGGCTCCCTCTGTAAAGACTCAGTTTCCAAATAAGGTCACGGTCTGAGGTGCTGGGGCTTAGGAGTTCACCATATGAATTCTGCAGGGACACAATTCAACCTGTGACAGGGGCATGAGGGAACTTTTGAGAGCTGTGGAAAGGTGTGTGTTTTAATTGTGGTGGTGGTCCCATGTACGTAGGCATTAGTCAAAACTCATCAAACTGCAATGCTAGAAACGGTACATTTTACTGCACGTAACATAATTTAATTTTTTAAAGATTTAGTTTATATATTTGACAGAGAGAGAGAAAGAGAGAGAGCGGAAGCAGGGGGAGCAGCCAAGGGAGAGGGAGAAGCAGGCTCCACACCCAGCAGGGAGCCTGATGTGGGACTTGATCCCAGGACTCTGTGATCATGACCTGAGCCAAAGGCAGATGCTTAACCGGCTGAGCCACCCAGGTACCCCTCATTTTTAAACTAGAAAAACAAAACAAAACAAAACAGATCTCCCAAGTTTTTCCTCAAAAGATGCTCTTCCCAGTCTACCACACTGTCCTGACCACGCTGTGTGCTCCAGGCGTCTGTGACGGGAAAGGATTATTTTTTCAGAAGCCCACGTCGGTTACAGTTTTACAGAAAGGCTATTTTCCTGCTGTGTGTATTTATATGCAAGCTTCTAGCAAAGTATTAAGATCCCATCACACTGAATGGCCCGTTTAATGAATTGCCCTTGTGGAGAGGGATGAAGTAATACAGAGTGAGGGCTGGCTGGGAAAATCTGGTTTGGGACCTGCCAAGGTTAGTGGGAGCCGGGCTCCCCTGCCAGCAGGGAGAAGTTGCACGTTTTGCCCACAAGCCTCTGGAGTCTCGGCCCCCACCTGAGGCCACTCAGAGGACACCTGCAGGAGAGGGAGACAGGAGGTCAGACAGCCTGCCAGCTACACCCGGATACACAGGGAAGAAGGGAGAAGGTGGCCCCATCACGAGAGCGGCAGGGGTGACTGGACTGGCACCACACCGTTCATGGGCAGGGTAGGGGGATGTGTGTAGGTGAGAGACACACACACCTTATTTCATGAAGGAGGACAAATATTCGAAGAGGTGAGAGCTGACAAAACTTGGAGCCCTTCCCACACCCATCCCTGGCAGCTTCTCCCGCCCCTGTGCATTATCTGTCTTATTCTGTCACCACCTGACTTTTAGCTTCTGTGTGTATGTGTGTGTGTGTGTGTGTGTGTGTGTAAAATCTAAGTCACGGTGTACAAGGATGCCTGGAGAAGAGAAGCCATATTTCTGGAAGGATCTAGAACATAGTACAGCCTATGCCGATTCCCTGGCCCCCAGCTTTCAGGGAAGGTGTTCTCTTTCTAGACAGCTCCTTCTGAACACCCCAACTTGTCAGTCTACACAGGGGCAGTGTGACTGAGCCTGGGAACTGGGGCCAACTGGGGCCAACAGGGAGCCAGCTGGAAAGAAGGGAACTCAGAGCCAATCTTCTCAAGGGGCTCAACCAAGATGCCCCCCCATGGGGCACCTGGGTGGCTCAGTCGTTAAGCGTCTGCCTTCAGCCTAGGACCTGATCCCAGGGTCCTGGGATCGAGCCCCGCATCGGGCTCCCTGCTCCACTAGGAGCCTGCTTCTTCCTCTCCCACTCCCCCTGCTTGTGTTCCCTCTCTCGCTGGCTGTCTCTCTCTCTGTCAAATAAATAAATAAAATCTTTAAAAAAAAAAAAAAAAGGATGCCCCCCAGGCGCAGCCGAGCCGGGTGAAGGGACGTGGAGCGAGGACGGTGCCCAGGCCGAGGCTGCCGCGGGCAGGCTGGCGGGCGGCCGGGCCAGGCGTCCCAGGTGCCTGACGGCCTGGCTTGTTCTTTCCGGTGATCTGTCAGAAGTGAGCTCACTGTTTTGCTAACCTTCTCAGCCTGCGCATTTCTGTGGACGCTCTGTCGAGCTCCTCTTGGGGCTGGCCCCGCTCCTTTGTCTCTTTGTGTTTTTATTGCAGGTGCTTTGTTTTTTTTAATCTCCTGAATTTTCTTTCTCCTCATTTCATTTCCTAAGCGGAAGCCAAAACCCCCTCCATTTCTCTGGGTTTAGTTTTCTTGTCTGTAAAATGGGGGTAGGGGGAGGGCGTTGCTTCTGATTCATTCTGTGTCCAAAGAGCAGGAGGTTTGGACTTGGAGGGTCTGAGTTTTCAAGGTTTTCCCCCCACATATTTATCGATCACTAGGGACCATGTGCCACACTCTCTTCCTCACGGAGTCTTCACCATTAACCCTTCGGGGTGCTATCGTTACCCCACTTTACATATGAGGTAAGTGGGACATGGAACTTACCAGACTCCCCGCCATATCACATAGCCGGTTCGAGATGGCAGACAGGCAGCGTTTGAACACCAGGGTTCATCCCCTTGTCCCCTCAGCTTTACTGAAGTGTGATTGACACGTAACACCGTACAAGTTTAAGATGCACAATGGGATGGTTTGGTGCAGGAATCTGTCGCTGCCAAAGAAAACACAGGCGGACGTGGGTATATTGCGCAATGATCGCCACAATAAGGTCAGTTGGTATCCATCACCTCACGTAGTTACATTCGTGTGTGTGCGTGTGTGTGTGTGTGTGTGCGTGTGTGTGTGTGTGTGTGTGTGTGTGTGTGTGTGTGGTGAGAACTCTTAAAAAGCCGACTCACCTAGCAGCTCTCAACTACCCACTACGGTATTTAACTACGTCACCGCGCCGAGCGTGGGAGAGACGGCCCCAGCCCCGCGTTCGCGGCAGCGTCGTTGCCGAGAGCCGAGACGTGGACACGCCCCGAGTGTCCACCGTGAACGTGAACGGATAAAGGAAATGTGATATATGAGGGCACGGAGTCTTGGACTCTAATGGAATATGACTCAGCCGCATGAAAGAAGGAAATCTTGTCATTTGGGGCAACGTGATTGCCACTCGAGGGCATTATGCTAAGTGAAATAAGTCAGAGAGAGAAAGACAAATACTGTCTGACCTCACGCGTGGAATCTAAAACACCCGAACCCAGGGAAACAGAACAGGTTGCCAGATGCAGGGCTGGGGGTGGGGAAACGGAGGTCAACAGTACGAGTTGCAGGGTTCATACTCTTAACCACCCCACTATCTCAAGGCCAGTTATACGTCTCTTTGCTGTGTGACCGCTGATGCATCGTTTGGCTTCTCCGGGCTGAACTTTTCTTATTTGGCAGATAGAGACGTTTGCGGGGTTCCTGTCAGAAATACCGAGCCGCTATGCGTGCAAGCCCTTTAGGGGTTAAAGCACCCACAATGTCTGCCTTCCACAAGAGCTCTCTGCTCATGCTTACCTGTTCTCTCCTCTTGTCTCCCTGTTGGCGGCCTGCTGGGTGATGACGATGCTACCTTTTCCCGAACATTTTACATAAGAAGAGCTAAACGTCTGGAGCACTAAATACACACCAGCACTGGGCATGCTTTGTTTTCTCTGCCTTTCATTTAACTTCACAATAGACCTGGAGGCAGGTGCTAGAATTCTCTTCATTCCACAGGTGAAGCTGAGGCACAGAGAGGTTGAGTAACTTGCCTAAGGTCACACAGCAAGTTAGTGGTGCAGCCAGCACTCAAAATGAGACCTGTCTGACCCATTCTATTACCCAATGATGCTGTAACACCAAGATAGGCACTAGGGTGAGGGCAAGGCAGAGACTGTGTGGCTGAAATTGGAGGCATCTTGTATGCTCTGCGCATAAGTAAGGTCAAGGACTTAACTTAGGAAAACAATTCTCACTTATTTTATTTTTTAATAATCGACCCTGTCACCTTTTTCTGTTCATTCATGCTATTGGTCAATAAGTGGGCATCTCTAAATGTCCAGATACCAGACCGGAGACTCTTACATGAGATTCTGGTGTGCACATCCAGATAGGTAAGGATGGAAAAGAAAAAACAAGGTAGGTGATTGTTCATAGCCTTTGGTCTTTTTCTGAGTCAAAAACAAGATTGAAAATAGTGCTGCTACTGGATTTAGACGTCAGCTCTTCACTTTCAAATCCCTGCTTCATACTTTGCATTGCCCTGGGCAAAGACAAGGTCCTTAATAAATTGTTCTGGGTGGCTGAGGTTTCTCTACCCCTTCTTTCCACCCACTACCGAGGATCTGAGTTACCTCCATTCTGGAAAGGGAGAAGGCAGAGCCAGGGGAATGGCATAAGATGAGTGGTGTGGTGGCCTCGGCTGGGCTCACAGACCTTTGATGCCAGGGAGCACGGGGTGGGAGGCGAGCAGGAAGAGTCAGGGCCTCCCTCAGCCAGGGCCACCCCCTCCCCTCCCCCCTAATGTCATGTGCCTGCTTGGGCAGTCTGCATTCACCTGCATGCCCCGGACTTGAGAGCCTGTAACCTCTGGATTAGGTGATGATGGCTTGGCCCTTCCCTTCTGAGAGACTGTAACTGAATGATTAATTCTCCTGGATCTCCAAAGGTCTTCTACTAGAATTCAAGGACAGTCAGGTAGCGAGTCCGCGTAAAGCAATTCACAGATAAACATCTTAGCAGAAGTTAGTTGATAGAGAGCAAAGCCTCATGGGAATAGTCAGGGAAGGAGTGTCGGGAAGTCAGAAGGTGATGGGGATTGGAGAGACATCTCTAAGGGCAGGCTGGCCAGGTATGGAGGCTACACTTACCCATCTTATGTCTTGGGGGTGGGGGACTGACTACGGCAGCAAGAGAAGCAGCCCCCTCTTCAAAGACTTTCAAATTCCAGCGTTTGAAAACACTCTTTAGGCAAAAAAGCAGACTCAGGAACGAAGCAAACTAAGCAAATAGGAATAGCTACACCTTAAATGCGATATGCTATCCTGGCTTGGATCCTGGAACAGAAAAAAGATGTTTGTGGAAAAACCAGTGAAATGCAAATAAAGTCTGCAGTTTAGCTTATAGGAATGCGCCGATGTTAACTTAGCAAGTGCACTGTGATTGTGTAAGATGTTACTATTCGAGGGCGTTGGGTGGAGGTACATGGAAACTGTCTATCCTACCTTTGCAACTTTTTTGGCAAATTGAAATTATTCCAAAGTGGTAAGTGTATTTTAAAAACCTAGCTACATCCAGAGGAGAGCTATGACTATAGTAGCTCTCATTCACATGGGAGGCTTACTGTGTCTAAGAGTTTTATAGATCCTTGTGACAATTCTATCAGAACTATCTTTGTGGCAATAAAATTGTTGACCTCGTTTTATCGATGAGGAATGTAAGGCACAGGCAGTGGAAGTATCTTGCTCAAGGTCACACGGCTACCACACATGGGGTAGAGCCAGGCTTCTAATCGGGTGCACCGCATTTTTCTCCCAGCCAGCCCACCTGTGGGATTGTAAAACACACCTGTCAAGATCAGAGGCTCACTAGAGTCACTTTGTGACCAGGGGGCAGGGCGGGACCGTAGGGAGGTGAGGGAGATGCCTCCTCCGTGCAAAA
The DNA here is from genome assembly GCF_017311325.1 of Ursus maritimus. Classification (NCBI taxonomy): domain Eukaryota; kingdom Metazoa; phylum Chordata; class Mammalia; order Carnivora; family Ursidae; genus Ursus; species Ursus maritimus. The sequence continues at coordinate 20,644,320 of NW_024424786.1, forward strand.
TGGAAGGAGTTCTGCTACCTCATACCCATTAGGATGGCTACTACTTTAAAAAGAAGAGAAAAGAGGGCGCCTGGGTGGCTCAGGCGGGGAAGCATCTGCCTTCAGCTCAGATCATGATCTCAGGGTCCTGGGATCAAGCCCAATATTGAAATATTGAAAAGCTCCTAGATGATTCTGATATTCAGCATTCTCTGCCCCATCCCATCCCCCCACCGCACCCCCCCCCAAAAAAAAGCAAAAGAAAAATTTCAGCATGTATTAGAAAAAACTGAGATCCAAAACGGTGAACTTTGACTTACTAGTTAACGAATGAATTCCTGGGGGAATGCCTGGTGGCCCAAGGACCAGAACAAAGGACGCAGCTGGGAGCTGGATGCCCTGGTGTCCCATTCCAAGCTGGCTCTGCCTCAGGGGCCCTGTGACTCCGCCTCGAGTCACCCTTTAGGACACCAAGCCTGCACATCTGTGCCCAGCGCTTTTGGACAGTTTACCTACCTTCCAGCCCCAGGCTGATTTTAAAATGTGTTTCCGACCTAACCTCCCAGCACCTGGCTGCCCTCTGCCAACGCTCTTGGGAATTCACAGATGGGGAGACCGCAGACAAGCTTGTGCAGCAACACGTGGGGCTTAGGTATCGCCATTAGCAATGCAAATGCAGGGGAGTGTCAGCTGACTGATTAAATGGAGCCCTTGGCACAGCCGCATGCCCTACTTGGGTTCATCTGTCACCCTCATCAGCCTCGGGAGCTGGGTGGACGGACGGCATGTGCTAACCCAGCTCCATTAATATTGTCACAGGGCTCCAGATTTATGGAGGCTTCTTTCTTTTGCGATCCCAGCGATGAGAGTCAGGAGATCCTGTCACGAACCCTGTAGGCTCCCGCCCTCTCCCTGCATTCTTTACCAGGGAGGAGACCATTCATTTCCTTCTTTCTCAGCCTACGGGGTCTGGCCCTGCCTGCACCTGCAAGTGCATGGGCAGCCCCTCCGGCTGCCCTGTTCTCCCACCCTGGGCCTTTGCAGGTGCGGCTTCTTCCTGTGGACGCACCTTTCCCCTTCCTGCCCCTTTCCATTCCCCAAGCACCTGGCCTCTTCCCGGTGTTCAGTGGATCTCATCTGGGGGTGATTCGGCCCCACAGGAGACATCTGGCAATGTCTGGAGACACTTGGATTGTCACAGCTGGGCCGTTGGGGTGGTGCGATTGGTATCTAGTGGGTAGAGGGCACGGCTGCTGCTACAGACGCTAGAGTGCCCAGGACAGCCGCCCCCCTCTCCCCCCACCCCCCACCGCCGCGACAAAGAGTTAACTGGCCCCAAATGCCAATAATATTGAGGTTGACATACGCTGCCCCAGTTCACCAGACCCGCTAGCTGTAGCGCACGCATCACTTCTTCCCCCAGGGAAGCCATCCTGATGGAGCTTTGCTGCCATCCTCACCCCCCGGCGCCCCCGACCACTACACCAGATGTATACCAGACTCTGCCATTTTCAGGGCATGCCCTTCTCTCTTTAGCGTACTTATCTTAGTTGGCCAATATTTTTCTGTCCTCCTGTTTGATTAGGTTCACCCCCGTGCTCTAAGCTGCACAAGGTCGGCGACATTGTCTGTTCTCACTCACCTTAGTATCCCCCCGAGCAGAGCACGTTGCTTGATCCATGGTAAGTCCTATTGATCTGCTGATGAACTAATGGATACATTCTACTTCTATACTCCCCATGGAGGGCTCGCCAGGTTCAAGGCAGCCCTGGGGCTGCTGGACTGAAATTGTTCAGAAAGGGCTCAGCCGGTATATACTGCTGGGAGCTGGGGGTGGGGGACAGGGGAATAAGGGCTCTGATCAAGCCTCCCCCTCCCACTCCATTTCCCCCTCCCTCCCATACATCCTCCTCACCCTCCCTTTCTTCCTTTTCCCATCCTTATTCCTCTGTCTTCTCTCTGTCCTTCCCTCTTCCCTCTCCCCGCTCTCTCCCTCTATCCTTCCCTGTAAACAAATGCTTGTTGAGCACTTACTGAGTACCAGGAATGATTAGGGATCAAATATACAGTAATGAACAGGATGGACACAGAACTGGACTTCATTGACTGTCAGTCTATTGAGAAGATAGTCATGAAAACAAGTTATCACAAGTGTGATAAATGTCACAACGGGGAAGGAAATGGGTTTATGAGCACCAAGGCCAGGGGGATCCTAAGCAGGACAGGGAACAACCAAAACTGATTGGATTTGGACTTCTGATATGATTAAATTTTAGTTAACACAGTGGTTAAGAGTCTGGGTTTGGAGCCCGGCTATCAGGGTTCAGATACCAGTTCTACTGCTCATCGTGTGAACTTGAGCAAGCTAGTTAATTTGCCTCATTCCTGTTTCTTCATCTATCAACTAAGAATATTGTGACATTTACTTCACAGAATTATTGTGAGGATTAAATGAACTAATGCATGTAAAGTGCTTAGGACAGTGTCAGACATAGTAAACACTCAATGGATGTTACTCAATTTCATTACCTTGCATGGTTTTTTCCCCAGGGAAATAGAGGACTCTGGTTTTTGAAACTATTGTGGAGCCCCCTGTATCCGTTAAGATTAAACTTGACTGTGAGTAACAAAAGACCCGAAGTAGGAGGTAGAAGTTTATTTCCTTTCGTGGTATGCATTGCCAGCTAGTATGGCAGCTCCACAGGCTTCAAAGACCAAGAATTCCAGGTTATTGCTCTGTTATCATTAACATGAAGGTCCTACCTTATGGGCCCAGTATAGGGGCTCTAGCCCCAGCCATCACATCTGCATTCCAAGCCCACTGGAAGGAGGAGGACACAACCTCTACCTTAAAGACCATTTCATGGTAGTTGCACGTTTGCTTCTGCATCCATCCTTTGGGCCAGAACTTAGTCTCATGGTTAAGCTTAGCTTCAAGAGAGGCTGGGAAATGCAGTCTTTATTCAGGGTAGCTGCATGTTCAGCCGAAATATGGAAGGTAGTCTATTGCTTAAGAGGAAGGAGAGAAGGAACTATCCCTTCTAAGAGGACAATTAGCCATCTTTATCCATCGTCCTGACTTTGCTTTTAACATTGGAAGGGCAGGGAGGCACAGCCCATTACCCAAAGTATTTCACTGATAACTAATGGTGAATCCAGAAGGAGATATAGAACTGTTCTCTCCTTTGGCCTGAAGCTGCTCACTGTGGTCCCTCAGAGTCCACCTTTGGTTTGAAATCTGGAACAGATTCTGACTGAGCCACCTGTCGAAGGGCTTCTCTCCTGGACCCTTAGGGAACCACCGTCTTCTGGGCAGTCTCTTAATCACACAGCCCCCATGGGTCCTGGACCCCTTAAACCCATCTACTCTTTTCCTCATTCCGCCTTTTCCCTTCCTTGGCCTTTAAGTCTGCTTGTTCAGCCACTCTTTATCATTAGGTTTCTAGGGTTGTGGTCATCTTCCCTTAGGATGGCCATGGTCCCGAGAGGAGGGGGTGAGGGAAACTGGACCCCAGAGGTCAGAATTCCTCAGACACGGAGGAGCCAGCTGCATGGGAGCTGCCTCCGGTAGGCACTCCTGTTGCCCTGCAAGGCCATCTCAGAGTCTTCTCCACCTCGAGGTACTTTTGACAAAAGCCCCCCCTCGTTAGCCTGCCCTGATGCGTGCCTGCCCCAGAGGGACATGGTGGATTCTCAGCTATGTTCCAGGACACGTTCCCTGCTGTCCCCTTCAGGGACCACTAAGGATTGCAGCTCAGAGTTGAACATAGAGCACTATGGAACCCCCACGATTGATAGACTTTGTTCCTTACCAAGGCCCAGACAACTGCCTAGCCCCTCCAGCTCTTGTGTGACCTTTTACACTCAGAGAGGTTGAGTAACTTCCAGAAGGGTAGAGATCTTGAAAGTGGTGGAGTCAGGACTAAAATTCTGTTCTCTTTCCCAGACTTGGTTCTTTGTGCTGTAAGAGTTGCTTCTCCCTTAAATGTGTATGATTAGACAATGGTGTGGGGGGGGGGGCGAATCAATGAAATTAATGGAACAAATATTTACTGAGCCTCTACTAAGTGCCAAGCACTGGGGACACAAAAGTGAGTAAGACACAGGCCTTCAAGGAAGGTCAGATCAGCCAGGAAGATAGTCACAGATGCAAATTACTTTGAGTCAGTTCATTCAGAGCAAACATTATGGCTACTCAGCATAGGACATATGGTTACCCAGGAGCATAAGCCATACCTGGCTGGGCATTTAAGGATAGGAGGGTGGAAGGAATCATAGGAGGCTGCCTGGAGGGGACAATTTCTGAGCTTGGTCTTAAAGAGTTAATTTGAGGTAAGTGGCAAGAGTGGAAAAGGCATTCCAGACAGAGGACATGGCGTATGCAAAGGACAGGAAGTAGGGCCAAAATAAGGCTCTCGTGTAGCATTCTGCTACACACTCAGCAAACATTTCTCACCAAATTAATGCGTTCTCCGCCTATAGAGCCTGAAAAAAAACCTTTCCAGTCACTCAGCTGATTTGTCAATCACGTTCTTCTTGACTTTTTCACCTGCCTTGGCCTGGCTCCCACTTCTACCTCTTCCATCCCCTCCCTAGTTTCTTTATGGAGAATGTTCCTTCTCACCAGGAGACACTTTGGTTCTCAGACTCCATCTTGCTTGTGTTCCATTGAAAGCCAAATGCGTGTGGTTCTGCTTGAGGTTCTGCTGAGATCTAGGGGGATAAAAGCTGCCATCTTGAGTGAGTGAGGTCTTCGCAGGGACCTGGACCTGCTAAAGGAAGGCTGAGCCCATCCGCGTCCTCCATCCTTCCCAAACACAGTTTCCAGGAAGCTCTGGTGTCAGCTCGGCCTGTTAAGAGAGCTCTGCCTCCTGTTGGCCCAGATTTCAGTTGCCAGGAAACCACCTGGTGGTTGTGTGGGTCTTTAATTCCTCCAGCTGCCTGTTGCTGTGGTTTCTCCACACCTGTGGTGGGTCCCAACCTCTCGAGTTCCCTTTTTCAACTTATTCCAGCCTCCTTCTTCCCTCCTCCTGCCAACCCCTAGCCCCACACACCTTGTAGCCTCTACTCAGGAAACCACATCTCACAGCTTTCAGTCAGAGGCAAGGATTTCTAAGGGTAGGGTTTTATTTTTTATTTTTTTTATTTATTAAGATTTTATTTATTTATTTGGGAGAGAGAGAGAGCATGAGGGGGAGGGGCAGAGGGAGAGGAAGGGGGAGAAAAGCAGACCCCCTCCTGACTGTGGAGCCTGACATAGGCTCAATCTCACAACCCTGAGACCGTGACCTGAGTCTAAATCAGGAGTCGGATGCTTAACCGACTGAGCCACCCAGGCGCCCCATAAGGGTGGGGTTTTAATATCAGGATTTCAGGTGATCTTTCCCTCAGCATCTCCTGGAGTGGGAGCCTCTTCTGGCCCCTGAAATCGTACCAGCCCGATACAAAGATGGTACTGTAGAGAATGAGGACGATGGCTCTGCCCTCAGACCAACCAGAGTTCGAATTTGGGTTCTGCTCTTTCCTGGCTGGGTGTTCCTGAGCAGGCGACTGATACTCTCTGAGCTTCTGTACTCTGGTCTGGAAGGCAGAGAAGATAAAAGCTCCACCTCAGAGAGTTGCCGGAGGTTGGGACGGGGACCATACATGCGCAGGACCCGGCATGGAGACTATTATTCCAGCAGCCCTCGGCAGCTTGTGGGCTGCTTGTCGCCTGCTCTTGCTCGCACATCGGTTCGTTTAGGAAAGTTTGAATGTCTCCTGTGTGTCACATGCTGTGCTCTGCCCTGAGCGCCCAGGAATGAGGCAAACAAGGTGACCATCCTGGAGACCATGCAATCACTATGTGTGAAGATGTCCAGAACAGGCTTCTTTGCTCCGTGGCTAGATGTTTACGAGGAACAACTCCCCTGGTCCGTGCATAAGCCATGTCAGAAAAACACTAGCTGGGGCGCCTGGGTGGCACAGCGGTTAAGCGTCTGCCTTCGGCTCAGGGCGTGATCCTGGCGTTGTGGGATCGAGCCCCACATCAGGCTCCTCTGCTATGAGCCTGCTTCTTCCTCTCCCACTCCCCCTGCCTGTGTTCCCTCTCTCGCTGGCTGTCTCTCTGTCAAATAAATAAATAAAATCTTTAAAAAAGAAAAAGAAAAAGAAAAACACTAGCCATTAGCCAATCCTCCGTCTATGATCGAGCTTCCTCCTGAGAGTTTCTAGAGCGTTTTCTTTGGTGATTGTGTGTCTATGAAAAGCCCCCAAAGTAAGGTTAACCGCATAGAACCACTCGTTCCTGCACTGTTGGACATCGCAAAGAATTGTCTCAGAGCTCTGGAAAATGCAGGACTCCCATTTAGGTAGAAGAATTTCGGATCCAACTGAATGTGTGTTCTTGCGGAGTAACTATCATAACTGTATTTCGAAATCGTTCTTATATTTTGTAATTATAAATTAATGTGTGCTTATTATAGAGAGGTTGAAAAATAGGGAAGACAATAAAGAAAATATAGAAATGATTTATACTCAGAGTTAATGGTTTAGTGTAACATATTCAGAGTGGTCCCTGAGACAGTTTTAGGGGGTCCACAGAGTCCGACTTCGTTTCATAATAATTCCAAACCATTATTTGTTCGCGTCATTCTTTCTCATGAGTATACAGCGGAGTTTTCCAGAAGGTATGTAACGCGCGATGACATCCTTGTTCTAACAGCTAACGTGCTTGTGCAGAACCATGCTTTTCCGTTTTCTAATGTTAATTTTGAATATAATAACCATCTATAACTATAACTCACATGAGCAAAAGCTGTCTGTGATCTTCAACAACTTCCAAGAACATAAAGGAGTCCTGAGCGCAAAATGTTTATGGTTTAAAGACTTAGTTTTTCCAGCCTTTGGCCCATGAATACGGCTAATCATAAAAAACTGGCACCATATCATAGGTATACTTTGTATTCTACTTTTTCAATTAGTTAATATATTGTATATAAATATTTATATAAGACATTAACATATCTTTTATGTCGTATCTCCTAAGCAGTACTACCAGCACTGCTGGGAGCAGGGCCCCGTTCTAAGTACTGCACACAGCAACTCTTTGAGATAGGAGCTATGATAATTTCTATTTTAAGAAAATTAATTAATGTTAATTAACTCACCCAGGGTTATAAAGTTAGGGAAAGACAGACTAGATTTGGAATCCACACCTAGGTAATCCTAAAGCACGGTATTTCATCATTCGAATGTTCCAGCATTTATGTACTCATTTTATAATTTTTTAACATTTAAGATTTCAATTTTTCACGAACATAAAATAATACTAGATGAGTATCCCTGAACACACAGCTTTGTCAGGATCCCTGATTACTTCCTCGTAATCAGTTCTTGGAAATGAACTTATTGGGTTGGGGGAGGTATCAATTTTTCCACAGTTTTGATACATACTGCCAAATTACATTCCAAAAAGTCTATACCCATGCACACGTCCACCCCAAATACTTCAAGACTGCTTTTCTCACTTCATCCTCACTAATATTTTTGCAAACATGATAGAGGAAAGAGAACCCCTTGCTTTAATCTCAAGGGAAGCTGAACACCCATTTAAAATGTGTTTTGGCCATTTAAATTTATTCTAGTATAAATTGTTCATTTTCTGTGATCTATTTCTATCTAATGAGATGAACCCGATTTTTATCCACACATTCCTGAGCTTATGCCCCCAAAGTGAGTGCTGCCAACATCAGTTATCATTTAGAGACTTGATCTGATAATAGTATCACTTGATAAAAAATATCCAAACTCCCTATGGGACGTGCTTGCAAAGTCCTTATAAGGCACAGAGGAAAGAGGAAATTCCTTGTAGAAAGCATTATTAACACTTTTTTAAAAATGTGATTTGTTGTTGTTTTAACCCACAACACGATATATTGCTTACTAAGCTTATTTACCAAGTTGGAGCCAAGCAACTTTTTGGCTGTCTGCTAATACCAAGTCTTCTCTCAGAGGACAGGAGTTATGACAGAAGTTACGTGTAGTGGACACTGTTGGTCTTGTCTAACTCCCCTTCACCCAGCTGGTGCGCCCGTCTCCAGGGGCTGTGAGCAAAGGCGGCTAATATCCAACAGCTGCCCCCGCCTCGGAGCATTCTCTGAACGAGAGTAGGCAAGCCTGCAGGTTAGGTACCCCCTCCTCCCCCGAGACAGCCAGTAGCCGATGACTGACATGGACATACGAAAGGCTGACATCCTGGCCTCAAGAGAGACCCAACCATGTGGTGCAGTTTGTGCTCCAGAGCTTTCTGTGGGACCAGACGCTTTAGCTGAGACCACATCCATACACGGCTTTTTCTCTTGTCCTCCTTAGCTTTCCTCATTTCTTTTCTCCTGAGAGCATTTTTTCAATAACTTACTTTCATGGGAATCCCCACCTTCGGCCCTGCTTTCAGGGAGGTCTACAGGGGACCGTTGGTACCGATAGGGGTCATGAGAAATAGACTCTAAAGATGGGGACCATCACGGACTGGAGGCGAGCAAAGATCCTCCCTGGCAGGAGGTGTGTATTGATAATGTCTGGCTTGCCATAGCATCCGGTGGCTAAGAGTTCCACTCGCGGGGGGCTGGGGCTGCACTCGGCAGTGCAATGTCTCTGGCATCGGAGAGGTATGGAGCAAAGAGTAAATCCGAGATTGTAGAATTGGAGGACTGGTGCTAAGTGCCTTTGATTCATTGAAGAGAGGAAATGCAAGGATTAATTATAAGTCAGCGATTTAAAGCCGAGAGCCTTTGGGGTGACACTTAGAGACCTCATCTTCTGCAGCCAGAGGGCAGGTGAAGCTGAAGAGGAAGCCCAGAGCTTAATTACAAGGATAGCAGGACTTCAAAGCAGGTGGAATTCAGAATTTAGGTGACTGTCGTATGCCAAAGACAGGACCCTGATAGGAAAAGAGTAGGATCCTAATACTTGGAATACGGATATCTGGGGACATGCACTTGACAACCTTGAACCCCTTAGCATGCATAAATGGCCCCATGTCCCCTTGTCAGAAGATAGATTCCCCCTTCCTTTTTTTCTTGAAGGTAATACTGAGCCTCAAATGAGGCTAGTGCCTTATAAGGCAAGACTGGCCCTTCTTAAGATCTTAAGATCTACCACCTGCTCCCTCCTGGCCACCAGACCTATAATTAGGGTCAAATCTCAGCATAATGCCACTGGGGAAGTTCCAAGCCTGCAAAGAGAGAAGTTATACACCAAAGAGGGCTCGAGAACTGGTTACTGTGTATGAGCAGGAATTGGGTGGGCATGCTGAGGAGTGGGTCACGAGGATGCTGGGAGGTGGGAGCATAACGCAGTATTTGTTAATATGGGTTAAGGGCCTCAGGAGACATGTCTAATATTCAGCTGTAGGAGTTGTTAGTATCTTAGAATAAGTGGTAGGTTGCATGAGATAGAGATGCCAGACTGCTTGGTAGACTACAGGGAAGAGATGAAAAGTCTCAGAGAACTAAGCATGCTAGACTAGGTCAACTACATGGCCCTGAAAATCCCAAAGCTGCCTTTGGTCCTCCACTCACCAACATGAAAAAGAACGCATTGGGTGGGGCTGAGGGAAGGTACCAGTACTATTGAGAAGCTCTGTAGAGGCTGCTCTCTTTAGGCCGGGGATGATAACAGAAGAAGCTGTTCTAGAACCAGGCTCCCTAGTAGCAATGATAATAATGGTGTCCCAGAAAAGCAGAGGCCAGATGGTAACGCCTGACTGTCAGAAGCCAGCCAGGGTGGATGTAATTCCTGCAATGGGCAGCAGCATTGGAATGGCACCCAGACAGTTCAACCTGAAGTTACCTGTGAAGGTGGCTAATAGGTCATATTGTCCCTAGAGCCAAGATAGATTATAGCGTATAAGAACATTTACTTAACACATGAAGTCGAAAGAGAACAAGAATGGATGAACAGAAGCCTAAGGTCAAACCTTCCAAAAGAAAACCAGGATTTCTTGCCCAAGCTCCAGACCTCAGTCAATTCTCAGATCCAGGACCCACTGACTGCACAAGAAGTTGGATCCCCATGTGAGAAGGAATGGAAACATCAAATGAGTATGTACTGTAGTGATTTACCAGGTCCTTCTCCAAAAAGACCTGTAGGTCTTTACACAGGTAATTATACACTGGGGAAAGGGAAATATCCAGTTCTTTCAAGTGTGTTGGATACAAGTTCAGAGGTGATCCTGATACTAGATTACCCAGTGCCATCAGGACCCCTTTTAGAGTAGAGACATATGCAAGCCAGGTAATAAGTTGAGCCCTGACCCAGGTTTGTCTCACAGTTGGTAAACTGAGCCCATGAATCCACCCAGTGGTCATTTTCCCAGCTCCCAAATGTATAAATGGAAGGACATTCTTAGCAATTTGAAGAATATTTATACTCGTTCTTTGACCTGTAGAATAAAAGCAATTATAGTAAGAAAGGCCATGTGTCAGTCTCACAAACTACACCTTTCAGTGGAATTTAGTATATCCGGACACTCTGCTCGTAGGGGGAATGGCAGATTGCTGCCACCCTCGAAGACATAAAGGATGTCGGAGTGGTAGTCCCCATTCTATCATCATTGAATTTACCAGTCTGGCCCCTGAAAAACTGAATCATGGGGTCTAACTCTGTACTGCTGAACACCGAGGATACCCCCAACTTCAGCTGCTTTTTGCTAGAGCAGATGAACACATCCTCATGTGTATGGCATTCCACTATACCTGGCAAATATGTGGTTTTAAATACCCATCAGAAAGGAGGGCCAGAAGCAGTTGACATGCGTATGTGATGACCAACAAAGCACCTTCACAATTTTACCTGAAGACCACATTCATTTTCCTCCCGTCTGTCCCAACGTCGTCCAACGGGATGCAGACCACCTGATGATTGTGCTGAACATCACCTTTGTCCACTATATTGACAACATCATATTAACCAAACCTGATGAGAGGTGACAAATTCTTTGGATAACTTGACAAGATACGTGTGCTTCGAGAATTCAGGGACTTGCCATATTGGTGAAGTTTTTAGGGATCCAATGATTTGGATAGAATATCAAATCCATGCTGGGATTATCGTATCCAAGGTAAAGGTCAAGTTCTCGTGCTTTGTACCTTATACAACAAAGAAAGAGGCATAGTGCTTGATAGGCCTCGTTGGGTTTAGGAAGTAGTATATTCCACACCGGAATACGGGGCCATTTACTGGGTGACACGGTAGGATCCCGTGGGGATTGAGTGAACAAGATATTTATGTTACGGAATGCATAACATAAGTCAATAAATCTCTAATACTATAATTCCCACCTCAGGCCCTCCTTCTAAGGGACCTGACATGAGACAGCGTCTTCCAAAGAGACTAAGTCATCCAGGGCCAGAAGATAGAACACTTCGCTCTTAGTTCTGTAGACTGTTCTCCTGACCGAATGGTCTAGGCATGTTTTCTGCCGCGCTAGGCCTCCATGTTCTTGTACATAAAGTGTGGGGTTTGTGTTAGGTCAGCATTTTTTTAGCTTCTGCCATCAGATAACAGACAGATAAGATTTACGTGCATGACACACTCCCACGGGTGTGTCCCTCGGCACCAGTAAGAGAGGCTGCGGGTTATGGGCAATTCCCAGCAGGCTGGCTGTAACTCCACCCCTTCCTCCCACTCAAAAAAGAATATTGGAATGCAAGGCAGTAAAAGGGGGGTAATTGTGGTAGGAATAACCGTGGCACCGTTGTGGTTTGTTTCTTGAAACATCATTCACAATCTATAATACTATCGTGTGTTTTAAAAATTACTTTCAACAAATTTCACAATGTCTTGACAACATGGTTCAGAACTGGTGGCTTCGAATGCTCTTTAAGATTACTTTCCACCGCCAAATTTTTAAATTCTGAGAATGGATCCCCCCAAAAGGAGTTCTAAAACCTTTCCATAGCATCAAGTGTCACTGTGATACTTGAAGCAAGAGCACTCCTTCGTGTACGTAAGTTTGAATGTAAGCTGCATGCGTATTTGACGCAGCCTCGCCTATCATGACCCCTGTATATGGAATCACTCACCCCATATTTACTGATTGCCTACTCTGGTGCTATTTCTAAGACTTTAGAAGGGTAAGTTGGGAGAAGTTGTTTAAAATTTACTGCCCTTACTTTATATTAGTGTTATAAAAAGTGCAGGTTAATGAGAAAGAAAGCGGTTCTGTGGCCAGAGAATTTTAGGTCAGTTAAAATTTCTTTACCACAGGGGCACCTGGATGGCTCAGTTCGTTGAGCGTCTGCCTTCGGCTCAGGTCATGATCCCCACGTCCTGGGATTGAGCCGCATGTTGGGTTCCCTGCTCAGTGGGGAGCCTGCTTCTTCCTCTCCTTCGGCTGCTGCCCCAGCCCTGGCTTGTGCTCTCTCTCACTTTCTGTGTCAAATAAATAAGTAAAAACCTAAAAAAAAAAAAAAAAAGATTTACCACAGACCTTGTCCAGTCCTTTAGTCTACTCTGTTACTATGCCTTGTGAATCTCCAGGAGAGAAATTTAGTCTGCAGTTTTACCAAAGATTTTGAACATGGAACCCCATAGAACAAACGTTTCCAGGAACACACTCTGGAAAAGTCTGCGATACGAGGTTTCAAAGGTTCCTGAGAAATTTGAGATAATACCACAGTGACAGCATCCACACTGGCTTTCCCACCACCAACAGAATTTCATTCCTCAGTGATAGACAGAGCTGTCTCCTAAATGTCCTTCCCTCCCTTTCCCATCCCTTCTTTCCTCATCTTCAGTCTAGATTCCATAAGAGCCAACAGTGGCTCTGTTCTGGAAAATGTACTGCTACCCCTCTCAGGCACTGACAGACTTTTGTGGGGTCGTGTGGGCCAGTGGTCAAGATATCCAGCTCTGGGCCTTGCTCTGGTGCCCAGTAGAAAGGTGACTGGGGGTGGGAGACTAAGAATTAATGAGATAGAATAATTAAAATATGAGTGGCTGTGTTCGTGAAATGAGCTGACACATTTTTAATGTTGTTTAGAGATGGAGTTTTAAAAATAAATTACGTGCCATATTTCCAGGCACATAGTCCATGAGCTTCTCAAGGATAAGAACCTGGACAGTTATACTGTGAATGGTCTCATTGATTGAGTCCTCTATGCTTGACCTATGCTAAATAGTTTACATTCCAATCTTTGTCCGTAGGCTACCTCCTCAGAGAGGCCTTTTCTGACCACACTATCTCAGACAGCCCCCGTCACTCTCCATACCCCAGTCAGGCTCTATGCTTTATAGAATTTATTTTTCTGCTTACTCTTTGTGCCCCCAACTAGCATTTAAGCTCCATGAGTACAGAGGTTTGGGATTTTGTTTTTTTCCTGTGCTGTATTCTTGGTATCTAGAACAGTGCTTAGAACAAGACAGGCCCTCAATAAAGTATTTATACAAGGAATACATAAATGAAAGATCTCGTGGAATTCTAACCACAACCCTATGAGCTAAGTCCTATTATTAGCTCCATTTGATAACTGAGGAGACTGGGTCACGAAGAGATTAAGTCACTTGCTGAAGGCCGTAGTGGGTAGTAGAGCCTGCATTCAGATCTAGGTATGACCGACTCATCTTGACCCACCAGGCTAACCAGCCTTTTCGTGAACACAAGTGTTGTCTCTCAGAATGTCGTCTCTGGCCTCTGTGGGGACTCATTAAAATTCAGATTATGGGAGTTCACTCTGATATATTGAAATGAGTGGAGGGAGGGCTGGGGGAGAAGAAGGGGTAAGAAAGGCAGAGAAAAGAATCACGTCTGTCTGAGATACCAGTTCCCACAGGAACCAGTGTGACCCCTTGGGGGTCTTGTCTGAATTCTTTGAGAGAGAAGAATGCAGGAGAAGGAGAAGGAGGTATTTTCACGAAGGGGCTCCAGAAGACCTGGGATACTTTCAGGCCCAGGTGAAAAGATGGTCCCAGGTTGGCCCCTTTCAGATTAGTGGCTCTGGCTGCAGCATGGGACAGCCTTAGCCCAGACACCGGGACTGTCACGGAGACCGTGGAGGGAATCTTGGGAACTGGACATCATCAACACAGAGGCTGAAACGGAAAACAAATGCCTAAGGAACATCAGCTGGGGACTCCCGGAACACCTCGGAAAGTGGGCAGCATTTGCTAGGCTCTGAGGTCCCTGTTTAAACAAGTGTGGGCAAGCGCGAGCTGCAGACATGTGAATCGCTCTTGTTACAGTGATTCCTATTAGTACCTTCAAATATGATTTTTCTTCTTCCAAGGTTTCTGTTTTCCTTTGTCTGGTTGGGCCTGGGTGGTTCTGCTCTCTGAAGTCATGCTGGCCTCCTGGGCTCTCACCCTGACATTAACCAGAGGGCAAGATCAAAGAGCAGCATTGGCCCTTTCCTCCCTGGGACTTCCTGTCATTCTCCGGTGGTTTGAAACAGAAAGCAACACACCAAAAAGTCTGGGATAAAAACTACACGGGAGGATTCAGAATCGGCTCTGGAGTCCCACCTCTTGGCATCTCATGCTAATGGACATGCGTGAGCTCCGGAGAGAGAAAGGAGGCTTTTGTCCTCCCCTTGGTCCAGACCCAGCCACCTCGCTGTGCCGACGTCCTGCACTGTCACAGGATTTGAGCGAAGCTGCCCTTAGTTTCCAGCAGCTGAGCTTGCTCGCGAGCCCCCCCGCCCCCCGCCCCCAGTCCCGAGCTGTTAACTCACCACTCCTTTGTTTACACGTTAGTTTGATGAAGTACACCCACTCGGATTGTGAAACACCATGCATTGTTTTTGGCGAGTTACTCTTTAGATGTAGTCAAGAAGTCTTATTCGGAGGGGTTCAAAAGTATTTCATAGCCATGTCAACGCCATAGTTATGGCCCTGAGTAAAAACCTTGACCTGAGAAACAAGTTAAAACTCCCAATAGGTGAGGTAAGTAATTAAGCAAAGGGACTGCATTTTATTGTGTAAATTACACTGCACTTACTGTAAAGCTCAGCTTCCAATAACCCTTATAAAGTCCTCACAGGTAATGACTTACCCATGAAGAGTGAGTTCCAGGGCTGCAGAACAGAACATGTTTGTCCTCTAAATGCTATTGGGAAAGAGAAACTAGATTAAAATTGGAAGAAAAAAAAAAAAGGCCGTTTTCCCAGTCTCCAGTCATTGAAGGCTTGGCGTGGGTTCAGGGGTGGAATCTTGGTTTTCCCCCCAAACCTCCCCAGGACCAGGTTATGCAAATCTTAGGTGTAGCAAGAGTTGGGCATGAAATCAATTGGCAGTTTTGGAATGCTTGTAGCATACGGGCAAGTTGGTGGGATATTCTCTCTCTTCTCCTGGACCATTTTGCTTCTCACTTCCCTGGAAATGAGAGGCATGTAATCACTGCTCTCAGGCCCACAAGATTGCACAACTCCACATGTGAATGTTACCCCCCAAGAGTTATGCAAAACACCAATCCTTCTTCCTTTCTAATGGGGCCGTTCGTATAACTGGCTGCCAAAAGTGATGTCCATATCCAGCGGGATAGTCCCTTCTAGCATTCTTTTCCCAACACCTGGTTCAGGTTAAGTGATGTTTTTCAACTCGGTCTATTTTTACCTTTTCCTGTTCATCATTCAAAGATAAGACCTTTCAGCCTGTCCAAAGGGTGGTGATACGTGCCATCTGGCACAAGAGAGACCTGGGGGTGAAAAAGAAAAGGGTCTAAGGTATGTGCCAAAGAGGCTGGGACATTTGTTCTGGAAAAGGTGTGAGAACTGGCTTGCAACAGAAAATAGTAGTTTTGATCTTGGATCTGGTATCTGGTGTTGAGCGTTAATAGACATGGAGCTGAAATGAGGGCATATGGCGTCCCTGGCGGATGAGAGGAGCGATGTCTCCCCTCCTGCCCCACCTCCCAATCGAAATAGGTTTTTTTTGTTCTTTCTGCAACAGGCATTTACTTATAAAAACATCTGGTTCCCTTAGGAAGGGAACCAACTAATCCTCCACATAAATACTTGGCTTCAACAGGGAAAATAAATTTGCCATATTCAGCATAAAGCTTGATTGCACTTGCCTCTAGGACTTTGAGCGAGCCGGGCTGCTCTGCACATTAGGCTTTATCGACATGGTGCCTAGGCTAGCCGCAAGAACATTTCGAGAGCCAATTAAAATATCAGAGACCTGGGGAAAAAAGAAAGAAATGGTATGCTTCCAAACTCTGGAAATTGTGAAATCAGAATCTTAAAATGTTTACTGACATCGCTGCAAATCACAGCATATGTCAACTTATTGACTATTAAATTTGATATTTGTAAGGATCTCGTTACAATGAAAAACAATGTGTAGATTGGATTTTCTGACTTCGAGTTTCTCCTGGTTACCCAACAATTGCTGAGAAGTCATAATGAGTGTGAATCAAAGAAGTTACCCTTAGAAAAGAATCTTGAAAGCCAAATTAGAAAATGCCTTTCAAATGTTTTTGCCCCTAAATTGTGATCGATGTGGGTATATATTAATATGTTTGTTGAGGGATGCCTTGGACTTGCAAGGCTCACGTGGCCCTTTGTGGGGGTCGTTTTGCCTTCCTGGGAGTCTTTTGAATTGTATCTACAGTCCATATTCTTCCACGGACTTCAACCTTTACAGGAAACGTTCCCAAGGACGTTGCTTAGTTCTACTCCACTTGTCTCCTCACCTGTTCCCATTGCAATTGTGCCTGGAAGGACTTTGTCAAGTAAAACATAGTATCCGGCCCTTTCCTTCAAGATGGTCACAGTCGAGAGAGGAAGATAGACAGGAAAGCAGATAAATTAGAGCACAGTTGGCTTCTGCAGTCTTATTGTCTGTTGCTTAGACAGGCAATGGGTTCAAGATGTTTTTATTTATTTAATAAGCATTTTCTGTGCTTCAGGGACTGTTCTATACACAGGCGCTATTTAACAGTTTTGCAAATATTAACCCATTTAATTCCCAAAGTAATCCTATGAGGTATTCTTCTCAGCCCCACTTTACAGATAAGGAATTTGCTCAAGGTAATAGTAGAGGCAATATCTGAACCCAGGCAGCCTAGCTCGAGAGCCCACACTCCTGGTGTGTTTAAGATCTGAACTGAACCGTATGATCAGAACCAGAGGGGTTCATAGAAAATGCTACATAACAATTATGCACAGGTAAGATGAAACAGACATCTCACAAACGAGATGATATTTGAATTGCTTCGTATCAAACAGGAATTTGCCCAACAGATAATTTCAGAGTACAGGATTAAGAAATATATTCCTAAGTAGAAAGAAAAGCCTGTGTCATCATCCGTACATGTAAAACAAACAAGCTGATCAGATGATTTGTTTGGGGAGATGCAGATAGTTTATAGGGCTGGAAGGTAATGTGCCGGGGAGAATTTTTAGAGATGGAACTTGAAAGGGAAACAGGAAAAACATAAATGTATGGGTCAGTTTGAGGAGTTTGGCTTTTGGTCAGTTTTGACTTTGGTCGGTTGAATGATGGTGGCCTTGCCTCACTTCCACCACCCCCAACCCACAGAAGAATAGCTTGATACACTCAATAATACAAGAACAAAAATTTTTAATGTGCATCGAAGGAAATGACACTGAGGCCAAAGTCAAATAACACACGAGGAGGAAATATTTGCATTGCATAGCACAGTCCTTCAGCTCCACGTACGAATGTGTTTACAAATCAGTAAGGGACCTCTGTGTGGTGGCGGCTGTTACCTAGACTTACTGTGGTGACCATTTCGCAATCTATACACATATCAGATCGTTACGTTGTACACCTGAAACTAATGCAATATTTTATGTCGATTTAAAAAAATAAAGGAAGGGGCGCCTGGCCGACTCAGTCAGTGGAGCATGTGACTCTTGATCTCAGGGATGTAGGTTCGAGCCCCACGTTGGGTGTGGACATTACTTAAAAATAAAAAATAAATAATAATCTTATACGCAAGTAATGAATCATGGAACTTTACATCAAAAGCTAGGGATGTACTGTATGGTGACTAATATAACATAATAAAAATTATTATAAAAAATAATCTTAAAAATAAAAAAAAATTTAAAAATTAAAAACCAGGGGGAAAAAAGACCAACGAATCAAGAGACAAAGGACATGAACACACAGTTTAAAGCAAAGGTGTCTAAACATTTGTAAAGGCACTCTGTCTTCTTAAAAGAGAAATGCAAAGGCAAACAGGAGTAAGATATAATTGTCACTGTTGATTTGGCAAAGATCAAAAGGTTTGGTAACACACTGGCCCGGCCAGGGTTTGGGAAACAGCCACTTTCATACATTGTTGGTAGGAGGATAAATTGGCACAACTTTTATGAGGGTAATTGGGCAGTGTCTCTCAAAACTACACATGTACAGATCTTTTCACTTGACAATTCCACTCCTAGGAATTTATTCGGCAAGCATACTCACGCATGGGTATGGTGTCGTGCATACAGGACATGTCTGTTACAACATTGTTTGTGATAGCGGAAGATTGGGGGAAACACTAAATCTTTTGGCTAAGAAACTGGTTAAGCCCATTATGGCTCAACCATTCCGTAGAACTCTTTGCTGTCTTTAAAATGAGCAAGTCTGTCCTATACGTACTGATGTGGCAAAATGTCCCAGATGTAGTGGAAAACGCAGGGTACAGAATATTGGGTTAGCTGTTTGCCATTTGTATGTACATGTATGTTTCAGAAAATGAGTACATATAGACTTGAATATGCATCAAACACTTCTGGAAGAATCGAAAGAAGCCGGTAGCCCTAGGTACTCTTGGGAAGGAAATGGGGCAGCTGGGGAGAGAGGGATTATAAAGATCTATTTTTTATTGTATAAATTTGGTGTCCTGAGCTTTTTCCATGTGTTTCTTATTTTTTATCTTTTTGTTTTGCCTTGTATTATCTGATTCTTAATTGTTAAGTTTTAAAATGTTGGTTGACCACCCCCCCACACACACACCATTGCATTGTTTTGCTTTTGGTAGGAAGATCAACTGATAGGTGTCCCATGGATTTAATTTTCCGTAAAGCTCCAAACTCAATTATCTTCCCATAGGAGGGCAAAGAGGAAGGAGTGTGGTCACCACCATGAGCTGGAGCTGCAGACTGAAGGTGGCCTGGGGAGGAGACCACATTGGTCCACCTCTTCTCGTTGACGCCAGGTCATCAGCCTTCCTGCAGGACAGGCAGGTGGGAGAGAGCGTGTGTCTGGGCGAAGGTGTGCAGCAGAGCTCGTTGGAAGACTTCTATTTAAATACCCTTCCAGATGTTGGCTTTCTGTGACTTAAACCCAGAGATAAAGACTGTGAAACTTCCGCCTAGCCACAGTTTGGGTTACAACCGTGGGTTTATATTCACGAACGCTTTCCAGCATGAACATAAATGTCACTGGCCCTAATCAAAGCAAAGCTCGGTTTTGCCAAAAGGGATGAATTTATGTATCTGTTTTCAGTGAAATACCCAGTATCGATATGCTCTGCTTTCCTAGGTTTATGTAACCACCGAAGGACTGATTTCTTCCCTTAATAAGGGTGAGTGCAGAAGACCCAGGTGTCCATTGAAAACAGACTGTGTTTAGACCTCTCAAGGTATAATTAATAAAGAGAATAAAGGATCAAAGATTATTTCAACTGACAAAGCCAGGCCCTTCTAATTAGTGAAAACTGCCCAGTGGCCTGGCAATATGTTCTCTGCCAGGAGACAACTCCCAACCTAAATGTCTAAGTGACTTCTTGTCGAGCTGGTTTCGGAGGATTAAGCTCAGTGTAATTTCATCTTCCCCAGGTGCGAGGCACTTGTGTGTGCGGTAACACGACCTGTACTGTCAGGGAAAACACTGTGTCTTTGTCAGCACTGTTTGACAGACTCAAAGCCCTGAATCATGACCTCACTCGCGGCAGGCCTAAGTCCTATGGGGTTACCATTCGCCCTTCTGCTGGGAGATACGAGGGTTTGCCTGCCGGCACATGGTCATGCCAGTTAGCAGAGTGGACGTGATGCGTGCCACTGGCCCGGCTGGGCTTCAGAAAGCATTTCCCGTCCGATTCCTCCGGATTTAGCTTCGGAGGGCTGAGCAAGAGTGTCTCTGTGCTCATCAAGGGTGAAAAGCAAACTGCTCGGTAATGACTTTGTGTTTGCTTTAGCTAGTAGTTAGGTCAATTATCTTTCTGACTCCTTGGATAATGTTCTCAAGAATGGTTTCCTGCTCAGTGTTGGTGTTTTGATGTATAATGTGTACTCTGATAGAAAAAGTGATTATCTAGCACCTATCAATAATAATCGCTAACTTTTCCTGAGTTCTAACAAGAGCCAGGTACTGTTCTATGTGCTTACGTGGGTTATTTCTTCTGATGCACGCTGCTGTGATTCTCACGTCCATTTTACAGATTGGGAAGTGAAATTCAGGCAAGTTACATAATCTGACCAAGGACACAGGGCTGATGAGTGGTAGATGTGGGATTCAAATCCAGGTGGAGGAGTCCAGCATTTTAGCACATACCCACAAAGTGATCTACCTCCATTAATTATGTTCCAGACACGTGAAAATTCTGAGACACGATGGTTGTCATCCCCATCTTACAGATGGGCAAATAGAGTCTTTGAGAGCTAAAATAAGCTACCCAGGTTACACAGCTAGTCAAAGGCTATGACGAGCTAACTTGGGTCCAAATCTGAGTTCTTAACTCACAAATCATCTGATCAAGAAAGGTGAATCCATTCCTATCTTGGCCCACATGGAGCACATGTGATGGACAGACAGATATGGGCTGTACTGCCGTTTGTCTGCACCTGTCCATAGAGGGAGGCATGGGAAGGGAGAGACAGTTGTATTCGGAGCTGGGGATTCGAAAAACTTATTACTGTAAGTCTTGCTGTCTTATAGTAGCAAGTAGGAATAGAAGAGAGTCTTGAAAGATGGAACCTTAAACATTATAGATCAAACCCCTAATTTCACAGAGAGTGAACTATTGCTTCAGAGACAGAAAGCAACTGAAGCAGAGTCGCAGAGGAAATACTGTGGCCTTACTTCAGTTAGAACCAAAGTCTCCTGACCCAGTCTAGTGGTCTTTTACACCTTTTTGTTACTGCGGAGTTTCCCTGAACCTTGTATTGTAAAAATACCATTGGGCACCATTCGTCACTGTGTGATTTAAGGTCAGCCCCGTTCTTTAATGTCAGCACTTCAAAGTTCTTTATCTGAAGGCTTTATACAGTTAGTCCAAACTATATGAATTTCCTGCAGTTATGTCTCACAAAGACTGAATATACTAGATGTCTTGTCATTCTACCTGATAGGTTTTCATTTAGAAAGTAGCAACTAGTTGGGGCGCCTGGGTGGCTCAGTCGTTAAACGTCTGCCTTCGGCTCAGGGCGTGATCCCGGTGTTGTGGGATCGAGCCCCACATCAGGCTCCTCCGCTATGAGCCTGCTTCTTCCTCTCCCACTCCCCCTGCTTGTGTTCCCTCTCTGTCTGGCTGTCTCTCTCTCTGTCAAATAAATAAATAAAATCTTAAAAAAAAAAAAAAGTTGGTTTAAAAAAAAAAAAAGAAAACAGCAACTAGCATAGTCGGCCTTGAATTTAGTAAATCAAGGAATCATGTTCTTTAATTGGATGGCTTCTTTATCCAAAGGTACCCCCTAAACCTGTGTGGGTACTTTATAGTCTTCTCATTCCACCCAGAAAGAAACATGGAGCAGCCTGAGAAGAGAGAGGAAGGATGCCATAACTAAGACTTTCCCAAGGCTACCAAGTGGGATGAGCTATTAATGGTCTCTGTGTTCTTGGCAATCAGATTTTAAGATATGCCTTAACTCCACCATCATTCCCACCAAAACCATCAGACTTCATTCTCATACATTCTCATACACTCCAGAGCTCTCTTTTGTAGCATTAAACTCTTCTGTTTACTTGTAAGATGATTTGGCGCATTTCTTCCCACTCTCTGAGGGCAGGAACCCGACTGGTGCTGCTCACACTGCCTCTCCAGCACTTGGCACCATATCCAGCCTATAGCAAATGCTCAACAAATATGCGTTGAATGAATGAATGAACAAAAATTAAAATGTAATGCTTTGTTTTATTCCTGTCCTCACCATCCAGCAACCTCATGTCAAAATTTTTTATTTGTATTTAAATCCGATGATGGAAGTCTGTAGAAACATCCATTTTATCACCGTGATAGGCTGGACTGTCCCATGTCAGCCAATGACCTATACCAACTATCAACGTACTTAGAAGGCAGCCCTGGCAAGGACTTTCCTTGAAATTTCTTTGTATGGCCATGAGGTTAATATGTAGATTAACATAAAATTTGGACCTTAAGCTTTAGGGGGCTTTAAAATCTCCCAGCCATACATCACGATAAACACTTGTTCCTCATACTTTCTAACTATTGGGGTGAACATTCTGGAAATCCCCCCCCACCCCACTGCCCTGACTGGCACAGATGCACACACAGCAGGTCAAAGTAGGCCCGGTGGTAAATCTAGCCATGTGAACGTGGGCTGGTAGAGGCACGTCAGCAAATGAGGACAGAAATGGAAGGTCTAGTCTCCCCCAGTTCATTAGGGTCAGAGTTGGGACCAACTGGAACACGGTCGAAGATGCTCTGGAATAGATTTGGAATTGGGGGGAGGTCTTAGGAATTTTGAGCCAAACTATAGTCTTCATCCTCCATCACTGACCAGGTCTTCTTTGAGAAAATGATCTCACCCTAGCGTTAACCCATAGCCCATCAGCGAATTGGAAAAGCCAGATCTGGAGATTACCTAGACGCTGTTCTACCTGCATTCCAGAGTGGAAGCTGACATGAAACCTGGGGTCACTGTAGAGAATGGGACTTTTAGCAATTGTTTAATTTGCCTAAGGGAAGGCATAGAAAGAATGGTCCTTCCACAGTTGGAATAAGGACAGTGTGATCTGGCACCATAACTGTTCTTACTGGCAATCTTCTGAGCAAGATCATTATCTAGAGAGTGGGCATACTGGAAGGTAGAGTCTTGTCCACTGACATCTCAATAGGGGTTATGATCCTCTCCGCTGATGGAACATGAGAAAGTCAGGTCCTGGGAAATAGCTGAGACAAATTGCTTATTTGAGAAATCAGCTCATCAAACAGGACTTAAGTAATTGGTCTAAGCTGGGGCTGAAGTTGACAGCAGCACAGCCAGGACTCCCAGTGTCTGTTTTTGCATTGCCGAATTTCTCCGAGTGTTCTACGCATGCTTCTCAAGGTCTTCTCCTTAACCCTCCAACACCAGGGTTTCACTTTTCAGTCTTCCCCAAGCTGGACCATCTCCCCTTTTGGATCTGTGTTTGTCAGTGCTTTCCATAGTTGCCCCGCTGTTTCTTTTAATGGTTCTCTAATACTATCCCTGCCTACAAGGTCCAAGTAAAGGTAAGAGAAAAATATTCTGTAGCCTTCTAACTTGGGGTGACTCTCATGCTGGATTTATTCATTTGCTACACTGGCTGTGCGAGACAGAGTCCAATTCAGCCCCTAGTTCTGAGTTGTGAGAGGCTGGATATAGACTTTGCCTCAATTTCCAGCTGTGTGACTGTCCATATCCTCTAAGGTAAAAGGTTGAGGCATCTGGGTACCAAATGGTAGCCCTAAATTATTATCACAAATGTCCTCTGTATTGCCCTTCTTCCTACATCTTATCAGAGGGGTGTGTATTGGAGGACTGTTGGTCTGAGACACACAGACACTGGGAAGTTTTATGAAGAATCTGTTGGATTTTAAAGTTTAAGGACTTCAGGTAAATTTTTTGGAACGCACTGATTTTCCTTTTTGCCAAATTCAAAGGTGTCAAAAAAAAAAGTAAAGTAAAAAACCAAACCTCTATTTATTAAGCAGCATGGACACTTTGCATAATGATCTCACTTATATAGCCCTTAAAGGAGGCATTTTAATCCCCACCAAAGTCCCATCCACAGCAAATGGACTCAAAGTTAATTTTTCTGAAGTTAAGTCCATGTTCTTAACATCATGCTGTTTATCTTTTTCTCAGTCTTACTCTTGATTTTTCTGTAGCAGATGATATTTTGCCTTCTCTTTTCCTTTTGAAACTCACATTTTAAACTAAATGCTATGCTCTTCTGGTTTCCACCAACTTCTTCTTTTTCTGTTTCCTTTGGTGGTTTATTTTCTCTCTTTTAGACTCTAGAATGTGCCCCCAAAGCTCAGTCTATCTCCTCCCCTTTGGAAAGATCATCTATACTCTTGGCTTCAATTATACCTTCTATGATCTCACCAGATTCTGAGTACCAGGACAATAAAGACCAGATCTGTCCTATTTACGGAAAATCTCAAGCATCTTGCAGAGTGCCTGACATATCGTAGGTGTTCAATAAGTATTGTGAAATGAATGAATGAATGAATGAATGGGTGAGTCACTGATCTGCTGATATCTTTCAGATACTCTTTTTCCAAAGTCTAGACCCATATTTCCAGCTACCTTTTGGATATTTACCATAGTGCCCTGCCATTGCTATGAAATGGTAGTAAGAGTTTAGTAGAGTAATTGACAATTTGCTGGGGCAGCCACACCAGTTGGACTCTCTCATGTTTTCCCATTGAAGGCAGCTATATAGACTTTCTGTAGGGGAGAGTAGAAGGTTGGTTCCTTCCAACCATGTGCGTTTGAGCTCCTTTGGGAGGATGTCAGTGCAGTACTGGTTGGAGTCCTTGATAAGTAGGCATGGATGAAGAAGGATCACTGGATCCGAAGAAACTAGTAGTTCATTTGAAGGTGACAATATCACCACACTCATTGGGTAAATGCATCCTAGTACTGAATGCCCAGAAAGACTTAAGTCCAGGTCAAGTCTAGGCATGGAAGAATAATGAGCTCATAGCCGTAAAGAATCATGATCCTATCAGAGCCTCCAAATTTGTTCCTTGGTTACCTCTTCCTGCTGTGAGTCTTCAAATATTCCCATAAAATTTGGCTGTGAGTGCCAAAGTTGGTGGCTGGCCCTAGTTACTAGGGGGTGTGGTCCACGGAGGATTTGTTCATTCTTAAATAATTAATCAAACAATTTGTGGGAGGTATCATCAGAGAGAGAGACTTAGAGGCTGGATGACATCTACTGGCTGAGTCACGCTGTCCACTTGTTTCATGCCTCTTCTGTATTACGTGCCTCTGGTGGGCATTAACATATGACCCCAAAATCTGCACACTTCATGCCTGCTATCATGCATTTATCCTCATGCTTCCAACCCAGAATAATTTGATCACAATTTTCCCATCTTCCTTCCTCCATGTGCCTGATCAGCCAGTTGGGCCACTTGCCATTGCCAATGAGTCTGGATATATTTTAATGCTGGGCCACTTCTTTTGTCCCTACAAAGTGGGTGGCAAATTCATCACTTGGATTCTCTGCCAATTGGAAGAATTTCTGCCTCACCACTGTCTTTCAAGGCCACTCCTGGGTGGGAATAAAGTGCAGCTGCTTGTCATTCTTGGCATATATCCATATACTGAGTTGACCCATGGATAAAACAAGCCCAGGCTTTTTCCTTGCCTGTCAGTTGGTTGTAAGAAATTCACCACGTGACCATAGGTGTGAGCTAAGGCAGAAGTGCTCATGTGACAGTAATATCTGGCATGAAAACCCGAGATATCTGCAGCTTTCTTGTGACCTTGGCCTAGGCCATGCTTGACCCCAGGTGTTCCACTGCCACCTTGTGAATTGTGGCTGGGCCTGTCCGCACTACAACTTGGGGGGTCTGAAAAACCCAGCACGACAATGGATGATGGGTATTTTGGATGCATGGTCATGTGATGTACCAATCAGGGTTCTCCAGAGAAACAGTACCAATAGGAGAGAAACAGTGGTTATAATTGCATGTGTTATACACACACACACACACACACACACACACACACACACACACATATGGAGAGGAAGATTTATGTTAAGGAACCCGGTTCATATGACTGTGGGCCTGGAAAGTTCAAAATCTGCAAAGTGGGCCAGCAGCCTGGAGAAACAAGGAAATATTAACTTTGCCATCTTGAGACTAAAAGCAATCTGGAGGCAGTATTTTTTCCTCCTCAGAGCACCACAATTTTTCCTTTAAAGCTTTGGATGGATTGGATGAGGCCCACTCATATTATGGAAGGTAATCCGCTTTACTCAAAGTCTACTGATTTAAATGCTAATCACATCTGAAAGAAATACCTTCAGAGAAACATCTAGACTGATGTTTGACCAGACATCTGGGCACCACAGCCTGGCCAAGTGGACACATACAATTAACAACCACCATTGGTGTTCCATGGACAAGCCCTACATCTCTACAAAGGCCCAGGGGCACACTAAAGTTTTTCAAAAGGCAAATAATTTTCCACTGCAGAAGCCCAGGACTTGCATTGTGACTCTCGCAATGAGACTTGCCATAAAAACTATCCATGACAGCTATTCCAGTTACACATTTGGAAATAACCAGTAGGTGCGTCCACGGACCCTATGCGCCCTCAGTGAACCAGAACTTGGCCAACAGTCCATTTATAACTTGGCTTCCTCTGACATTACTCTAACATAGGGTCATGATGACACTTTGATGTCACCTCAGACCCTGTGTTAACAGTCATTGAGGGCTTGGATATATCCCCTTTTGCCAAGGAAAATAACTGACTCTCCTGTAACCAGCTTTATGTCTCAGCCTTACATCCTTAGAATTCACTCCCACAGCACTCCCCTGGCTCCCGCCTGTGCCTGTAGCTGGGTGTTGTGGCTCCCTGAGGATCCCTTTCCTCTTTTACGGGGCCTAGTACAAACTTGGCTGGATTATTCTACAACTTAATCTTAGTTATGTACCTCCTGGCCAGGAGGGGAGATGGGAGCAGACCTTGGGGGACACTGTCTTGAGAAGGAGAGGCAAGCAGGAGTGCTATCTCTTAATAGGAAGTAGAGTTGACTTTTGCAGGCTCAGAAAGTTCAGGGAATCTGGGAATTAAAGATTTTCAGGGACATCAATGCTGATTTCAATGCTGATTTCCTATCCAATATGCCCAGGCCTGTTCTTTCCGGACAAGAACCTTGACCTTGTGGTGGCAGACTGGCCTGAGTTGGGAGTTGAACACGATTTGCATCTTGGATACTCTGATAATGAAAACCTGAACCTATTCTTCAGCTTTCTTGGCGCTTCTACTGCAGGAGATGAGGGTCTCTTGGCTGCCAAGGGGGCTTCTATCTTTCACGCTTGGCTTTCAGTTGTCTGTTAACCGCTGTCAGCCTTCTGTTATCTTTTACCAGAGCCGTGGTCACAGGAGCCATCCAATCCCAGTGTCCTTCTAGTGACTACTACGTCCATTGTTTTCAAGAGCCTGAAAAACTGTGTGTACTCGTCTTTTCTCCTCCTTGGTGTATTATCCACTCTACCATCGGTGAAGGTTTTCACAGTTGGACCAGCCCCTTGTGCCAGGGACTGTTGGCTCCACTTACTGCTAGATCGGGTCCCTGATGCTGATACCAGCTTGATGATGAGATTCAGCCCCCCATTTTTACTGTACACCTGCTTTCTCAGACCACTTTTGCTGCTGTCATGGGCTGAGTAGCCCAGGAAGCAGACATGGAGACCGAGTTTAGTGTACGGGATGTTTATTTGGTTGTGTCCTTGGGCTCAACACATATGGAGAGGATGACTAATCTATCCTGGTTTTCCTGGGACATATTGACTGTAGCACTGGAAATCCAGCATCCTGGAAACCCCCTGCATTCTTGGAAAACCAGGACTATTAGCAATCCTACCTGTGGAAGGTGGGGGTGCAGAAGTGGGGTTGAACAGAGTCAAGCTGTAATGCAGGCCTCATGGCCTCAGCTGACCCCATGGAGAAAAAATTCTGGAATTAAATTGGCCCATCAGAAATCTCCAGTAACAGGCTGAAATGGCCTTCTCTCTCAGTCATTAGATGGGGGCTGGCCTGGGAAGGTCATGGCCTTGGGTGAGCAGCTCTATAGCAGAGACAACTTCTGAATGGGGCTGACAGCTAAAGGCTATCTGGGGACAGCTCTCCTAGGAGCTGGGGCAACAAGTCCTTCCATGGAAAGTGATGGTGCTACACCCCTGTGTCCAACACAAATGTATGTAGACATAGTCTTATATTTACATACCTGTCTGCGGAAGGATGCACAAGACCTTGGTAACTGGTTGCCCCCAAAGAGGGAAGCAGACAACCAGGAGAAAAGAGCAGGAGGAAGAAATACTCCAAGGTTAAGTACCTATATGTGCCTTTGCACTTTTTGAATATTTTTATCATGTTAAATGTATAGGTACCTTACAAACACGAATTTAAGTTGAAGAATCTACTGAATAAACAAACAAACATGGAAATAAGTTAATAATTCAAGACTTAAGGATATATAGTGTCTTTTTAAAAATACACTCATTTCACAAATATTTATTGAGCGTCTATTATGTACCCAGATCCTCAAGCTCCAAAGGAGAAAACCAGATAAGACCTCCGTACCTGTGGGTCTAAAAGTCTGCCACACCTCTTGATAACCAAATGGGTAAAAATATTTAAATTCTACCAAGCATATGTTCTTATTTTTCAATCTAAACCAGCATAGCCAGCTGGGCAGCATGAGATGAATGGTAATATTAATAGAAACTGAGTTGTTACGGAACTGCCTATCCACCAACACTGGGCTTTAAGCATTCATTTTGTTTTAGCCTTAACTTGACTCTTCAATGTTAATATTTCT
This sequence comes from Ursus maritimus, assembly GCF_017311325.1. Classification (NCBI taxonomy): domain Eukaryota; kingdom Metazoa; phylum Chordata; class Mammalia; order Carnivora; family Ursidae; genus Ursus; species Ursus maritimus. The sequence continues at coordinate 20,673,009 of NW_024424786.1, forward strand.
ATTTCTTCCTTTTCCCACAAATCATCTTATTACGTAAATTTTTATATGGTCCTCAATCTTTTTCAGAACGAGCGAAGGTAGGTAGATATATACATAGCCTATGGGATCGACAGGGCTGAGGCAGTCCACCAAACATGTTGCCATGTTATGGGACCCTGACTCCAGAGCACCAATAAAAATAATAATCTCACTAATAAATCTGCTAGCAAGGTTAGATTGCTTCAGGGTTTGCACTGAGCATCACCGTTAATAATCATTTATTTCCTTGGAATTCCTTTAAGATGTAGTTCTTATGAGGCATTTGCTTCTAAAGACCGTATTTTCATCGAAAGTGATCCCACCCGAAGCCTTCCTCCTGAATCCATCGGCTTACGCCAGGGAAGATCTCTTGCGTCTTCACATACACCTGCCCCGGCCAACTCCACGAAGTGAAAACACTGACAGCTTGTGAGATCATTAAATCAGCCCCGCTCGAACCAGCCCCCCCACCCCACCACCTCTTTTCCTTTGCATTCAAGAATGACCTTCTGCGGATTTTCAGCTTTTCCCCAAGGTTTTCATGTATTTCTAAAACATTTTCATTAGCCGTGAGAGCTTGCCCTGGCTGCTTTAACACAACGTGTGGAGAAAAATTGTGCATGAACCAACCCAGCTTCGGAGCCACACCGGGATACCAACCCAGTTCTCTGTTTGCCGATTCTCTGTGACGTCATGCTCACCGGAGCCTGCGTCTCCTCCACATGCATGGGAGTTAGCCTTTGATCTCACACTACTGCGTAGCTTCATGTAGTCAGACATGGCATCCGTTGAGATTCTGTTATGAAAGAAGCCACCTCGAGACAACCGCAGTTTAAAAACAACGACAAATTTGTTCCTCCCTTTTGACTCAAGAGGCTGAAGGTAAATCCAGAGGCTCTGCTCAATCCAGGTACTAAAACCTACTATTTCAGTAGGTAGTTCGCTGTTAGACCTCATGTCTGCTGTTTATGCTTCTCTTTGTGTGTTAGTTTCATTCTCTTCAACCAGAGATAGATTTCCTCTGTATGGCAGGAAAGCTGGTCTTTGCAGCAGCTCTCCTTGAGTCAAGAAGCTCAAACTTGGAACGCTCCCTGTGGGCAGAGGAATGGTGTGCCATGACCAGCCAAGCCTGGGTCAGGGGCTGACGCCTGCAGCCAGCGGGCAGGTAGGACTTGGGGACTGACAGTTGTTCTAGACTCCATGGGGGAGCAGGCAGGGTGGACGTGGGACCAATGAAGGAGGAGAACAGGGCAGACTCTAACAACAGCGTACCACTCTCTGCAAACCAAGACCTGAGTACTGAGGAAGGACGGAGTGTAAGAGAAGAGTAGCTGAAGTTAGAAGATTCTTAGGCAAATGTCAGCCAAACAAGGAAAGAAAGGGAAGTGATTCTGCTCAAGGTCAATGTAAAATATTGAAAAAGCTCTAGCTAGCACTTATGCTGAGAATATAAGTGTCAGGAAAGAAAGCAGAAGTCAAGACAGAAGATGAAAGGAATAGAATAAAAGATACATGTTCAACGAGAAAAAAAGAAGAGAAACAAGAAAAACACCCCCAGAAAAGTGTATGGGGGGGGAATAAAGCAACAGATACAATCTTTTTTATTGATAATGGGTGGGCAGAAGAAATTAAAGAGAAGAACATGCAGGAAAGCCTCATTCTCAGGGTGTGAAAGCATTACGAAAGATTCGAGGTGATAATACGTACTTTCGTATATTGTGGACTTGGTGTAAGGGTCAAGTTTTCATTTCATATTGGGACTGCAGGTGGTGGTTTGTTTCTTTTTTTAAATTTTTTTATTTTAATGTTTTTTATTATGTTTAGTTAGCCACTGTATGATACATAATTAGTTTTTGATGTAGTGTTCAGTGATTCATTAGTTAAGTATAACACCCAGTGCTCATCACACCACGTGCCCTCCTCAATACCCATCACCCTGTTACTCCCTTCCCTCAGCCCCCCTCCCCTCCGAAACCCTCAGATTGTTTCCCCGGGGTCCATAGTCTCTCATGGTTCATCTTCCTCTCTGATTTCTCCCCCTTTGGATTTCCCTCCCTTCCCCTATGGTCCTCCGTGCTATTCCTTATGTTCCACGTATGAGTGCAACTATATAATACTTGTCTTTCTCTGCTTGACTTACTTCACTTAGCATATTCCCCTCCAGTTCCATCCATGTCAATGCAAATGGTGGTTATTCATCGTTTCTGATGGCTGAATAATATTTCATTGTATATATGGACCACATCTTCTCCATCCATTCATCTACTGAAGGTCACCTTGGCTCCTTCCACAGTTTGGCTATTGTGGATGTTGCTGCTATGAACATTGGGGTGCATATGGCCCTTCTTGTCACTATATCTGTATCTTTGGGGTAAATACCTAGTAGTTTCTTAAGTAAATAGGAAAAATGCCTGAAGAATATGTGAATGGCATTGAATGATTGAAGATTAACAGCTAGAAGTAGTTAAGGCCTGGGTTAAAAATCACGCTTATTTGAAAGTGTGGTGAGTCAGAATCATTGTAAATGCGAAAAGGTAACTCTTAGGAAGTCACCCGGGGCAAAAGTAATATCTTTCACAGCAGCCAGCTTTCACAACAGAGTGAGGCTTTTCACAGTCCTTCTTGGCTGGGAAGGGAAATCAGCAATTCGATGTAAGAGTTCAATTTTGCTTTCTGGATAAAAAGAGGCAAAGGAGAAGATTACAGGGGGTTCTGAAATTTAGGAGAATGGAGGAAAGAAGTCTTTTTCAGAGAATTTCTATAAAAAGCACACAGCGATTGCTGCTGTGACATTGATGAATGTAGATTGGCATGAGTTCATTCATTCCATTGTGTGATAAGATCACCAGTTAGAGATGCCATGCGATTAAATTAACTGCAATAATTGCTGTAAAGAGAATTTAAAGGGCAGAATTCAATCTGACATCCTGTAAAATGAATGGCTTTGAAAGTGCCATTGGAAAGTGTCCCTTAGGTGCAGAGCCCTTAGAAGTTTGAATTTAAAACAGAATCAACACATTTCTAAGTTACGCGAGACAGAGGTTATCAGGATCCTCATATCCATGAAAAATACTGGAACAAAGTAGGAAGGGTGGAAGTGCAGACTTATAAGTTAGCGTAAGTTCATTATTAGGAATTGTAGAGAAAGGAATATAATTGTTTCTTTAATAAGATCCTAATATTCTAATAATTGTGATGTTAATCACCTCTATGAGTATTGTTAAAATATGCATGCAGTTTTACTAAAATGTCAGAAAGAATATACCTGAAATTTATACAAGGAACAAAAACAGATGTCAACCTAAAAATGTCCCTATGTGCATTTTAAGTCTTGAGCAATTTAAAAATGTATAAATCATATATATATATATATCTGTGTTTGCTGAGAGGTATTTGTTCATCCAGGCTGGGCACATGTCACAGACTTCAGAGCCAAAGGCTTAGGACAAATTCTCACCCCTGCTGTTCACAGGTATTGGGCAAGTTAACCTTTTGAAACCTATGTTTTCATTTGAAATATTGAGGTTTACATTAAAAAACAAACCTTTTTGGGGCTCCTGGGTGGCTCAGTCAGTTGAGCGGCTGACTTTTGGCTTTGGCTCAGGTCATGATCTCTGGGGTCTTGGGATCCAGCCCAGCACTGGGCTCGTTTGAGGATTCTACTCTCTCCCTCTGCCCCTCCCCCCGCTCTCTCTCTCTCTCAATCTCTAAAACAAATAAATAAATCTTTTTTTATTTTTTTTAAAAAGCCTTTTTGATTGTCTGCTATGTGTGGGCACAAGGCAATGGGAATCAGTAGGACAGGGTGCTAGTTCCCCAGAAGCTTCTATGTGTGGGCGGATGGTGATAACAGCACAATCACAGGGCTGTTAAGAAGATGACTAGGAGAGTGGAAGTGTTTGCTAAACGACAAGATTTTATGCAATTATTGTTATTAAACATAGTTAATGAATAAAGTGACTCATAGTTTGCTAATTGGAAGACTCATAAAAATTAAAGACATTTCAATAAAGAGATATTAGATAAGCTTTATTGCCTCAAGATTTTAGAATCCTATTCTTTCTAATCTCTTTTGTGATGTAATATATGACTGATTTGTTTACCTATAACTCCCCCTTCCAGTGCTGTCCCAAGCAGAGATTTAAGACTTTCCCAGTCCTACTCCATTAACTAGCATAACCAATTATGTCCATAATATAAAAGCTAACATGGGGGGCGCCTGGCTGGCTCAGTCGGTTAAGCGTCTGCCTTCGGCTCAGGTCATGATCCCAGCGTCCTGGGATTGAGCCCTGGATTAGGCTTCTTACGGGGAGACTGCTTCTCCCTCTCCAGCTCCCCCTGCCACACTTGTGTTCCCTCTCTTGCTGTGTCTCTCTCTGTTAAATAAATGAAATAAAATAAAATAAAATAAAATAAAATAAAATAAAATAAAAAGCTAATATGGCATTCATTCTTCCTAGGCTCATTTCTCCTCTAATGGAATTGGGAGGAAGAGGTGAGGCAGACACTTGATTTTATTCCTAATTCCCATATGCTTTAATATTTATGGGGGGATGGCGAGAGTCATTCATTCAGCTTCTATTGACATCTATTTACTATCCTAGGTTTGCAGCATATCATTTGAAGGATCAAGATTTCCCACCCAGTGTTGGTCAGGAACCTTCAGTGCCCTAGGGATGTCTATCTATTTCATCCCTTTGCTGTATCCTTCTGGTGGTGTCTTTTAGTTCATTTAAATCAAACAGATAAGCTGACAGATGGCCATCAGTGCTTCAACTGGGAGAGCCTTACACTGGACACCAACAGAACTGCCTGCTTCCAGAGAGAACTTATTACACTAATATATTGTATTTCCTTGGGATAGGATACTTTGCTTTTTACCCAGTTTTTATAAAATAATGGAAGCCAAAATGAGCATAAGATTGTACATACATACACACAACACACACACACACACACACACACACCTTTTTATATTTAGAGCGTGGGAAAGAAAATTTATTAATTGAATAGTTCATTCATACCTGAGGAAAGAGAAGGAATCTTAGCTAGCTAGTGAATTCCAGTTACCGTGCTATTATATCACGTTCAAGTTAACTTAAAGGGGTTGTATCCCAGGGCAATAGCTCTTTTTTCTTATATTAAAAGTGATGGATGCAGGGGCTCCTGGGTGGCACAGCGGTTAAGCGTCTGCCTTCGGCTCAGGGCGTGATCCCGGTGTTATGGGATCGAGCCCCACATCAGGCTCCTCCGCTATGAGCCTGCTTCTTCCTCTCCCACTCCCCCTGCTTGTGTTCCGTCTCTCCCTGGCTGTCTCTATCTCTGTCGAATAAATAAATAAAATCTTTAAAAAAAAAAAAGTGATGGATGCAATGAAACTTGAAACCAACAATGAACATTTGTGAAACCAATGGAAAAAATTTTTGAGTGGTTTTAAAACGCATTATTCAAATGGTAGATAAATGGTTGGTGATGACTTTGTCCATATCCTCAAGGTGGGAAATAGGTATGATTGAGGGCCATACGTAAAGACTTACTATTGAAAGAATGAAAAAAAAACTAGGCTAAATTCACAAATTACATATATAATATTATACTTTATGGGTGATTGAAAGAATTGTTAAGGTAATTTTGACTATTGGAAATTTCCACTTTATTCATTAACTTTCAAACCTAAGATGTAGTTCCGACTGTACATCAAGAAAATGATTCCTTAGTTTTGTTTGCAAAGATGTGGCCCTTCTTGGGATAAAAATGACATCAAATAGGAAAATAAAATGTACTTAGTAAAAGTATAAGTAAACTAATAGAAAGAATAGAATACTATATTTATATTTAAAGGGAAAAAATTAATCATACAGTTGAATAAGAAATGGAAGCTTAATGCATCATCAATAAATTGTCCCCAAAGAAATTTTGGACAGTATTAAGTCAGTAAAGCCAAAGATGCTTCTTTGTGAACATATTAAAAGTTCTTAGATTCCTAAGTCCCTAAAGCCTATCTCAGAAGCCATATATGCGTTAAGAAGCGAACTCTTTTTATACCCGTAAGATATTGAGAGGATAAAGTTAGTTAATGTGGAAAGTGCAGAGGGTTTACTGAATAAGCTTGCTAAATTTTTTATCTGGGTAATTTAACCTCTGAATTTTATTTTCTTCATCTGTAAAATTAGGGGTAATAATACCTTCAAGAGTTATTACAAAAACTGGATAAAATGTATGTAAAGGTCCTTACCATATATGCCAACAAACTGGGCAATCTGGAAGAAAATGGACAAATTCTTAGAAACATAAAAACTACCACATCTGGAACAGAAAGAAATAGAACAGTTGAACAGACCCATAACCAGCAAGGAAATTGAATCAGTAATCAAAAATCCTCAACAAACAAAAGTCCAGGGCCAGATGGCTTCCCAGGGGAATTCTGTCAGATGTTTATATATTTTTTAATTTATTTGAGAGAAAGAGAGAGGAAGGGGAGGGGCAGAGGGAGAGGGAGAGATAGAATCTTGAGCAGACTCTGTGTGGGGCATGGAGTCCAACCTGGGGCTCAAAGCCTGATGTGGGGCTTGATCCCACAACCCTGAGATCATGAACTGGGCCGAAATCAAGAGTCAGACACTTAACTGACTGAGCCACCCAGGCACCCCTCTCCCAGACATTTAAAGAAGAGTTAATACCTATTCTCCTCAAACTGTTTCAAAAAATAAAAATGGAAGGAAATGTCCAAATTCATTCTACAAGGCCAGCATTACCTTGATTCCAAAACCAAAGACCCCACTAAAAAAGAATTACAGGCCAATATCCCTTATGAACATGGATGCAGAAATTCTAAGCAAGATACTAGCAAATCAAATCCAACCGTACATTAAAAGAATTATTCAGCACGATCAAGTGGGATTTATTCCTTAGCTGCAGGAGTGGTTCAATATTTGCAAATCAATCAACGTGATACATGTAAAAGAAAGGATAAGAACCGTCTGATCCTCTCAATAGATGCAGAAAAAGCATTGACAAAACACAGTATTCATTCTTGATTAAAAAAAAAACAAACCCTCCACAAAGTAGGAGTAGATGGAACATAACTCAACATCATAAAGGCCATATACAAAAGACCCATAGCTAATATCATCCTCAGTGGGGAAAAACAGAGCTTTTCCTCTACGGTCAGGAACATGACAAAAATATCAACTCTCATCATTACTATTTAACATAGTACTGGAAGTCTTAGCTTCAGCAATCAGACAACAGAAATAAAAGGCATCCAAATCATCAAGAAAGAAGTCAAACTTACATGATTTGCAGACGACATGATACTCGATGTAGAAAACCCAGAAGACTCCACCAAACAATTGCTAGAACTCATACACGAATTTAGAAAAGTTGTAGGGTATAAAAATCAATGTACAGAAATCTGTTGCATTTCAATACATCATAAGGAAAAAGCAGAAAGAGAAATCAAGGTATCAATCACACTTACAACTGCACCAAAAACAGTAAGATACCTAGGAATGAGCCTATCCAAAGAGGTAAAGGATCTGTATTCTGAAAACTATAGAACATTTATGAAAGAAATTGAAGAGGGCACAAAGAAATGGAAAGACATTCCATACTCATGGTTTGAAAGAACAAGCATTGTTAAAATGTCTATATTACCCAAAGCAATCTACACATTTAATGCAATCCCTATCAAAATACCACCATCATTTTTCACAGAGCTAGAACGAATAATCCTAAAATTTGTGTGGACACACAAAAGACCCTGAATAGCCAAAGCAATCCTGACAAAGGAAAACAATGCTGGAGGCATCATGATTCCAGACTTCAAGCTATGTTACAAAGCTATAGTCATCAACACAATATGGTACTGGCACCAAAACAGACACATTGATCAATGGAACAGAATAGAGAACCCAGAAATGGATCCATAACTATATGGTAACTAATCTTCTTTGACAAAGCAGGAAAGAATATCCAATGGCAAAAAGACATTCTCTTTAACAAATGGTGTTGGGAAAACTGAACAGCAACATGTAGAAGAATGAGACTGGACCACTTTCTTCCATACACAAAAACAAATTCAAAATGGATGAAAGACCTAAATGTGAGACAAAACGCCACAGAGGAGAACACAGGCAGAAACCTGTTTGACTTCCGCCGCAGCAACTTCTTACCAGACACATCACCAGAGGAAAGGGAAACAAAAGCAAAAATGAACTATTTGGACTTCATCAAGATAAAAAGCTTCTGCTTTTTATCCATAAACAATCCATAAAACTAAAAGGCAACCTACAGAATGGGAGAAGATATTTGCAAATGACATATGCGATAAAGGGATAGTATCCAAAATCTTTAAAGACCTTATCAAACTCAATACTTGAAAAACAAATAATCCAGTTAAAAAATGGGCAGAAGATATGAGTAAACATTTTTCTAAAGAAGACATCCAGATGGCTAACAGGCACATGAAAAGATGCTCAGTATTACTAATCATCAAGGAAATACAAATCAAAACTACGATGAGATACCATTTCATACCTATCAGAATGGCTAAACTTAACAACGCAGGAAACAACAGATGTTGGTGAGGATGTGGAGAAAGAGGAAGCCTCTTACACTGTTGGTGGGAATGCAAGCTGGTGCAGCCACTCTGGGAAACAGTGTAGAGGTTCCTCAAAAAATTAAAAATAGAGCTACCCTATGACCCAGCAATTGTACTACTAGGTATTTATCCAAAGGATACAAAAATAGTGATTCAAAGGGGCACATGTACCCCAATGTTTATAGCAGCATTATTGACAATAACCAAACAATGGAAAGAGCCCAAATGTTCATCGATTCATGAATGGATAAAGAAGATGTGATATACATACACAATGGAATATTACTTGGCCGTCAGAAAGGAAGAAGTCATGCCATTTGCAACAATGTGGATGACGCTGGAGAGTATAAAGCGAAGTGAAATAAGTCAGAGAAAGACAAATACCATATAATTTCACTCATGTGTGGAATTTAAGAAACAAAACAGATGAACATAGGGGAAGGAGAAAAAAAAGAGACAGAAAGAGAGAAAATAAACCATAAGAAACTCTTAAAGAACAAACGGAGGCTTGAAAGAAGAAGGTGGGTGGGAGTGGTCAGATGGGCAATGGGTTTTAAGTTAGTTAGTTAGTTAGTTAGTTAGTTAGATCTTTAAAATTTCCTTGGTTGAATTTTTGTAATTTAACAGTAGTAAATGGAGGAAGACAATACCTATTTCTATTTTAAGTCAAATTTATTTAATTTTCAGAAAACATACTTTCCAACAACATTACACAATTAGAGCTGTGACAGGGCACCCGGGTGGCTCCGTCAGTTAAGTGTCCGCTTTGGCTCAGGCCATGATCCCAGGGTCCTGGGATCCAGCTCAGGGTTGGGTTCCCTGCTCAGCGGGGAGCCTGCTTCTCCCTCTCCCTCTGCTGCTGCTCCCCCTGCTTGTGCTCTCTCACTCTCTCTGCCAAATAAATAAATAAAAACCTAAAAAAAAAAAAGAAAAGGAATGGTGACAGAGCAAGAGATGAACACTGCTTGTAACTTAAAACCACATAAGATTGGGGCGCCTGGGTGGCACAGCGGTTAAAGCGTCTGCCTTCGGCTCAGGGCGTGATCCCGGCGTTCCGGGTTCGAGCCCCACGTCAGGCTCCTCCTCTATGAGCCTGCTTCTTCCTCTCCCACTCCCCCTGCTTGTGTTCCCTCTCTCGCTGGCTGTCTCTATCTCTGTCGAATAAATAAATAAAAAATCTTTAAAAAAAAAAAAAAAAAAACCACATAAGAGGTTACTTGTTTCAGTGATTATCACCCAAAATGTGATGATTCGATAATTATACATCAATGAAATAAAGCCAAATTCTCTTTCTGTCTTAAAGAAACTTGGAGGGAGAATTCTAATTGCTTCTTGAAAAGTGCTACCCATTATGACTCCCATATGTGACCACCTTGACTAGAATTGCTGATGACATACCCATTTTCTTCATCCAAGAGGAAGTAGTTGAGCAAATTGAAATACAAGATGAAACGCTCCTTTAGGTTATGACTTTACCTTTCTACTTGTATGGGACTTCTCTGGGGAACTATATTATTTTGAGGTACTTCTCACAAAAGAGAGCTGGGTGGGACAGAACTGCTCTCAAATCAGTTGAGAAACAGATGACACACTCTAGACTAAAACATGTTAAATCCCTTATTCAATCCGGGAGTGAATGGCATGTCCTGCTCTTAAGGAGATAAAAGTGTTTGATCTAGATCTCTTACCAGTTTAATCCTTCATTTGCAACCAACCTTCCCCCTCCTTATTTAAAGAAGTAGGAATAATTGAGAGAACAACAGTCACAAGGGCATTTGAAGAATGACTGTTGTCCCCCTGCACAAATATTCACTCAACACCCATGTGTCAGACGCTGAGAATAGAGGCCTTCCCACAGCTCTCTTTGTCTTCACTTCTGGACCTCAGCTCCTAGCAATCCACATTGTAGGGATCTTAAAAAAAAAAAAAAATTAACTGGGTGATACAGACTTCCAGCAGCCATTTCTCCACCTCTAAATCAGGTTTTGCAAATCTTTTCTGCATTTCCAGCGGTAAGAAACACAATGGGAGAGGTGTTTCAGCGCAGCAGGAAGTCAATGACTTCCTGGCATTACAATTACCTCGAGGATAGCTGAGTGAGGGCTGTTCAGGAGAGAAATTTTATAGTTGGAGAGAATGCCTTGGGTGCCTTTACAGTTTGAGACACGGTGGTAAGATGTTTACATACTTTTTCTTACCTTCTACATATTTATTATTCCTATATGGGCTTCAATTTCCTCATCCCCCCACAAAAAATGGGACAATACCTACCAAAATGCTCTTATGAGAATTCAATGGGACTTATAGAAAGAGTAATTAGTATTTATGGAAGAGTTGAATACCGACTAAAGGTGAAGCACTGTGGTTTGTCCTTTTACGTACTTTATCTCATTCATTGGCTTCATTTTAAAAATGAAGAAAATGAAATTAAGCTGAAGAAACCCAACCTATAGAACCTAGAACCCAGAAAACAAATAGTTACTGGGTGCTTAAAGTGTGTCAGGCATTTTTCTTGGTTGTAGTGAGCAAGACAGGTCTGTCTCAAAGACATCTTTAGCATAAGCCTCCAAAAAATGTTTGGGGGTTTGGAAAGGGGAGGGTGATGGCTCATAGGGAAGGAAAATCAATTGCGCCGTTTTGGGCCATGATGGGTTTCGATGCCTGTTAGACATCCAAGGGCTGAGGAGTAGGAGGTGGAGACAAGTCTGGAATGTAAAGGAGAGGTCTGGGCTGGAGATAGAGCACTGAGTCATCAGCATGTAGATAATATTTAAAGCTGTGGCACTGAATGAGATTTCCCAGGGAAAATAATAAAGATGGAGACAAGGTTAAGGACAGCCCTGGGGCCCTCCAACATTGTGGTCCGATAGAGGAAAAATACTCGAGAAAAGAACCGCAGACATGGCCAGTGAGGTGAGTAGGAAATGGCGTGAGTCTGGGGTCATGGAAGCCTAGAGAAAAACATTTCAAGGAGGGAATAATTACTAGGAATTCTACTGTGAAGTCATGCAAAATACAGAGAGCTAATCACTAGTTTTGGCAAAAAGTTGCTTTTTCATTCAACAAATATTTATTTAGTGCCAACTCCGGAGTAGATAAGCTCGAGGGACCAGTGAACAAAACAGACGAAAATCCCTGTCCTCCTGGGGTTCACATTCGGGTGAGGGGAGAAAGGTGAACAATTAAATCACCGTGTTAACCATAAAAGTAAAGACTGCCAATTATTTTATCTGCAAAAGATAGGTTTTTGGGGGGAATAAAAAGGAATTGCAGTCTGGGACAAACAAGCTGCAGGAAAACCCTAGACACGTGGGGAGGGGAACAACGGAGAGGCACGCCTGTTTAAGGAGAAAAGGGGTAATTTGGAAAGGCTGTGAGGAACTAAAAGTCCACTGGAGTAAACTGGGAGTTCGAAGGGTGGTGGCTTCTCATTGGCTGAGCTGTTGCTAGGGGGATAAGGAAAGCTTGTCCTCCTCCAGCTGGAGCAGTAGAGAAGTACCTACGTGCAAGGTCAAGTCCATCTCTTCCTGTTGGGTTTGCAATTGACTACTGAGCGGTAGGTGTGATCGCTGCCTCTGTGGAAACCTCCTGACTTTATTTTAGTGAGGTTCCCCCTTACTAATTTTCCCAACAGCATGCTAGGTGGTTATAAGTGCTTTACAACTAAAACGAAAGCAAGGAAGAAGAGAGTTCTGGATGAGGGGGGTAGGGCAGGTTAAAATTAAAATAGGGTGGTCAGGGAAAACCACACAGGTGACATTTGAAGACCGGAATGAGCAGAGGGCCTGAATGAGCTATGCAGGTATCTGGAGGAAGGGCATTTAAGGGGGAAAGAACACCTGCCAAAGAAATTGCCTGGAAAGTTTAAAGTCTCACTAGGGTACCAGTGTGGCCGGAGCAGAGTAAGTGAGGAGGAGGGAAATTGAATGAGGCAATGGGGGTGGGGGGGGTGCTGTGTGGACCTTCGCTGTGAGACTGGAAGCCGGGGTTTAAGCAGAGGAGTGACACTGGCTGACTTCCATGTTGACAGGATTGTGCAGGCTGCTGTGTTGAGAATAGACTATTGGGGACAGGAGAGGGCTGCTGAGTAAAGGCTGAATGAAGTAGGGAAGTTGGTTAAGAGGCAACTGCAACAGTTTAGGTAAGAAACGGTGTCCCTTGGGCCAGGTGCTTAATAGTGAACCGAGTGAAAAGTTGAGAGATTCTGGATACACTTGGAATCGAAAGCAGATAGGATTTACTGATTAGTTGTATGTATAGCCTGTCAAAGAAACCACCAAACATGGTAGCAAGATTATGAGCCAAAGCCACTGGAAGGATGGTGTTACCATTAACCCGCGTTGGGGAGGACTTCAGGAAATTGGAAATTCTGTCATGGTTATTGTCCTTACATGAGAAAGGGGTGGAGATTGCTTTACGTGAAGAGGCTAGCCTCAGTGGGAAGCATGAACAGCTCATCATGAGTCCCAGCTGAGAGGGCCAAGCCCGCGCAAGCTCTCTTAATTTTTTTATTAATTTTTTTAAAAATTGAAGTATAGTTGACACCAAATGTTACATTAGTTTCAGGTGTACAACATAGTGATTCGATAACTCTACCCATTATGCTTTGCTCTTTCATGATGGCCTCCAGTTTTTCGATGAAATAACACTCAAGGTCATCAGCCAAGAGTGAATATGCAGGGAGGAGGTGTTTGAAGTTTGAAGAGACACTTATCAAGGAGAGTGGGGTATGAGGGTAGTAAAGTAAAATTTTGGATGAGGGTAGTAAAATTCCCCAGACAGCATTCAAAGCCCACTCAACCTTAATGACCTTAACATGGTTCTGTGTTTTCCTTCAGCCACCTTTAGGCACACAGATGCAGGGATGGAGTCAGACGAGCTGGAGTTAGCGGTGACCAAGGTTTGCTGAGCACAGTGGAATGAGAGCAGGGGAAAGACATTCAATGTTCAAGGAATTCACTCACCCTGTGCCCAGGGTAGAGGAAGTGAGAACTACCAGCACTTGAGAGGAGAGCCTCAGGGGAAACTGCGTCTTGGGGAGAGACAGGTTTCATTCACGGCAAAGAAGTAAAGGAAGCACTCAAGGAGGCTGAGGATGTATGTGTGGGGGTGGTTGTTACTCTTGGCAAATCTGTTTCAGTGGAGTGGTGTGGCCTAACTGGAGGGAGTGGGTCAAGGAACAAGTGAGAGAACAGTTGACAGAAAAGTGGACAACTCTTTAAAAAAATCTTTGCTCTGAAGGTGCTGGATGAGCTGAAGTTTGAAGGCAAATTGTGTGTGTGTGTGTGCATGTGTGTGTGTTTTAAGATAGATGATATTTTAGTATATTTTTATACCAATAGAAAAGATCCAGTGACGAGGGTAAAAAATTGCCGATACAAGAGAAAAATGGCATACGTGCGGGGATCCTTGCAGAAGCGAAGCCCTTGAGAAGGTCAGAGGGCATTGTGTTCAAGGCATAAGTGGAAGAATTGGCCTTAGAACCAACTCTGTACCAGGAAAGTGGCAAAGAAGGCTGTAAGCAGGAAGGCTGATGGAAACATGAGCTGGAAAGGTTACTTAGTTCTCTTTGGAATGATTGATTTTACCTCCTCAAGTATGAGAGGTTGTCCTCTGGTGGCGGGGAGAATGTTGACCTGTTGAAAGACAAGGGTGAGGAGAAACAGTCATGAGGTTGGGAAAATGAGTTTACTAAGGAATTTTAGGAAGTTTGTTTGGCAGGATCGAGTGCCCACCTGAGATTTGTGGTCCTAAATCTGAAGTGAAATCAGTCAACAGAGTTGTGTAATTTTTCCCCATCAGGCCTTGCTGCGTGGGTGCAAGTGCCAAGTGAGCGGCTTCACGAGGACTGAGAGCTGTCCGGGTGAGTGTGACGGAGGGAGCGCGGTACAAGGGGGTTAGGATGTTTGCCGTGAAGTGGTGCACATAGGGGGCTGCCATCTAGGCTTCGTAAGGGAGGCAGCAAGGACAGGAATGGGGTCCTGGATAATGACAAAGGGTATGATCCAGGGGCTGGACTGAAAGAACTGGGGTAAGTGAACTCAAAGGGTAGAGGACGGGAAACTGAGAGGGGGTGTATGAGATTCAGACTGTGGAGACGGTGCGTTAGGGATTTTTCTCCCCCAACTGAAAAAAGTTTTCACCAAGGGAAACCTTTATGATAAGGTGATGTTGCTTTTGGCTACCCTAAAGAAAGCACTTTCTGATTATGTCACTGGTTTGGTCAGGCTTTGGCCAGGAGAGTGGGAGTTAATGGGAACTTCACAGTCGATTCCGATATAAAATGAGTGCCTTGCGTTTTATCACAGGGAAGCACTACAGCATGTAGGGGAAATCTATAAATTGCTTTGACATCAATATTGAGAGATACATTTGGCTTTAACTTTTCACATAAATGTTACGATGCCAATACTAAAATAAGAAAATGCTCATTTCATAACGAATGGAAATTTTCTCATGAAGTCTACATTATCAGTAACTTTAAAGAATAAGAGGAATTCTCTGGGAGTGTACGTAAAAAAGGAATTAATTTAAAGAAGAATATTTTGCTGTTAAGGATTTAGAAGTAAATGGGAAAAAAAACATTCATTATGAAGTATTTTATTCCATTGCATTGTCATTTAAAATTACAAGAATATAAGCAAATATCGTCCAGTGTCAGAAGAGATTCAGGGTGGTCATTGTCAGTACTCAGTGACAAATTAACAGTATCACGGAAATGTTCACTTCATTAAAAAGAATAGCCGAGTTTCATTTGAGTCATAATTAAGATAAACTTTGTGCATATCATTAAACTTTCACTTGGCTTATATGATTCCATTTTCTCCAACTGGAAGCTGCGTAGGATCCAGCCCGACTTTCTTCATTGACACAGCAATATCAAACAAATAGTCGTAACACTCACACCTATAAAAGAAAAAGCAAAGATCTGAAGGTCTTAGTGAAACAGAGTTCCCCAATCCTACCAATCACATTTCTCCTCTCCATCAAGCCAACCCCAATCCTCGTGCAGTTTTTTTTTCTCAATTCCAGGCCAAATTTTTCTCATTTTGCCCCCAGCATTATTAAAACATAGAAAGGAATCCTATTGAATCATGCAATCATATTACATGCTTCTCAGGAAATAAAGGGAGTTTAAAATGTACTACTTACATAAATTTAAGTTTTTTACCATGTGTCACTTTTTGAAATCAGTGTAGCAAATCATTATATAACTTGGGTTAGCTTTATTCTTCCATCTAGCCTTAAACTTGGAGAATGAGATCTGTGTTTCCTTCTTTGTCAAGTGCATAGTGCCTTGCCAAATAATAGCTTGTCCAATAAATACTTCTTAACAAATGAATACATAATACAAATGAAATATCTAGAAATAGTAAGCTACTTAAATTTAAATCAATTCGACCAATAACACACACACACACACACACACACACACACTCACACTTTCTTTCCAATCATAAAACATACTCTATTCCCTTTCACATTTAGAGTGTGGTGACTTGTCCCAAATGTCCTGTGATTGATACTTACATGGTTTTAGCCTTCTCCCAGGTTTCTCCCCAGACATACACGCCATGACGCCTGACTAGGACCGCACAGGAGTCTGGGTATTCATTTATCACACGAGCCATTCGTTCTTTGAGGTCTTTCTCCTCGGGTGTGTTCTCAATAATGGGTACCACTAACATATCATCATACCTATCGGACAAAACAAGCCATTTTTTCCCCATTAAAACAAAAAGGTATTCATATGTAAAGTTTGTAATTTTTTTTCACATAACCAGTTAAACATTCTCTTTGTATCTGAAAGCACTCCAAATTTTGGACAAGATGTTGCATGTTATTCCGTATATCTTGCATAAACAGCTGTATCAAAAGACGCCTTGGGAATTTGGCAGGTATTATTCTAAGTATAAGTGGCAGACATTTGTACAGGATACCAAAACCTAACAAAGAAATGATCAAGATCATACAAGTATTTCCTTGAAGCAGAGACAATCATAACATTTTCAACAGGAGATGGGAAATGATAGATCGGATAACCAGAAGCATAGAAAGGATTAACAATTTAACTACTTATTAAGTATTAGTTTTCCAAAGATACAAAATCCTTTTCTTTTATCTCTGCAAGACCCCAAAGTGTCTCAGGCAAATACAGGTGTGGTTTGTGTACCAGGATAGCAAGAACCTTCTGGAAATAACTCTTTAACGGTGTGATAATATTTTCAGAACACTCTCAAGTCTGTGGGATTAGAACTTCTTTTGCTTCCATTTTGTTTTCAGGAAATACATGTGATAAAATCGGCCTGTGTGTTTCCTTTCTGTTCGTGTAATACTATTTAAGCGAGTAACTTAGTTACTGGTAAAATTAAGTCTATCTCGGAGGTTCTTTATATCCAGTCGAACTGGGACATATTTTCCCTTTTACGTGAATTTCTCTTGCCTTGTTAATGTAATATCTGCTTTTTCACTACCTCTGTAATGGCCAAACTTAACAACAATAAAAAAGTTCTAGGTATACGTTTATCAAAAGTTGCAACTTTAGGACAGGCATAGGATAAGTAGCTGTCATGTATGGAGATGTTTATTATTTCATTTAAGTAAAATAGACGTACTTAAAAAATACTCTTAAATATGGAAGGACTGAACTGCTAATCTCAGATCTTTCCTAATATTGGCCAAGAGAATCACAAACATATATCTTCCTCGAGCCTATACCAAATAGTTAGACATCTTTTTTGGGGTAAAATGATATCATAGCAAAATAAGACCTGAAACTCAATCCAAACCACCCACTTTACAGACAGAACACTAATCCTTCTGAGTCAAATGAGACAGGATGGTCCTCTGATCATTAAACAGTGTTCTTTTCACTCTACCACAGGCGTGTTGCTGCCAGAAGAGAGGACAATTACACTCACATATGGGAACCTTCCCTGAGGAGAATTAGGTATACATTTGAAAGTTTTTGTTTTTCAAGATGGACTTAAAAAAAAAAAAAGACATTTCTCTGTCCCCTGAATGGTGATAATGGCCCTGTTACTGATTTCCCAGCCAGGCTCAAATAGAATTGCAAAGGGCATTGCAAAAAATTTTGTGTTCTTTAAGTTCTAAAACATTTAATATATGAAATGTGTATGTTATGGTGCATAAGAGACGGCATCTTTTCATTCATGACATTCTTTCCCCACAGGATTCCAAAGGCTGTGGAACTCTGTGCCTTCCTCCAACCACCCTTTCGCCCCTCCTTCCGACCTATTTTATTTCTTCACCAAAGCAATCAAATGCCGAGGAAATTAATAGCACACACAATGCCTCTCCTTCGAGACCCAGAATGGAAAGGGCAATGTGGGGCTAGACTTTCTTTAGAATGTGCACTTTCATAATTTAAACATTTAACTTTGGTCAGTAGGTATTCCACGGTGCTAAGGAATGCTGTAGGCATACAATAAATATTAACTAAAATCAAATCATCGTAAGTTCTCTGCCCACTAGTGTAAACTTGGACATTCTATGACGTGAAGTAACAATAAGATACTGCTGTCAGAGCACTTTAGAAAAACTGGCACCCGTTTTCTCTAAGCAAGATAAGGCAGAATCAGGGCCTTTAGCAAATTAATAAGCTCAGAAATAAGAATGCGATTACATTCAAATGAAATGCTTAGCTTGTACCCGAGCACTGAGAACACGTTTCTTCCCGTCCCTGTATTCTAGATTGGCAAATAATCACTACATTTTGGTGGGCTGGTGGATTTATTTGATTTTATCTAGAAGGTTCTATACCATCTATGCCACTTTCCATACTGAAAAATTATAAAAACACAGAGATCTACTTAACTGAAATAATTGTACAACTTTTATAAATATGAAAATGTTCTAGAAAGACTAAATTAAATCAAGATGAAGTAGAAACTTCAGTAAGGGCTGAAGATTCCTGGAGACCAAGTGAAGGTGAGGGGATCTTGCTCTCTGGGTGATTCTATACGGAACATAATCTTTCCATCTCTATAGAAAGCTCAGCCAAGGATTTTTCACTTTACTATGACAAATGTTTCATTATTCATGTTGCTAATAATTTACCAAGGTTGGGGTAGGGGAGGAGGAGGGGAGGCATCTGATTTGTGTCACTGAGAAGAGATCTGTATGATAGTATAATAGTAAGTGGGCTATTATGTAACATAGATCCCATAACATCTCATTAAAGGCATAAAAAGATCAGTAGCCTCTTTATCAAGAGACAGAAAAATAATTTTCAAATTACTTAAGCAAAAATAGAAAAAAATACCTATAATACCCTCCCGAAGTACATTTCCTTATTCCTTTGATCATCTCTTGATGGGTAATTTTAAACTCTCGTCCTGGAAAGAGAAGGGTGGCCATGACAGCAGCTTTTGAGTGGGTATGAATCACTGCACCTGCTCCTGGAGGAGGAAGAAAAAAGTCATATGCCAGTGAAAACGAAATGTTACCTTTTAAAGAAAAAAAAAAATATATATATGTATATATATAACACATACATTTATTTGTATATGATTTTTAACTTGTACTTGTTTTTCTTGGCATGGAATCATAAGTTAGCAGTAGACAGGAGGGTAAGGAGGGAGGAAGAGAGAAATAGTAATAGAGGAGCTAGAAAGCAAAAGGCATTTAAGTTTTATCCTCATCAGGACAATGCACAATACTTTACACGCGTTCAAAAAATAATTTTGGATGGTCTGAAGTACAGCTGTAATGATCATGGAGATCATAGCCAAAATGGTACCATTTAACTAGGGGTTCCTCTGTGCCAGGCACTGGACAAGTCCCCTTTATGTTACCTCCTGCTTCTTGAGTCATCACGACCACCGGAGACGTAAATTCTATCTCCCCGACTTGATGGTCAAGGAAGTGGGCGCTTGGAGATGTGAAATACCTTGTCTATGGTCACAGATAGCAGCGGAAGCACTTGGATTTGACCTCAGGGTCAGTGTGACCCATAATCATCGAGTTAGGCTTCATAGTGCAGGCCATGTCTTGGTAGCATAAGGGGCGGTAAGGATTTTAAGGTATAATTGTAATGGATTTACCTAAACAGGATTTGTATGCTATAAAATTCAGTAATGGCTATTTTTAGAATTGGAAGTTTATTTAGCTTTTTGCTGGGAAAGGGGCTTCATGCTGTTAGACTCTGTTCCTGAGGTTTTACCCTCTCAGGAGCAGCTGACAAAGTCCAGCAATAGAACATAGCATGAGCACAGACTCAATCCTGATTTCATTCAGTGGCTGCATTAAAGCATGGTTCTAATGACTTTATTGCTATGGTTGAGCCAGTTATAATTTTCTATTTTCACCCTGTCCTCTAGTTCAACCTTTCCAGACTGATTTTCTACTACAAATTCTGGGAATTAAAATAAGACTCCTACTTTTATTGTACAGTACATTTTTTAAAAAGAATTTTTATTCACTTGAGAGAGAGAGAGAGCACGCGCTGAGCAAGGAGCCCAACGTGGGGGCTCGATCCCTGGGATCATGACCTGAGTTGAAGGCAGACACTTAACCAACTGAGCCACCCAGGCGCCCAAACATAAAGTTCTTACACATACTAGGTATTCTAGAAATGTTAACTATAACAATAATTACAATTATTTAGGGAATCTACTCTGTAGCAAATATTCTTTATATTCAATCCATTTTCTGCTCACCTCTCATTGTGTAAGCATTCATGAAAAGAGGAGTACACTGGCTTTTTTTAAGATTCTTACATGGCGGAGGTCCACTTATGTCCTGTTCATTGATGTCACAAACAAACATGTCTTCAGGCTGTTTTCAGAGGTGGGGAAAAGGAAAAAAAGGCTTATATAGTGTCAGTTACAAGTGTTCCCTCTCTTGTGTGTGCTAATATATCTATGCACGCATATTTAATTCAATTTACATATCCATATATAGCTTCTCTTTGAAAATGTTTAAGCTATTTTGAGAAAAAATGTTTCTACTGGGGCGCCTGGGTGGCTCAGTCTTTAAGCGTCTGCCTTTGGCTAAGGGGGGGGATCCCAGAGTCCTGGGATCAAGCCCTGCATCGGGCTCCCTGCTCTGCTGGGAGCCTGCTTCTTCCTCTCCCACTCCCCCCTGCTTGTGTTCCCTCTCTCACTGGCTGTCTCTCTGTCAAACAAATAAATAAATAAAATATTTTAAAAAATGTTTCTACTGATAAAAATATTCTTGAGAGTTAAAATTCTTCCTTCAGAATTTGAAGAAACAATTGATATGGAAAATTTCATATGTATGTAATGATATTTCTGTTACTTCATTAACGTATCTTCTTAGATTTTCCCTGCAATTTCACAACTATATTTCAGAGAAGCTATACAAAGAAATCACTTCTTGATGGGTGCTACAGTTTCTCATATTTCATGATATGAGGAAAAATAGTAGAATTTCTAATCTCTTGAGAAACCTCACTGGTACTCGGAACTATGTTCACCTCAATAACGTATATTATTTTAAAGCTCAAGCAGGTAAGCAGATGCGCAGATTTTTCCTAGTAGTGCATGCATATTTCCGACTTGTGACTTTCACTCGCCAGGGTTTATTCCAAACTACAATCTAAATGTTTTATTAATGAAGCATTATGCTTTAGCTAGAAGTTAAGTGTTATATGTTTGTTTTAACTAGATTTTGAGTCTTCTAAGCATTAATATGGAATGAGACTTCTCAACAATTTGAAATAAAGTTTTGTAACTTTAGATTGGAATAGCTTTGCTATGGTTAAATGTGAGCCAGTTTGGTCCATTGGAGACTATCAACGCGATTACCCTACTAGCCTGATAAAGATGATGCCAGAATGCTGCAAAATTATAATCACTTTGTAAGGACTGTGCTATTCGCTTGTGCCCTCTAGAGGTCGAAGGAGAATTCAAAACATATTAGTTGCATGGAGATTACTTAATCACCTTAACAAAATGGTTAATAGTTACTTAACAAATGTTTATTGATTATTTAAATTATAACAATAATACCCCCTCAAAACTTCTTTTAAAATTAATTCCATTTCACAAAACAATAATCAAGTAGAGAAGAGAAGGCATTTAGTGTTAAAAAGGATCCCTTTAACATACCTGAATCCGTTCCTTCTGCACTCCTGAAGGGGCAATGTAGATTTCATTGCTGGTAACACAAAATATAGAAATTGGCATTTATTAAACTCTACTGTTCTGCTTTGGACCAAAGACAAGTGTATTCTTGCAGTTCAATCACCAATATTCTTTACAAATCAAATCACACAGAAAGCTGTTTGATTTGATTAATGGTTTATGCTGTATAGAAAGAATACCAAATTATCGTAATGTCTTTCTAATGCCGGTGACACAGTAAAATGTTGATAGTTTTCCTATATATTTCTTTATTTCTTTTTAGAGTGCAAAAATCAATGGTAATCAGAATTATCTGGTTAGGGGAAATACAACTCTGAAAACACAAGTCTTTAGCATCTATAAGCACGAGTAAGCAATTTATCTTATTATACATGGAATAGTTATTATAAAATCCAATCAGAAGAAAATATGCTCATGAGGAGTAGATCTCTGTCTTACAAGGGATCAAGTTTCATTTTATTGCTTGAAATGCTCTTATAAAACATGAAGTTCGGGGACCCCTGCTGGACAGTTTATTAAATTAACAGCATTAACACAGCTACTTTTTGGGTGGAATATACGCTTCCTATTTGAAAAGCACATCTTTCTTATGAAGATACTTGGTAATAAAGCTAAAACAACAGTGGAAAGTTAAAAATGGAAAAGGCATGCTTACATCTGGAGATCTTTCTGTTACAGAATGTTATGCTAGGGGAGAATATAACACTTATCAGAAATTCCAAATTTGATTTAGAAATTAGTGCATGGTGCACTGGGTGTTATACACAACTAATGAATCATCGAGCCTTACATCGAAAACCGGGGATGTACTGTATGGTGACTAACATAATATAATAAAAATTATTATTAAAAAAAAAAAGAAATTAATTTGAAAATCTTCTCTAAATTCTCTCTGGCCTCTGGCTCCTTTATCAGTTTCATTTGCTGCCAGAGGGTATTAAAGAGCTGCCACATGCACGCAAATGAAGGAGATCCCAGCACCTGCATGCCTGCCACCGAGCCACAGACAGAGGGACACTAAATATTAACTGTTTCCTAGTGAAGATAAGGATGATGCCCTATATTGAATCAAGCTATCAATCCAGTTGGGGCTGTTAATAAACCTATAGACTTGTAACTGACAAAAATGAAAATTCCTTGAAGGGTCCACTTGTAAACTAAGGTCTACAGAATAAATGCTTGAAAACGGGCGAGAAATCCAAAGCACAGCAAGCTATATTCAATCATTTGTTTTCACGACTGTAGCTCGCTTTACGGCTTTGTTGCATAAGAAAACACGAAGTGGCATTCCTCTGGAATCAGTGGAATTGGTAGGGATTATACTGTTAAAAAGGGCACTTTGCAAATACCAGGCATCCAAATCTTTTGTCCCTGGGTAACATGGAAGCAGTCGAGAATCATGTGTGGTAGGAAGTCAGTGGACTTGTAGGGTAAGTCATCTTGTGTGGGGAGAAATTTATGCAATCCTGGGAACAGACCCAAATAAAGTGAAAAAAAAAAAAAAAAGCCTGTTGGTAAATAAAATCTGTCTACAAAGTGGAAAAATCCAGGGTATTCTGTTTATTCAAATGATGTGGTCACCTAACTCTGTTTTTATTGCTGCCTTTCTGAAAACAGTTATCAGTTTAGACCGATCAACTTTGGGTAATTAAAAGATTAGCTAAATAGGTTATGGAAAAAATATATTTACACCTACAAAGAAGAAACTATCTGGATAAAAATCAGAAGATGCTAGGGCCTCTATTTTAGGAGGGAAACATGCCAAAGACTAAAAGTGAAGTCTTTACTTGGTGCTGTAAGCTGCAAACAAAAAGCATTTTGAATTTGAAGGCATTAAGTTTCGGATTTATTTCTCCATACTCCCTGCTCTTTCACTATTTGGTAAGGGGGGGGACAAAACTCAAGAGTTCATAATATATCTGTGTTCAGTTGCTTCCATTTTTATTTACTGTCCAGTTATTTTAAAAAATTTAAATCTTACTAAACACCTCAGTTATCTTGTCTACAGTATGGGCTGCTTAATTTTAATTCTAATAGCATGCCACAGGATTAGTGTCTCTGACACATGACAGTGTCATACCATGGAAACAGGAAATGCTAAATGTGAATGACCGTGACCAAGCCTAAACACAGTGGCTGCTGCGCACCCTGGAATTGCTTACGATTACTGTCATTTTCTTGGTCTTCCATTTCCTCCTTCTGATTTAACGCTCATACGAATCTTAAGCTGTCTTTTATATACATCTTTTGGGACTACACACAAGTAGCATAATCTAGAATGGTATCGGCCAACCCTTGGAATCAGTAAATAATTTTATACTTCCAAACACAATCTATTGGGTTTATCCTTCATTCCACATTTATTTGCTTTAAGCTTCAGACAAAGAAAAGCAAAGTTTCACTAACAACATGAAAATAACAGTGGATAAAGTTAGTGATGGGGGTTTATGAAGTCATTTAAATATTGGGGGAAAAATGGATGTTTTATTACAGATTACCCATCTTACTTTGTAAAGCACAAATTCAGTAAGATTTCAAACAATGCCATAAAATTGTGGTTGTTTCCACCCATGACCTCCAGGAGGAGCTCCTCACCCATTAAGAATCTAACTAAGGGCAAAGCATTTTATGCTTATGATGCAATGTCCCAATATATTGACTGTAGTGCTGTAAAAACCATTTAATTTTAAAAGGTGCCAGTGAGTGTTTTAGAGTGACCACCCACAATTTCAGTGCATGGGTTAACAAAATTCTTCTAGAAAGAACACAGTCTTTTATGTCTTTATGATAAAAAATGTGGCCGTTTTTTAAAAGAGCCACTTAGAAAAACGTTATTGTAACTCAGTCGGGTAGAAAGCTCTATTTTGTCCATACATAAACTTTCTGCATATGTGAATAAAAAGCAGTTAACTAAAGGCAATGTTTAGAGTATGATCTATCATAAATACAGCTGAGAAACCAAATTACTGGGAACTCACTAAGTGGATAAACAAAAACAAAATTAGGGCTTTGCTCTGAACAGGCCAACTTGGAAGTTTTGGCAAAATCACCTGAAAACCTGCAAAGTGCTGAACTGACACAGGTGCACAGGGTGATGGTGCGAGAGGAGGCACAGAGAATGTACGATGTCCCACGAGGAACATGACCCAAACAGAGCTCATCCCTACACAGTTAAGCCCCTACCAGTGTTGCCTACAGTTCAATTAATATTCCGTGAGTTACTTGGTAATTGAAGCAGGTGAAATTTCACTGGCATCATCTTGTGGTATGCTGAAAAACCCCTTTTGTTCTAGATGTTCTGATTACATTTTATGTTCCATTCCTTTCTAGGAAATGCAGCCTCCTATATTATATGAGTGTTACAGTAACTCAATTTTGTTAAAGAAAGTGAATTAGGATAAAGAAATAAAACATATTACTCAGTTTAACATTCAGACTCCAGACAATACTATTCCTAAAACATTTCAGGAGAAAAAAAATTCATCCTCTTCCAGAAACACTGGAAAAATGAGATTCCACAACCCGTATTTTCATTTAGTAGGTTCTGTACTACTTCATCTTCTTAGAGGAAAGATGCTGAATAAATCTCATGAACAATTAAATAATATTCATTCCTTCTGTTTCAGCCACTGCCTCTTTGTTTTGTCCTCTGAGCAACAAAGACCAGCAGGTGCTGTCCATGAATGATGACACGTGATGCATTTAGAAAGGCATATTGCCTGTCTTTTGACTTAATAAAATGTATTTTTTAGTATTTTTGATGGCTCGTCATCTGTATTTAAGTGACTTTTAAAATATGTATCTGAACCTTTCAAATAAATCCTGTCCACCTAGAGGGGACCTTTTCTAATTCCAGCCATATAAACATACTTGCCAGTATGTTATTTAACTTTGGTACTCCAAAGACTGAGGACCAAATTATTCTGATTAGAAATTGTGGTTCTTAAATCCTTAGGTATTTTTTGTATCTATAACTTCTGCACACTTATTATTCAGTTATGCAAATATTCATTTCTCTATTTAGAAACTAAATATTTTCAGTATCACATAAAACTGGGCACCAGGTGTCCTTTGGACATAACACATATTAGGCTCTTCATGGGCTATCTATATGGACAATTCCCAGAAGTGAAACCAGCCCCAAACTTACCCATGTTTCAAGCTAATTCCTCCTCCAGTCCCAGTGACCCAACCCAAATGGTAAAACTGTTTGCAAAGCTCTGGGATCAGGTATCTTGGATGTTCCTTGTCCTTAAAAAGAAGACAATGATTTTTCCAATTGACATTATATTATCAAGTGTCTTTTTTTTTTTTTTTAAAGATTTTATTTACTTATGTGACAGAGAGACAGCCAGCGAGAGAGGGAACACAGCAGGGGGAGTGGGAGAGGAAGAAGCAGGCTCATAGCGGAGGAGCCTGATGTGGGACTCGATCCCGGAACGCCAGGATCACGCCCTGAGCCGAAGGCAGACGCTTTAACAACTGCGCTACCTAGGCGCCCCTCAAGTGACTTTTCTAGCTGACATCTCTGTTAAGAAGCTGATGTAAGGCGGTACCGGGTGGCTCAATTGGTTAAGCGTCTGCCTTTGACACAGGTCACGATCCCAGGGTCTTTGGATTGATTGAGTCCCACATCGGTGGGCCTCCCCTGCCCCTGCTCAGCAGGAAGTCTGCTCCTCTCTCTCTCTCTCTTTCTCTCTCTCCCTCTGCCCCTCCGCCCACCCCCCACTCCTGCTCTCTCCCTCAAATAGATAAATAAAATCTTTTAAGAAAAATGCCGATGTAAGGAAGTTTAAGAAAATATACTACAGAGAAGATACCGTGAGGGAGAAAACTATTACAAAACATACTTTGTTTTTACTCTTTAGAAGGTGGATCTATATGTTATTTGGCAACCTGTAATTATTCTGAATAGGGGCATTTAGTCTAACACTATGGGATAGGCTGCAAGAACAAGGCGGGGAAATGCCCGGTACATGTGTCTACTACAATGGCTGAAATAAAACAGAACCTAGTGCTGAAAGGAACATGCTTCCGTCTCTCCAGCGAATTTCTTCACACAAAACATCTTATTCAGTTAAGTCATGATATACATACGACAGCCATGTGTTCATATTCTGTGTTGGCTCAATTTTATTTTTATTCTAAAATCTTTTTTCCAGTGATTACATTGTTTTCTCTTATTACAAAAGCAGTATCTACTCGCTATGGAATATAAAGTCCAGAAAATAACATGGAAAGGACTCACTCAGAAGCAATCACAATGAATACTTTCTAGGCCCATTTCGATGAAAGTGTGTGTGAACGAATGTATGCATGTTGGGATAAATGTCGAGCTTTATGTATTTTTATTGAAGTTGAATTTATTTTATTGAATTGACATTTGGCATTATATTAGTGGATAACATAAAGAGTAGATATTTGTGATAATTGTGAAACGATCAGCACAATAAGTCTAGTTAAAATAAGAGCTTATTTTTATTAAGTCTAATGATTACTTCTTTAGGAAAAAGAAATTGTTTCCCCCATTATTAAAAATTAAAATTAATTTTAATTAACAAAAACAATAATAAAGGAATAATAATGAATTCTATTTTTGGCAGTATGAAATACAACTCTTTTATTTTTTTTTTTTTAAGATTTTATTTATTCATTCGACAGAGAGAGACAGCCAGCGAGAGAGGGAACACAAGCAGGGGGAGTAGGAGAGGAAGAAGCAGGCTCCCAGCGGAAGAGCCTGACATGGGGCTCGATCCCAGAACGCCGGGATCACGCCCTGAGTCAGAGGCAGACGCTTAACGACTGCGCCACCCAGGCGCCCCATGAAATACAACTCTTAACTTGAAAACAACTAAAAATGCTAAATACGTTTTTTTTAAAACATTTCAAATTAAATCGCTGAGCTGGCAAGAAAGTAAGGTTTCAAAGTAGCCATGAAAGAAACCATGGTGAGTCTACCTGGGAGGGAAGCTCTGAAGTCATAATTTCCCTGAAGGTATTTGCAGAACTCTGATGAGCTTAAGCTTCAATTTTGATAGCTATGCAAGCCGCTAGAAACACGAGATAAGACCTAGGATGTGCTCAAAATGGGGTACCTGATAGAAGATCCCTCCATCCGCTTGAGACCAGACAAGGGGCTATACCCTCCAGGTAAGGGTGAACAAAACATGGACACTCTGGGCACAAAAGCACAGCAAGGAAGCTTGCTTAGCTAAATCTTGGCACTGAGTAAAGGGGAAAAACACCTTTCAGTCCAAAGAGGATGATCATTGAACAGACCAAATTTTCAGCTATTTAATTGGCTTTTGGAAATTATGGTGTTTCGCAAAATTCACTGTTAATATTTTACATATATTTGTATTTTATTATAAATGATAATTTGATGGAGTAGACTTCAAAATAGGAAATTAAGAACATGCGAATGTTAAAATTTTTTAAAGTTCTGAGCCAACACAGGCTTAGGAGTTAATGGACAGAAAGTCAAACCTACATTACACCATTAAGTGCTTATATGACTTCGGGTTTCAGTTTACTAATCCATAAAATGAAACATTATGAGGGTTAAAATGAGATAAATAAGATTTTTTTTAAAAAGAGAAAATAATGAAGATGAAGCATCCAGGACAGTATGTGACATAGTCAATGTTAGTTTCCCTTCCATTTTTTTTCAGTGTTATATTAGTTTAGGTGTACAATAGACTGTATTTGACAATTCTATGTATTATTCAATGCTCACCACAATATAGTTGCCATTGTTACCATATAATGTTATTACAATATTATTGACTATATTCCCTATGTAGTACTTTCCATCCCTGTGACTTACTTTATAACTGGAAGTTTTACCTTCCTTCCCATTCTTATGTGCTAAAAATTCTTGAATTAAAAATAATAACACTGTGTGGCTTTCTTATATCTGTCCTTACAAAATCTAGCCAGGATTATCCATGCCCTGTGTAATTTGCTATTTCCTTTTTTAGTGATATAAATGATATTTTAATTATATATTAAAGTACAGCTAATGAGAAGACTCCTGCAGTCTTCCAATCCTTAAAACCATCAATTTGCATAGCAAGCTGCAAACATGATAGAAAATGGTCTGTTATTACGGGTCTCTCCCCTTTTCCTTTTGTCTTTTCCAGTACTGAGTTATTATAGCAATTAGCCTGCTTCGTGCTACAGGAATAACAATGATAAGGCAGCTGTTGTTAATAGAGTTTCATTCAACTGTTCATACCCACAAAATTACAATTTCAAGGAAAATAATCACTGAGCAGTGGGAACTAACAAATATATTGGGTAAAATGCAGTCATCTAGATTGTTCAGAATGGTAAGGAAGTCAATATCAGAACGTATATTTCAATAAGAACAGACAAGAAGGAAAAAGGTTAACATTTACTTCTCCCCTGAATGTTAATAATATGACTTGACTGTTACTGTTATGTCTGGTTTTCAGTTAGGGTAAGAATGTTGAAAGACATACCTAAAGATGGATTACAATCAATTTCTTACAGTAGAGGTCCAATACTGTTAGGGAGGAACATTTAACAGTATTTTGTGTATATTAAAAACATTAAAGCCTAAAAAATAGTTGAATCGATACTTTATTTTTCCTATTTTTCAATCCAGTTGTTTTCAGGAAATCAGCTCTACTGTCACTGACATACCTGCTCACAGCCAACAATGACTCTAATCCCCTCCCCCACCTTTTCTTTCAATTTAAGCATCAGAGAGACACTTACTGCTCGGACAGAGGTTTTCTTGCGGGACTCTCACACAACTAAAAAATAAATGTGTCAAAGACATTATTTAACCCAACAACTAATGACAGCACCAGAAAGATGATACAAGTGTGTCCAAAAAGCATGCAAAACACACATCCCTATAAAGTAATCAGGAATCCTGGATTTACCAACAAGGAAAAACTGGACAATATCCTCCAAGCAGCAACAAATTGAATGTCCAGAATACAGCTCGCATTTCTATGATCAATGAGCATCTTTTTTTTTTTTTTTAAAGATTTTATTTCTTTATTTGACAGAGACAGAGCCAGCGAGAGAGGGAACACAAGCAGGGGGAGTGGGAGAGGAAGAAGCAGGCTCATAGCGGAGGAGCCTGATGTGGGGCTCGATCCCATAATGCCAGGATCACGCCCTGAGCCGAAGGCAGACGCTTAACGACTGTGCCACCCAGGCGCCCCTGATCAATGAGCATCTGCACTATGGGCGGCATTCTACAGTTTACAGAGCTGCACAATAGCCCTAAGAGCGCCCTGAGATACCTAGTGCTCTTTTTTTGCTCATTTCAGTCTTTCAAAATTCTTGACACTGGCCCGAGGCAGGAACTGGATGCAGGCACAGTCACGTTGTCAGCATCTTCTCCATCTCTGGGCTTTGCTTCTCTCTGTCTCATTCTCCTCTCTGTGCATACTGGTTTTCTTTGCAACTTCACCTCCATTCAGAGCCCTATTTCTTCTTTCTGCCTTCACCACGCTTACAAACTCTTCTTCACATCAGCTAAGCACTGACTAGAAGAAATGAGAAGACCTGAAGCCTGGCTTCAGCTTTGACCCTCCACTAGCTGAGTGCCCCCAAGGCAAGTCAGTGACCCTTTCTGGATATCGGCTGCTTTACGCTATTAACCTGAATCTGTGATCCCCAGACTTCCCTAGATAGACCAGCAGTTTGTTGTTGTTGCTGTTTAAATTTTAGAGACCGTCATAAG
The DNA here is from genome assembly GCF_017311325.1 of Ursus maritimus. NCBI lineage: Eukaryota > Metazoa > Chordata > Mammalia > Carnivora > Ursidae > Ursus > Ursus maritimus. Next base: position 20,703,484 of record NW_024424786.1, read on the forward strand.
GTTGCCAAGCTATAACATTTATTACATTTAACCATCTATTATCACCTTCTTCAAAAAAGAAGGTGCCTTTTCAGCATAAATAAAGTAGGATCATTTCAGAATAAAAGGTAGTCCTTTAAAGTGAATGCATTCATTCTGTGAAATTCACTTTTTCATTATCCGGATTTTTCTATTTTGCAACAGTTGAGTAAAAACTCTTTCAGGGACTCATATTTGGGGAGGAATTGGGTTATTTTTTCTTTTTGGTCTCCTCGTCTACAACTTCTCCTTCCTCTCCTTCCTCTCTAGCTTACCCTCCACTCTTCTGTTAGTGCTGAAAAGAATATACTACTTGGATCACTGGACCCCATTCCTCCAGTCACAGAATGCTCAAATGCCACATCCTTGCTCTGTTACTTAAGTCCTTCTGCTTTCTTGCCCCAATTTACCTTTGCAAATATTTTCTACTTCAGCTTATGTTCATATAAATCTCTCAGTTCCGTTCAACCTGGTTGTGGAAGTCAGCCTCCGGGATGGCTCTCAATGGTCCTTGCCTCCTGGCAGTCACACCCTGGTGTGCAGTCCTTCTCGCAGTGGACGGGGTGGGGCCGTGGGACCAACAGACTGCGGCAGTACAGCAGAAGTGATAGTAGGTCACTTCTGACATTAGCTTATTAAGCACTGCAGCCTCTGTCTTGCATGCTGTCTCTTGGCTCACTTGGTCTGAGGGAGCGAGCCAGTTGCCGTGGTAAGGGTACTCGGCCTACGCAGAAGGCCACGTGGTGAAGAGGTGTATGGACAAAAATCAGTGAGGACTGGAGGCCTGCCAACAACAACGTGAACAAGCTTGGAAGTGGACCCTCCAGCTGCAGTCAGGCCTTGAGAGGACAGTAGCTCCAGCAGACTGTTTGCCACCTTACGAGAAACCCCGAACCAGAACCTTGAGCCAAATGCTCTTGGATTCCTAATCCTCAGTAAGTGCTTGTGTTTTAAGCCCAAGTTTTGGGGTATTTGTTATGGAGCACTAGTTAACTAAGACATATTTTCTTGCTAACCAAGCGCATCTTTTTTCTTTGTACGGTTATGGCCCATGTTGGATTTTCAATTATCCCAACTCTGTCAGACTCTTGCTTGTTGGCCTTTATACTACACTCCCTACCCACTTCACCGGGGATTCCTTCTCTTGTGATCCCAGCAGGGAGTGATCACTCCCTCCTCTAATCCTGTGCCACGGCATTGGCTCTATGTACCTCTCCTTTGGTATTATAGAGCCTTCTCATTCATTCATTCAGCAAACTTTTACTGCAAGCCCTGAAGAAATGAAAATGAGTAAGATAAAATCCTTACTCTTGAGAAGCTCACAATCTAGTAAAGAAGTCACGAAAGGACAAAGCAATACATAACATAAGACAGTCCAAGGAAGCCACTGGTAGGAGGTGGGGGGGTCTAGTGGTGGGAGAGCGCAGGGGTTGGGAAAAGCTTCACAGAGGAGGGGATGGCTGAGCTAAGTCTTAACGAAGCACAGTGGGAGTATGCCAAGCATTTCCTGGCAATTCAGGGACAAAGTCCCTGCCCTAAAGAAATTTACATTCTGGAGGGTAGTCCTGAAAAAGCAAAGAGAAGAATAAATTATAATAAGTAGGAAGAAGGAAATAAACTAGGAACTTAGAGAAACATAGCAGAGATTAACTAGATTAAGGTGGTTAAGGATAGCCTCTCTGAGCATGTGATGATCTAAAGCTTACAGCGTGTGAAAAAACCAGTGTATGATGAGTGTGTTTGCACACACAAGGCTTTTTTTTTTTTTTTTTTTAAGATTCTATTTATTTGAGAGAGAGAGTGAGAGAGCGCAAACAGAAGCAGCGGGAGGGATGGAGGGAGAGGGAGAAGCAAACTCCCCACTGAGCGGGGCTCAATCCCAGGACTCAGAGATCATGACCTGAGCAGAAGGCAGATGCTTAACCGACTGAGCCACCCAGGCACCCCTCACATGCAAGGCTTTGTGTTGGGGAACAGCAAGCACTCCAGGCCAGGAACGCAGTAGATGTAAAGGCCCTGGAGTGAGACAGTGCTTGACGTGTTTAAGGAATAGAACAAAGGCCAGGTGGCCAGAGCAGATACTGACAAGGAAAGTGCAGATGAGTTTGCAGGGGCCACATCACGCAGCGGTTTGGAAGTCATGCTGATGAGAACGGTCTTGCTGAGAGGGAATGGATTCATGGTAGGAGAGACAGGAAGAGGGAGAGAAACAACTTCTGGATGTGAGAGGGGAGGAAGATCCTGAGCACAAGTGGAGGGATTGGGATTCTTCCATCTTGAGAACCAAGAAGATGGGTTCATGTTTAGGCAGATCGGTAGGTTTTGTGGTAGGAAGGTAACTTCTTATCCAATGTCTTCTGTTTTCTTAAGTATAAACAAAGTCATCTGCTGAGTAACAATGTGAGAATAGGGTATGGGAGGCTTGAAAAGATAATAAAAGGTATAAACTCGTCATCTCGGGGAGTGGGACAGTAAAGTACTGGGGAAACCCAGGATGGCTGTTGGGCAGCGTTAAGTGCCAATCTGAGGCTGAAATGTTGAAGATGAAGAGAGGCCAGTCAGTGTAGTTGTGCAGTTTTCTCTAGGAATGCAGCTCAGTGCAAGCACAAAGACCGTAGTTAGTAGGATTCATCTTGGGTTGGGGTTTTGCCAGGCCAACTGTATTTGTAAATTAGGTCAACCGTGACCTTAAGTAAGAGTTGTTTCCATTAGACCGGATGTAGAAGTCAGATCTCAGTGGGTGAGGAAGTGAGTAAAACTTGGAGGCAGAGAATTCTAAGGACTCTTTCAAGAGTGTTGCTGTGAAAGGCTGTATAGGGAAACAGAAACTGGTTAATACAGAATTTTCTTTACATGCTACAAGATAAAATTAGGGAAGGGGAGAGATTAATGACATAGGAAAGCAAAAGCCTAACTTAATAGGTCAATCTTTGTCAAGACAGAGCAGCTGGAATTAGACCAGGGAGGTATTTACTTCAGACAGGAGGAAGAAGAAAGATGCAGGAAAATATGTAATAATACAATTAATAACAAAATAGTTACCATTTAGTGAATACTTATTTTATACCACATACTAAAGACTTTGTATGCACAACTTAATTCTTATAACAACTGTATTATGCTAAGAAAGATCAATGTGTCCAAGACCACTTGGATGGCAACTGGCAGAACCAAGATTTGCACAGCCCGTCAGATTCTAGATGTCTTGTTTTTAACCTTTACATTCATTATAACGTAAGTGGGAATAGGAAGAAATTGAAGTTAAGAAGTTCACACCTAATAGCTTCATTTTCTCTGTGATTTTGGAGGAAGTCATCTTCAAAGCAGGCTTGGAAGAGAGGATGAGGTGTGATGGTGAGGTTTTGGGACAGTCACTTAAGGTAATGTGAAGGGAAGCTCCTCAGGGGCTGCCATGAGGTGCTCAGGAGCAAGTTGCAGTAGGACATAATAATATTTGTAGAGACACAAATGTATATAGTTGAGTGACACCCCTCCATCCCTTGGGGGTTCTGAGTGGGAGGCATTTCAGTAAAGGCAATTATTTGTAATACAGGATGGAGGATCTTATGATAGAGGCCACGCAGAGAGACCTGTATGAGTAAAAAAGAAAAATCCTTCACCAAAAAAGTGCGGGGTGAAGGAGCAGTGGTTGGGCAGGGAAGGATATGGCCATGGGAATGGGTTGCTAGAGTGGAGGGGAGGGTGGAGATCTGATGAGGTCAAGGAAAACAGAGGGAAGGGTACTGGAAGACCTTGTGTTATCGTAATATCAAAGAACAAATAGTTATTATTCAGGGTGAACACCTATAGGACACTGTGATAGGTAAAGTATAATTTAAAAATAGAAGCAGTCTTGGTTTATTTCCTAGCTAAGTATAGCTCTCTGAAGGGTAGGGAATGTGCTTTTGATATATTGCTATACCTACCACACTGCTTTGCTAAATAAACACTGATTGAATTAAGATCACATCTACATTAAGAAAAGTCCTGTATCAACAGGTTACAAACTGGTGGCCCATGGACTGAACCAAGCTTACAGGAAGTGGTTTATTTAAGTGCATATACAAATCTGTTGTGAGTCGTGGAGCTGTGGTAACCTGACAAGTACTCACTGGTCAGCTCGCTCTAGACCCCATGAAGGAATATGAGCCCAATGACATCAGATGTTCTAAAGTTTTAAGAGAAGTCTGAAGTGTTCTCCATTTTGAAAGGTTGGCTCAAATTTTTTATCAACAATGAGTGAACTAAACGTGCCTGCTCACCCAACTGTCTGTCGGCTGTATTTGGTTTGAGAATTCTCGTTTATTTTCAGATCCCTTGATAAAGGCTCTCTTTGATGCTCATTTAGGTTATATTTCACCAGGAGTTATTTACTGGGGGCATTAACACATGGGCTATTAGCAACGATTCCACTGTTTGCTTTCCTCACTTTCCACACACACCTGCCTAGCTATCTGTCGTGTATCCAACGTCTTCCCCCTTCCCATCCAATTTTTCCTGACCAGGATTCCATCCTCACAGCCGTCTTTGCTTATCTGGGGAGTTAGCTATTCACACGAGATTGACAAGTATTGCGCAATAAAATCTCCCACGTGTTATTACTTTTTAATTGGGACCTTCAGTCCTAAGAAAGAATAACAGGGGCAATAAAGGGGCTAATTTTGGCGGGGGGGGGGGGCTTTCCCTGCCTTTTAAGCAGGGCTTCTCACACTGTATTGTAATTGTTCATTCGTCTAGTGTTCCTCCAGACCCCAGGCCATTTGTCTTAATCACTGTTGTATCCCTGAGCACGTAGGTGTTCCATAAAACTGTTGGTGAGTATACCCAGTGAAGAAAAGCAGATGCAGCCCGAGGGTGGATTTTCCTTTGACTTCTGCTCAAGGAAGAAAGCTTCTACGATCATCGCATAATCACTCTAAACTGAGGCAGGCAGAGAGGGAAAGCGCTGCCTACTGGAGCACTAACCCTGATTTGGCCACCGTTTCCAGAGCGCCTACTGCCTGCCAAACGTCGGGCTGGTCGCCAAGGGCGCAGAAAATAAACTCGAGAGCAAACAGTCTTAGCTTCATTTCCACTCTAGTGCTTTCCGTTGCCTTGTTTGGCCTGTACGCCCCCAAAATTGCTTCAAAACGCACTCAAGATGCCCGGCGCTCTCCTCCGTTATTTTCCCGTTAAAGTGTCTGGCGCCCAGCCCCGGGAGCAGGGACCGCGACAGGGCTGTCGGGGGTCGCGTCCGCACGGTCCCAGGCCCCGCGGGTCCGCGCCCCGCCGCCGCGTGCCACCAGCGCCTCACCTCCCCGCGAACCAGGCAGCCGCGGCCCCGCCCCTACCTGCGCGCCGCTGCGCCGCGAGCCGCAGTCTCCCTCCGGAGCGTGACAGCCCGACATGGCCCGGACGAGGGGAACGCACGGCCTCCTGTTTTGGCGCCGCTTCGGGACCGGCACTCAGCCTGGGCTAAGACCCGTCTATGGTGAGGCCACAACTGCAATCGGGCGGCGCTGAGGGCAGCCCGGGGGCGGGGCGGACAAGGCGGAAGGCGGGTCTCGGAGCGCCTCGCGGACTGGGGATCGGGAGGCGCAGCCGCCTGGCCGGGAGGTGGGCGTGCAAGGTTGGAGGCGGGATTAAGGAGGGCCTCTCGCCTCGGAGACTCACATGCACGGCTGGAATCCGGAGGCGTGGCCAACATGACAGGAGGCGGGGCCCGGGAGGGTCTTGATGACTGGGCGATCAGGCTGTGCTGCGGGCAGCCCGTGACAAGGCCGGGAAGATGGCGGCCTCCTGGAGGGTTGGTTGTGACCCTCGGGTGCTGCGCTATCTCTTGGGCTTCGGCGGGTGCCGAAGACTGGGGCTGGTGAAGGGCGCTTCCGGATGGTCTGTCGGCCGCGGAGCTAGTTGGAGATGGCTTCACAGCACGCAGCGGCTGCGGGGTGAGTGCTCGGGGTCGCCTAGCTTCTCTATGTAGCTGAGTAATGGGCCTGGGTCAGGGGCTTTTTGATTCAGGGCCCATCTGGGTGCGGAGGCGCCCGGGGCTCCCTGTTCCTGAGGCCCGTTTTTGGGGAGGGGTCCTCTGACTTGGCCTAGTGCCTAACGCGAAGGGTTTTCTTGGGAGCTGGGAGAACTTGACTCCGTTCCTGGGCCCCTGGTTATTATGGCTTCTCTGTGACCTTGTGTCGGAATTTGGGTTATTTGTGACAGGTCCTAAACGCTTTTCCTTTAGGCCATTTCCCTGTCACATCTCAGGTCCCGCTAGAGCTGTCAAGCTGCCCAAGGTTGCTGAAATTCAAAAGCCACTGGTAGCAGTTCTTATGCATTCTCTGGGCGTCTTTACGGGGAGATCTTTTCTTCCAGGCCTCTCGGGTTGCCCCGCGCGACGACTCTCAAAAGACTTGATTTGTAAATGCCTATGGCATCACAAACATAGGTCCAGAAGGATATTTTAACAAAATATGTGCTTAAAAAAGTGGCGATTTAGGAGGGGAATCATACCAAGAAGTTATTATAGGTAATTGGCATTAAGTAATGACATTAACACTGTTAACACAATTCTTTTAGTATTTAACAGGATGCAATATATATAGTATGCCGGGCATTAGTTTTCTTTACATGAGGGTGGGGGGATAAGGCTAACACTTTGTGTATGTGATATATTACCTGCCAATCATTCTGGCACTCCACAATATGAATTTTAATATAAAAAATTAGGTGAAGTGGGTATTGTTGAAATATTCTGAGCTACATGAGGCTCAGAAAAAAAAGTTACAGAGAATCACACGGTAAGATGAGTGCACTGAGATTTTAAGATTTGGTAACGAGAACAATTTATTTCAGTTTCTTCAGCTTAATATTTCATAAAATACCTTTTGGAGCAGTAGTTCTTTAACTGTGTATAGAATTCCTTGTTTCCCTTTTCCCATTTTGTTAGATATTGAACTTTCCTGTAGCTCCCAGATACTCCCATGTGGGGTGGAGCTCAGCCATCTTCATTTTACAAACAACCTTTGGTGAGTTTTGATGTTTTGTGTTGGTGTTTGATGGGCTTCACTACCTTAGAAAATCATGAACCAGTAAAAGCTCAGTGTTTTGCCATGGTGAATGCACATGGCAGTCCTCAAACTATTTCTTTTACAAAGCATGAATTACATGGGGTTGGCTCATTTTTCACTGAGCTTGGTAGAGACTGTAGTTTCATAAAACGAAGCAACTATTTGGTAATCGGTAGACTGTATGAACTAAGTACACTTACTGAATAATTTCCACATTTATACATCCATCCAGGATCTTAAAATCTGTCCATGGAAATCACCCTCGGAATTCTGGTTTCCTTAAATGGTGTTTGTTGACAGTATTTTTATGAGTAATGACCTATGCCCCATGCTTAGCACCGTCTATGCATTAGGAAGTGGACCCTCATCAGCCATCACACCCCATCTGCCAGCATCATGATCTTGCCCTTCCCAGCCTCCAGGACTGTGAGAAATAAAGGTTACTTATAGGCCACCAGTCCCAGGTATTTTGTTACAGCAGTCTTAAGGGACTAAGACACTGGGCAGTGGACTCAGAGGGCTCAGAGGACATGATCAAAAGAAAGGCATACAATTGAACAAAATTTGGTCTCTTCCAGCAAGAAAAAAGTTGGGGGAGTGGGTTTGAGTATAACAAGTAGCACTGATCGCTTACTGTGTACCGTACACCCTTCTCAGCACCTTACATGACTTAACTCATTTGGTCCTCACAGCACCTAATGCTGTGCTCTGGGGATAGAACAATTCTAGCCCAGCTCTCTCTCACACCAAAGCCTATTTCCTTAACCACAGTCAACCTCAGTGTCTGTGGTGGTTTGGCCTTAGCCATCAGCAGAACAGTGCCAGCGCGCTGAAGCTTTGTTCACCATGTGTATATACTGTGTGAACATCTCTGTTTTTTTTTTTTTATTGCAGTGAGACATTTTTTAGTAATAGCTACATTGTGAAATAGTATTTCAGCAATAGTCCTGATAATCATAACAGTTACAATTCTAGACTGTGTATAAAGGGTAGCCGGACCATTTAAGAGAGTTAAAGTGTAACCATTTAATAGAGAGTGTGTATGTTAATGTCCTCCCATCTGTAAGTTTCTAATTGATAATTGATATACAGTTGACAACATGGGGATTAGAGGTGTTGACCCCCCCACGCTATTGAAAATCCACGTATAATTTTTGACTGCCCCAGAACTTAAGTCTGAATAGCCCACTGTTGACCAGAAGCCTTACTGATAACATAGTCAACGAACACATATTTCGTGTGTTATATGGATCATATACCATATTCTTATATACTTAACTTTTTCTTAAATGTTTTGGTATTTCTAGGCTACATGGTTTATCTGTGAGTTTTTTCAAATTGTTGCAAATCTCCCCAAAATTTCCCAGTACATTTAGTTTTTAAAAACCTGCATATAAATGGGCCTGCAGGGTTCAAACTCATGTTCGAGGGTCACCTGTACTCTTTTGTCTTGAGCTTGAGCTTTGTGTTGGGGAACAGCAAGCTTCATTGTCTTGAGCTTCATTTCGTTTGCCTCTTAGAGCAAAATGTGTAAATCCCCAAACATGCACGTGTCCATTTTTTTGTTGGACTCTTGAGTGGTGATTTCTTTTTGTCCTGTTCCAAGATTGCAAAATAAATGGATACAGGTAGAATTTTAATTTTATAATTTAGTAGTGGGAAGGCCAGTATTGCAGGCTGAAACTCTCGTGTAGTGTTTGGTTTCTCCCACTCAGAGGAAGTACTTCTGCAGCCATAGACTACCTACGGGTCTGGCCAGCTTCCTTACAGATGCACCATTGGATACTATGTGTATGAAAGAATCAGCAAATTCCTTAAACAAAATGGAGAGAATGGTGATTTTATTTTGTTTTGTTTTATTGTATTGTATTTTATTTTATTTTTGTACTTGGTAGGCAGTACATTACCTGTAGCTAGTGATCTACTCGATACTTTGCTGCAGTCAAGGGCTTTCTTACTTGAAAAGTTTTAGCGGAGAATTAAGTTGGCTTATATATAATTCAGGAGAGCTTCCTTGGGAATCTACTAGTGCTGGTTTTTAGAGGGGCACAGATCTATTTGAAAACTGATAAAAGCTCTACCACTTTTTGAGAAAACTGTATGCATGCAAAATATTCTATGTGATTCCAGGAAACTCGTGCATCTCCATGTAGGTTATCTATAAACACTGCCTAGTCTCCAGCCTATTTCCATAAACATTTCTGTCATTTCCTGTAGAAAATAGTGCTACTTTGCAAGGATATTTACCATATCTGAGAACAAGAAACGTATTTTTTTTTATAGGGGTTCCCATTATAAACAAATGGCTAGAGAAATACATTTATATAAAACCGGTAATTTGGAAATGTTGATTCATGCTATTTCTTCAAATGGAGTGACCTTCCCTGTGGTTTGAAATTTTTCTCATTACTTAAGTACTACCCTCCTAAATCTTTCTGTAGGATCCTGGCAGGGAATAGATGGCAGTCTAAAAATGGGTAATTTGAGGAGCGTTTACTAAGTGACTAATTTCTGTGAATTTGGGTGTGGAGATGGTACTGTACTAAGGGGCTATGTAGAGCAGATGCTGTCCCCACTCCTTGTGAAGAGGCAGGGGAAGGGAGCAGTTGCCAGAGCTAGAAAGGACCGAGCCTGAGGGGAGGACCAGTGGTGGAGGTGTGTCCTTCAGTTAAAGGATCCAACCAGCCCAGGTGTCCCCACAGGGAGGGAGCTGGGGAAATAAATACCCTGACCTTGCTCTCCTTTCTCCCTTCATCTCCTGCTTAATGCTGCCCATTGGCTGAACCCAGGCAGAAGCGTGAGCTCAAGGAAGCCTGTTGTTGAAGCACGTGCAGTGGTATGGGGAAAGCTGAGGAGTAGCTCTAGAAGGGCAAATGGGGGATCTCTCCCCTACCCTCCTGACTCACACCTGTCAGTCCTTAGACTTTATACTTCCGTTGAGCACTGAAACAACCAGGTACTGTATTGTTTATAAATATGGTGGTTCTCATGCTAAGAGGGGGGGAAAGGAGCAAGTATAATATATATAAAATATTTTATACTTGGAAGAAGCAAGTGTAGTTTCCCTGGATTGTGGCCTGAGGGCTGGGCACAAGGGTAAGCACAGGATCTATATAACTGACCTGTTGTTTAATGGAATTTTTCTGTAGGCATTTGAACAGCTGAATAGAAATCGAGTCTATAGAGTTTATAAGGCTCTTTGGGCACTTTTTTATAGGAAGAAAGATTTTCTTTTTGGAGCTGCAGCATCTGATTTTGATTTTTGTTATTTCAGTTGTACTCATGGGTAGAGTCATCCCTGACTCCTGACTTTCATATGGCTTATTCAGTCTATTGGAAATTCCTGTTGGCTCTAGCTTTTAAATGTAATCTGACCACTCCTCACCAGTTAGCCTGGTCCGGGCTACCACTACCTCTACTCTAGATTATTGCAGGAGTGTCCCGGGACATATCCCTACCATCACCCTTGGCCCAGTACAGTCTGTTCCCCATGCAGCTTTGAGTGTTGCTTCTTTTCTTTTCTTCCTTTTTTTTTTTTTTCTTTAAGAGATTTTATTTATTTATTTGACAGAGAGAGAGAGAATAAGCAGGGGGAGCTGCAGAGAGTGTGGGAGAAGCAGGCTTCCCACTGAGCAGGGAGCCCAATGTGGGACTCGATCCCGGGACCCCAGGATCATGATCTGAGCTGAAGGCATATGCTTAACCGACTGAGCCACCCAGCACCCCCCCTTTTTTAAAGTAGGCTTCACACTGGACCAACTTATGACCCTGAGTTCAAAACCTGAGCTGAGATCAAGAGTTGGATGCTTAACCGACCGAGCCACCCAGGCGCCCCCAGATTGCTTCTTTTAAATTATAAATCAGATCATGTCAGTTCTCTGCTGAAAATCTCCAAGACTTCTCATTAAACTCAGAATGAGATCTGAAGTCCTGACTGTGGTGTACAAGGCCCCATGTTCCAGAAGTGCCTCTCATTTCTCTCTACCACTGGTAGAATGAAGGCCAAACATTTGGAAGATCTAATGGAAGATCCTAGGTGCCTTTTCAGTCTCTCATGTCAAATGGTCTATGTGGATAAAGGAGAATAGGTAACAAATTCATGGATAGCTTCATCTTGTACTTAAAATCCTATTATTTTAATTTTTCTGCAAAGTTTATAGTTGTGACCATCTCAAAGCATGTGCAGTTTTATTTTTTTCTGTAAATTATAGGTTTGTGAACATAAGCCATTTATGTGGAACTGCACACAAGTTCAGTTTTTAACTGTGGTTATTTCTCTTGCTCAAAATTTTTTTCATGGTTTTCCATTGCTGTTTAAATAACATCAAACCCATTAATGAGGTATTAAACTTAAGTTATGATAGTACTATAAGGTACTATAGAGTACTATAATGTAATAGTCCCAACATACTTTTTTAATTTACATGCTCACTTTTTATTTTCGTTATATTCTACACACCAGCCAAACTAAGCTGCAATTCCCACCTCCTTCTTTGCAAATGATGTTCCCCTCATCTGAAATACCTGCTTATTCCCTCACCTTGTTTTCTTGCCTAGCACACTGTGTGTGGTAAATACACATAAAATGCACCATTTTAATTACTGTTATGCATTCAGTTCCATGGTAGTGAGTAACATCTGCATTGTTGTGCAGCCATCACCACCATCTATCTCTAGAGCTTTTTCATCATCCCAAACTGAAACCCTGTGTCCCTTAATGCATCTCCTTTCCCCTGTCTTCCTAGCCCCAGGTGACCACCATTCTACTTTCTGTCCCTGTGAATTTGCCTCCTCTGAGTACCTCCCAAGGGCGGAGCCCAACCGCATTGGTCTTTCTGTGTTTAGCTTATTTCACTTAGCATAATGGCTCGGGTTTCATCTGTTTTGTTGCAGTTATTTGAATTTCCTTCCTTTTTAAGGGTGAATCATGTTTCATCGTATGTCTCTACCGCATTTTGTTTATCCATTCATCTCTTGTTGGACACTGGGGTTGCTTCTGCCTGTTGGCTGTGGCGAATAATGCTACTGTGAACATGGGTGTACAGATACCTGTTCAAGCTCCCGCTGTCAGTTCTTTTGGGTGTATACCCAGACATAGGAGGCCTGGATAAAATGGTAATAGTGTGTTTAATTTTGGGGGGAATTATATTGTTTTCCATAGCAGCCACTCCATTTTACTTTCCCACCAACAACAAGCAAGGATTCCAATTTCTCCACATCTTGCCAACACTTGTTTTCTGGGTTTTTGATAATAGCCATTCTAATGCGTACGAAGTGAAGTGGTACTAGCACAATTTTTTCCCCCTTTCTTGATCAGCTAGAATCTCAGCTCTCATTGCCCCGCAGTGTTCTTATGGCATTTTTATCTACTGCTCTCTAGTACATGTGTGTGTGTATATTTATATTTATATTTATATTTATATTTATATTTATATTTATATATCTCTTGACTGCCCATTTAAACCATAATCCTTTTGAGGTCAAGATTTTGGTCTTGTGTTGGTCTAGGGCTAGGATAACAAGAGCTCAGGAGGCATTTACTAAGGGCCTCATTGGCTTGTTAGCTGTGGTAGAGAATGTTATGACAGCACCACTGAAGATAAAATATTTGCTGATGATTTTAATGAGAATTTGGTTTTCAAATGTGCACTATGGTTAAAATAGAGGTCAAGAGTTAGTGTACATAGCTGTGAGAACAAGGCCGGATTAGGTAAAGGAGACAGTAGAAATGAAACCTTCATCTTGAGAATGGGGATGTGAAAGGAACTGTGTGATTCCATCTTCCATTTCTCGAGGCAGGAGTTGTAAAGCACGATACTGGGATACATCTAGCCATCTCTGGATGTCTGCAGATCCACCCTCTTAACTGATTCCATACCTCCTATCAGTAATAAATAGCTAATGCTTTTGAGACTGACTGACTTTTTGCCAGGCCCCACTGTAAAGACTTTGCATGTGTTAACCTTCTTTAATCCTTATAAACTCTCTATTTTACGGAAGAGGCAACTGAGGCACGGAATGATTGAGTGACTTGTAAGTGGTGGATCTTTGTAAGTGGTGGATAATTGGAACCTAGGCAGTTTGGTTCCAGTGCCTGTTCACTGAATCACCAGGGTATGCTGCTGCTTGTTAAGATTTTTTATAAAATTAACTAACCATTTTATTGAGTAATAAAATACTTAACACAGGAATACATGCAGATAGTTTAAATAGGCAAATAGTACTAAAAGGCGTATAACAATACAGTGGGTCTATCTCTACTTCCCCAGTCTTCTTTCTTACAAGCAACAAATTTTGTCTCTTAGTTTTGTTCCAGCATTTGCTCATCTCCCTATTTCTGTGCTACATATTAGCTGTGGATGAGTGCTGGACGTGCCATGCCCTGGGTTCTCCCTCTCTTGTTGCCCAGCGTAGTTATTTTGTTGTTCTTGGTTAAATCCATATTAGTATTTACACTCCACAAACATCATACACAACTCGGCATTGTCATATATTGTCCCAAATTGATTGTTACCACTCTTACTTTTTTGCTTTTCCTGACATTGTTGCCTTTTAAATGTTTTCTCTAGTTTCCTCTGTAACTATTGCTGATTCATCCCACACCATCTAATAACTTCTCATCACAACTTTCTGTACTGTCAGTCACATCAGATCATTTCTCAATTTATTTTTTGCAGTTTCTGCATACCTCCAGATGTGTAAGTTGAACCTCCATTCTAAAGGTTTAGAGAACCTCCATCGTAAAGGTCTTTTACCTTCTCCAGAGAAACAATCTCCAGTGTCCCAGTCTTCTGTTGAATGAGGGTGGGTTGTTACCCAATACTGGACTGCAGGAGGGGATCCACGTATCTGACTGCATCTCAGCTAGCATTCACCCAAACGCCCACCCCCATTCCCCATTTCCAGAGATCCTCAGGACTGCCAGTTCCTGGGCCTTTGGGGAATTCTGTTGTATGACCAGGTGATTATCCTGGCTTTCCCCGCTGCTGGCTTAGGATTCAGCTTTCTAGAATCTCTTCAGTCAATTATTACTCATCTATTTACTGCTTACTTTTCTACTACCAAATTTGTGTGCTATTATTCCTTCCTCTCTCCCTGTCCTTGTGGGTTTGTGTCTAAAAATAACAAAAACAAAACTACCCTTTTTTTAAAAAATATTTTTATTTTTTAAATTTTTTTTTAAAGATTTTATTTATTTGACAGAGAGAGAGACAGCCAGCGAGAGAGGGAACACAAGCAGGGGGAGTGGGAGAGGAAGAAGCAGGCTCCCAGCGGAGAAGCCTGATGTGGGGCTCGGTCCCGGAACACCTGGATCACGCCCTGAGCCGAAGGCAGACGCTTAAGGACTGAGCCACCCAGGCGCCCCTTTTTTCTTTTTTTTACTTCTTGTTAGATAAGTTTGGGGCAGGGAGTAAAATTGGATAAACTTACTGGAGAAAACCACTAAAATGCGGATTATAAGAAACAAAAGAAATAAAAGGCTCTTACATGAGATCACCAGCCAGAGAACCCCTTCTGCCGTTTTGGAGTATATCCTTTCCTTCTGTGTGGCGTACAAGCTAAGCAGGTAGGAAATGGATGATGCCATATATGGTGTTTGTGGGCCGTCTTTAACCGTGGCAAGACCTGTAAATGCTCTTTTTACAAACCATGGTGCATGCATTTTCTGTTGCCCTCTGACATTTTCAGTTTATTCTTACACTGGTAGTACGCCAAAATCACTGCTTGAATAAAGAAGATAACAAGCACTCAATTTTAAAAAAATTTGCTGTGGCCGCTTGTATTCAAAGTTAAGTGTTAGTATTATTTTGTGCCCTCGTGTTGATTTTTAAATTACCTGAACTTCATTGTGCTTTGTTTCATCCAGCCTGCAGATGGCAGAATTGTTTTATTTTTAACAGATGTTTTAAAGGTTAATTATATTTAATGAGTTCTTGCATTGGAAAGAGAGGTGATTAAATGAGCACCATCTCTCCCTACTTAGAGAAGAAGCAAATTAATGTGAAGAACAGGGAGGCACACAAAGAAAGTATTGGATAATTTACTTCTTCACTTAGTCTACATGATTTTTTGTATATGGATAATAGCCCTATAAATGGACTAGAGCCTGGTGCTCAAGTGGTATCGTATATAGACTGCAGAATTTCCTTAATTTCTTTGTCACAGTAATGGAACTTAGATCTGCTTCGTATTCACCACTAAGCAATTTGTTCTGCTTTTATATTTTAAGAGTTTGCTTATATTGTTGTTTTTAATCTGGAGATCTTTTAGGATTGATGTATAAAACATCAATTTAAAGGTTTGATATTGATTTTACTGAAGTTTGAGTGTTTTGTTCTTAGGATAAAAGAAGTTCTTTAGGGAATGAGAAGAAGAATTAGATTAGTATACCATATTTGAAGTTGAAAACAGAATTATTCTTAGAAGAGCAGATTTGAAGAAATGTAGGAATTGCTTAGAGAAACTTTTAAAATTCAGTGATTGGTAGATTGCTTAAGCAGCAATACACTAAGCAAAAAAATTGAATTTATTGTGTCTCTCTGTTGAAGAAAAAAGATTAGGACAGTCAGTTGTAGTAATTTTGGGGACTCTACTTTTAAAAATCATTGTTTTAAATATAAACTGGAAATGTACGTTGCTGTAGTCATCTTAAAATTTTTATATATGTTTTTAACTACAGAAGAACAGAAGGACTTTATAAACCATTAGGTATTATTTGTTAGTTAGCTAGGAAGGAATAAAAAGCTAACACTAAAATCACTACCAGAGACTTAAACGCTAACTAAAATTTGGGTGTATTTTTGAGTATTAATTGAAATAACTGGTATGACCCGTGGAGAATAAAACACATTTCCTTTATTCTTATTCATAGTTGTGCCCAGTTATTAGTAGGAAATATAATTGGTGCTCATTTCAAGGCCTCCTCAACTTGACGGGAGGAAAGTAGTAGGACGTACTGCTTACTGGAGTGGAAAGGGAAGCTATATTTAATTTCTGTAATGAAATTTAAAATATTAGGAATAGGCCAAAATTCCAAGAAGTCTAGAAAAAAAATCCATACGCCTGAATAGAATTGACAACAGTCATAAAGGGCAGATATTAATAATGTGCAGCCTGTCATTCAAAGCTGATATGATTGCATACTTAACTTTCCCACTGGAAAAATACATTTGGAAAAGATATATATAATGTTCCAGTCAAAAGAGAATATACTAGAATGAAATATGTACCATTTTTAGTAAATTAATGTTTATGTTTTGAAGTGATTTTCTGGCATGGGAATCCAAGGGTAGATTGGCTAGATTAATCAGAAAATACACTGCACAGTTTACTTTCTTTAGTAAGCTAGTGTAATCCATCAAGAGATAGTACCAAATAAGAGAGATGTCCAAAATGTCTTTCTTTGGTTTTGTCACCTTCATTTCAGAGTACGGATAGTGATCTATTACAGAATTTTTATATTTTATTGTCATTATTTAGAGAAACAATTTCAATTCATCCTTGAAGGGTGGCTGTATGAGGAATGATTATGTTCTTTTTATTCTTAAAATATGAAAATTTTTGAGTTCTTGATGCGGTCATTTGGAAAATAATACTTAATAAATACAAAAGTTTCATAATATAGTCCTTAATGTCAGGAATAATGGAAATGCAAAGGTCTCATAGGTGAGAGATTATAATAAGAGATAGAATCATAAAATAAATATGAATTGTATCTTGGCAACTGGAACCAATGTATAAAAATACTGAAGCGAGGTTTTGTTTTGGAAGACTTGATTTAGTGTCTGTCATAAATTAGAATCTGGACATAGAATTATTGAAGTCCATTTATTTTGTTGCTTTGAAGTGGAACTCCATTTGATATAAATTTCATATGTATGTGATTATGAAATATTCTATCTCATACCAGCCTTGAACTTTTTGAGGGAAGCAATATATTGGGCCTTTTTTTGAAACTGTGTTTTTCAAGAAGAGGCTGACCTCTTATCATGGTGCTATTAGAAGGTAAATTTTTTATTTGTATTTTTTTTAAACCCCATTTGTCAGTATGAGCTTTAAAAAATTAAGTGCGTAGGCTTGAACTCACAAAACATTTTGAAGGCAAATGTTTTTATTTGTTTTCTACATTAAGCCATGAGAAAATGAAAGAGGCACATGCAATGTAATGTAGGGGATAAGAAAGCTTATTTTATTGTTTCTAAATGGGGTCAGTTTATCAGGCTTTGAGCACTTTTAATGAATTCTCGGAATTAAGTATAGGCTTGTTACAGTTCAGATTTGGAGATGCATCACTAATGTTAAGTTTGCCTGTGTGTGTTGTGTTTTCCCTAAATGCACAACCTGAATTCTAGTTCCCTTAAGAATCTTGTACTCTGGTGTTCTATAGATGGCACTGCACTGAGGGCATGCGTAGTAGTTTGCATTCTTTTCTCCCCATTCAGTATCTTAATGTGCCTGTTTTAGTCCATGGGGACTTATTTTACTAAAGAAAAAAATGCGAAGATATTTTTAAGCCGTATTACGGTCATGGTTTGAATTTCAACTAGACGTAGCTGGGAAATTAAATGAAACTGTGAGGTGAAAGTTTTCGAGAGACATAATGCACAGGATTTGATGGCCCATGTTTGCTAGTCTCTCCTACGATAACTGTGTTTTAACAATAAATCAGATTTTAATAATAAATACATGGCTTGTTAATAATACATTAATTATTAATAAATAATAAAGAAGGATTTATCAGGAATTAGGAAAGTCATTGTGGATGTGCTTAATGATCACCCTGCTTTCTTCTACATTATTGTTAGTAGTAAAAGTGGTTTCTTTCTTTTTTTTTTTTTTTGTAAGATTTTATTTATTCACTTGACAGAGAGAGACAGCCAGTGAGAGAGGGAACACAAACAGGGGAGTGGGAGAGGAAGAAGCAGGCTCCCAGCCGAGCAGGGAGCCCTGCGGGGCTTGATCCCAGGACTCTGGGATCACACCCTGAGCCAAAGGCAGACACTTATTGGGAAATTTTACTGAAGATACGTTCACATGGGTTTGAGAATTCTGCTTTGCCGTGTTTCGAATTTCTGGGTGGGTAGGCTCTGAATAACCAGTGTTAAATTGATGATCTGTATTTATAAGGATCATCAATTAATGATGAGAAGTATCTGTGCAGTGTAGTAGAGTATAACCTTGCGAGATAGGCAGGAGGAATCCAAATCCCTTAATCAGTGGCTTGTAGTTGTCTCATTGATGAAATGGGTGTGTTGACTTAAGAGTTTGGTTTGGGCTCTACCACTGTTGGGGTATTAGGAATGAAAATTCGACTTTTCTGTCCTTCTTAGAGTTTGGTACCCATAGAGAGGCAAAGAAAGTCAGATGGAGATCACAGTTTCAATGTGGTCGCTTTGTTGGATTAGAGGATGTGACTTAGGTCTGTGGCCTTCTACCGTTTGGCTTCCCACTCTAACCCCATATTTAGACTTTGGGCTTTTGTTTGAGGAGAGTTCATGTATATAAAGCAAACACACATACCTGAATTGCTTCCTCACACACAGTGGGCCCTGATGGCAGGAACAGAGGTAGGCCTGCTAGCTGCCTTTGAAAGGCAGGTCCACTTAGGCCTTGCACATGGAACAGCTGAGAGGAAAATGCAAGTTCCCTAAGGCAGGCGGTACTTTCCTTTTTTTTTTCTTTTTTTCCTTTTTTAAGAGTTTATTTATTTACTTGAGAGAGAGAGAGAGAGCAAGCTAGAAAGAGAGAGAGAGAGAGGGCCATGCTCATGCCCAAATCTGGGGTGGGGGGCAGCAGCAGAGGGAGAAGCAGACTCCCCACTGAGCAGGAATTCCCAGGACTCAGGGATCAAGATCTGAGCTGAAGGCAGAGACTTAACTGACTGGGCCACCCAGGTGCCCCGAGGCTGGCAATTCTTAAGAGAAAATGAGGAAGAGGCTGAGGCAGGTCTGTGTGCTTGGTGGAGAGAGGACAGAAGCTTCTCTCCAAATGCTTCGGAGATAGCACTCCTTTACCATGAAGCTGTAGGAACTCTCTGCTTGAAGTCACAGTAAATTAGTTCTGTTTCCCAAAGGAAATACTTAACCTCCTTTAACATTAGTGTTCAGTTCCCTTGCTTTTAACCCTAAATGTCAGTGGAAATGTCATGTGCACTTCCACATTTGAAATATATTAGATGTGCTTTATAGTGTTTTGCTTTTTTTGGGTCAGAGAGTTGAATAATCTGAGGAGAGAATAGGTTCTGTGGAAGGTTTCAGGGAATGTCATTTCTTGCTACGGCTACTGCTAGGAGCTGGTATATGCTATTAACTGCTTTATTAGTATAAACTGTATATGAATTTAATGTACCAGCTGTGTGCTCTTTGAATGAGTGTGGTCCTGGACACGGGATGATTATTGGGCAAGCACATTATAGAGAGTATGTCCTTTTTTGATATCCAAGGAGAAGGTAGCAGCGTTTCACTGAGGGGTCACGCTGGTTTGAGTCTACCTTTTTGGATTCCTAATTGAAATGTTGTATGGAACACAATCTGAGATTAATTTAACCATGCAGGTTCGCTTGCCTTGTCCTCTTTGACAAGGCAGATCTTCTCCTTTCATACTTAGCAGCAAGAACCTTTGATTCTTAAATAGTGTAATAGTAGAGGAAAATAAAAAATACAATCAATTTCTTAAAGTCTAATTTTGATTACTTTGTTGTAGGTTATCAGAACCCTAGTTTTTTTTTTTTTTTTTTCCTTATTTGTCTTTTCCTTTGGTCATTTTACTTGTAAATATTTTTTTGCTGTAACAGACGTGAAGAAGGAGGGGAAACATAAATCAACTTTTTTTTTTTTTTTAATCTTGTAAGCATCTGGATTGAAAATACACGTGACTGGGGAGCTATGAAAAAGGAAAGTATTCCAAAAAGAGTTTAATTTTTTTTAAAAAATGAGAATTTTACGTTTCCATACTATTTACTGGACCCTTAGTTTGACCACTTGAGAGTCTTTTAGATTTTGGAATATTTTCTTTCTCAAACTGAATTTGATTTTAATGTGTTTGGGCTTCTTATTGATGCATCATGAGGTGCATTGTTTTTTTGTGGCTAATCTTTCCTTTTTTCATTTTCAGCTGATCCCATTAAGATACTGATGCCATCGCTGTCTCCTACAATGGAAGAAGGAAACATTGTGAAATGGCTGAAAAAGGAAGGTGAGCGAGTACACTATTAATGCCTTGCGTTAGTTCATCGTTTTGGGTTCTTTTCCAATCAGCTGTATTACACAACACATAAAATAAATCACATCCTCCGCTAGTTAATCTAAGTTTGTTTAAATAAACTTTTCCCATGGTAATGTGTAATGTAGCAAAGGTTTTCTGGGTTCAGCCTGTATCTTTTCACGAGCAGAGAAATATATTTTGAGACTCAAAATATTTTGAGACGTTTTTCTCTTAGTTTTACTTTTTATACTTAGCTTTTAGTGTCTACATCATAAATTTGTTGATCCCCGTAAGTTAATTTGGTTTTATGATGATGCTGTCTGTGTATGTGTGTGTGTGTTTCCTGAAGCTGAGCAAGTCGATTTTAAATTTCATTGGCAAGAACAAATAAGTAAGAATAATAGAGAAAACTCTCCAAGGAAGAGCAGTAGAGAAGGATTCTAGTCCTACTAGATAGTGAAATGTATTATTATGCCTCCATCATACAGAGGAACGAAGGAACAATTAATGTGAAGGGATCTGGAGAAGGAGACTTTATATTTCTGGTGGCTGCTCTCTTTTCCTCCCCCCCACCCCGGGTCATTGCCACGTGTGGCAATAGAGTAACATTTCCCCATGCTTTACTCATTCTGCAACATGTTAAACCTTTGTGGAGGAAAGAGGATGAATCTCCAGTCCCTATTAGAAATTGCTAGACAAGATACACAGAGAAATGGACCCGATGAATTTCCCGTAGCCATATTTATGCTTCAGCTTGAAAAATGGTGAACCAAGTGTTAAAAACAGAAAGAAGGGAGCTTATGGATGACATGGCTTGGGATGCCATATCTAATACCAGAGACGAGCCCTGGCAAGGACATGTGTGTGACTCAGCGGACACAGATATCATCCAGGCACATGCTGGTATTGAGTGGTCCAGTCTAGTGCTTGTAAAATAACATTGAGACAGTTTCGACAGTGGGCAAGAATTCAGTCTGACAGTTACACTGGGATTCCAGAAGATAGAGCCATTCATGGTATCACTTTTTTTTTTTTTTTAAAGATTTTATTTATTTATTTGACAGAGAGACAGCCAGCGAGAGAGGGAACACAAGCAGGGGGAGTGGGAGAGGAAGAAGCAGGCTTCCAGCAGAGCAGGGAACCCGATGTGGGGCTCAATCCCAGGACCCTGGGGTCATGCCCTGGGCCAAAGGCAGACGCTTAACGACTGAGCCACCCAGGTGCCCCATGGTAACACTTTTGCCAGTGATGACAAATACGGGAATTGGGAAGAACGCTGCAAGTATTGACTTCTGAACCTTAGCCAAATGAGCTTGAGAGTTTAGGAGAATGCCTCATTTCTTTGAGGGGGACTGGGGTGCTAGGAAGGCAACAAGGAAGATTACAAAATGGACCTCACAGCAGGAACTTGGAACTATGGGTTAGACCAATATGGAGGTTAGGAGGTGTGGTACAGTGAGGCTATCCAGATAACCGTGACTGGGTCTTGCTGTGCTAGATACCGTGTCTGATTGGAAGCATTACTTAATCCTGTTCGTCAGTGGGGAATGTGTCTTGATATGTCTCCTTTACCTTTTATGACTAGCATAGTAATTGGAACACACCCGGCAGCACAGTAAGTGGCTGATCAGTAAATATATTGGCAGGGGAAGAGGAAGCCAAAAGCAGGAAATATGACAAGGATAAGAGAGCTTTGCAGATGAGGTACTATTTGACCTGGTTCTTGTGGAATACGTGGGTTTTGTTTAAAAAAGAAAAACAGCAAAAAAACCGTGAAAGGACATCCTGGGTAATGTACACAATTTGGCAAAATCTTTGAAGTGAGGTGTCATGACATGTATTTTGGCAATAGTAGGTAGGTAGGCTGCATTAAGGGCATAGTGTGTGTGAGGTCAGATGGGTTATGGGAAGGATCTTGAATACCAGTCGTCAGTTTGTCAGTCTGTAAGGTCTTTATCCTAAAACCTAGCCACAACTCATGGTTATTATATAGGAAGTGGTTTCTGTGTGCTTTCTCGAGCCTCGTTAGTGGCATTACACCCTAACGGCACTCTGGCATCAAGAGCAAACTATAAGTCATTGAAGTAGCTCCCTTTGCCAGCTCACATTTGAAGTCAACCCTGAGGACTTTTGGTCAGTATGACCATCTAAACAATGGGGTAAGGCTTCTGCTCACTACTGGATAGAAAATTATAAAGCAAATTTTTAAATGGTAAGTAGTACTTAAATACAAGAAAGGGGAATCATCAAATGCTAGCAGCATCCACAGCGGTGAGTGGGAGTTGGAGCCATGTGCCCCACAAGGTCTGAGCCGGAAGAAGAATAAATGAGATTGGGAACAGGTGTTTTTGATGGGGGACCAAGGGGAGGGGAAATCAAGAAGTTAGGTTTAGGCTTTGATGTGGTAAATTTGAGATGCTTATTAGACATTGAAGTGAAGGTGTTGAATAGATGATTGGTGGTAGGATTTGAAGTTCATGAGTGAAGTCTGACTCGGAGATAGAAATTTGAGAGTCGTCAGTGTATGGATGGAATTTAATGCCATATGATAACAAGCAGATTCATCTGTTGGATTTGGGATCTGTATGGAATAAGAATGCCTACTCCCTTGAAAATTTGCTTTCATAGGCCTATCCTCATAAAGCTTTGAGGTTCACATTTATAGTACTTGCATTTTCTGGGAATCCACAAGCAGAGGTAAAGTGGTTCTGGGCTGACAGTCTTCCTGGGTTCCCTGGCAGAAGCCATTATTCTGGAAAGATGCGGCCTCCAGTCCAAGCCATACAAGATTTCCAGATAAAGTCCCACTTACGAAGAGTTCATAATCTCAAATTTAATAAAAACATGGAAGTAGTCTTTTAGGAGCAAAGGTCATGAGGCATACCAAGCAGCAGGTCTAGACCTGTAAGAGCTTCAGTTCATTGGAATTGCTAGATACATAAAAATGTCTGTTTGAAATGACTAACCATGTAAGAGAAGGAATTGAAGATCTGAAAAGAGACAGACACTCTCCAGAAAGTCTGGACAGATTTGAAAAGGACAAACAGAACTTCTAAGAATGAAAAATATTGTCTGTAAAATTAGAAAATGAAAAACTGAAGGTTGGGTTAAAGTGTGACTGAGCAAAGAATCAGTGAACAGAAGTTCAACTTGAGAAAATTAGCTTACATGCAGCCCAGAGAGAAAGCAGTAGAAAATATGAGCAAGAATTGAGGCATGAGGAATAAAATGAAAATCATCCAATCATCCAATAGCAGGAATTCTAGGAGGAGGGAAAAAAGAGAATGAGAAAAAGATAATATTCATGGCAAAAGTGGCAGAGAATTTTCTAGAATTTGAGGAGGACATAGATCACATAAGTAAAAGAACCAGCACTTTATTAGGAAGCACTCTGAGCAGTTGGCTCTGCACGGCTGCTATCTTTTAAAATAATTATCAGTATCTAAGAAAGTTTCACCTTTATAAATAATGTAATCAGTTGGAGTCTATTTTTAGGTTTCTTTTTCTTGATGAATTACAGAGCTTTGGCTGTTTCCATATTCACTATGACAGAGTGTTGGTGTCATTACATAATGATTCAGACACAGAACAGGGTTATTATAAAAAGATTAATTTTTTTCACATTTTGAGGCAAGTAGATAAGAAGGATTCTTTGGCCCTCATTTATCCTTCAGACTTCTAGCTCTCTGGCAACCTGATAACTTATTCACATCCATTAGAATATGGAGAGTATGATGAAGAGGCAGGAGACATATGGTCTCATCATTCTGTTCTTTTTTCCTTTTGATGACAATGTTTTCACATAGGACAAGCCAGGAAAAGCTGTATGCCCCTGGAGCATGTTTCCCTGAAGGTTACTGTTAAAATTGTGTTCTGCCAACTGAAGAGAAGTGTTCCTTTACTAATGTACTATAAGTAATTGAGTAATCTTAATCTTTGGTCCTCAGTAATTCATTGTCTTCTTTCTTTAAGTTCATCATGTGTATGATGTCATTGTGATCTTTTGAGCATAACTTATTTTCATTAACATGTACAGTATACATGTGACTATACGTCTAAGTATGTTTGGGGTTTGATACATTTATGATATCTTGGTTCAGTCATTTGGTATGAAAAACGTTTCAATTCTTGCATCAAACTTTATGTATACCACTTTGTCTTATTAGCTGTATTTTTTTTAAAATTTGGTCTTGAGAGCTTTTTAATGCATGGTCACTGTTATTTGAAACAATGAGTTTAGACCTTCAAACATTAAGAGGATCGAATTTTTTTCATAAAAAACACTAGTGTTATATCTAATTATAAATCTAGTTTATTTTTAAGGCTAATGATCTGATAACCTTTAATGGATAGCAGTTTGTTCTTAAAAACTTTTAATGATTTCTTGAAAATCGAAGACTCTGTAATTCACAACTATTATTACTAATGACTTGGGGGGTGTGGGAGGGTGTGTTTTTAGCTAAGGTGATAAAGGTGCAGTGAAAGGAACTCTGGCCTGGGAATCACAGTTTGTCCTTTGGGGTTCCCACTCTGCCATGAAATACCCTGGGGTGAGTTGAACTAATTGAAATCTAAGGTATATCCCTGGTCTTAGAAGTCTGTGATAATTCAGTTTCATTTTGTTTTGTTGGAGCCTCGGAAATATGCACTAATATATAAATTTTTCCCATCTTTGTTGATCTAATGAATGTTAGCAAAGCAGTTTTATAACAAATATTGCAATACTTAACTTCAGTCTGGGGTTAAGTAAAGAATATGCATTATAAAATTGGTGGAGAAGACACTTCAAAAGTGATAGGTAACATATACAGTGTCGAAATCTCCTGCTAGGTGAACTGAACTGTAATTCCACATCTTTTTTACAAGTTTGTTATTTGGTGAGAAAAATGTGCTTCAGAAATTTTCAGTTTAATGAACATGGTTATAGCTTATTTGTTCATCAATTGAAATCAAATCTGTTAAAATAACAAAAGGAGGAAAATATTCTTGTTCTCCCCTTGTGTGAGAGAGTATTTGAGGGTATGAAAAACACTGTTTTCTCTCTTGAGAGATTGGAGAGCATACCATGAGACACTGGAAGAGAAGCAGGTGGAGGTAGTCCCGCAGAGGACTTACTCCGTCACGGTGTCTGGAACACAGCGTGTGCTTCGTCAGTCTGTTTGCTGCCGCTGTTCTTGATGTTCTCCCGCAGAGACTGTCATTTTATGTGGACATTCCTTCTGTCGTGTGACTGGGAATTGCGACTATCTCAAATAGCTGTTGGATAAGTCTTTAGATCTCATTAATGTAGAGCATACAATTCTGAAGCAAAACTGTTTTGAAGGAGTTCATCGCTGTTGGAAGTGTTATCGCAAGGTACCATTGTGGGCTCACACGGTGTCTCTGCATTCTACCGAAGAAGAGCTCCGGTGTCTGTTATTTCTAGGGATTTGTATCCATGTCTGTGGTCCTAAAATGGAAAAGTTTTGAAACACACATTTCATAAGTAGCTTCACCATTTTTTTCGGTCTGTTACTATTTTAGCAGCTTTCTTTAGGTATAGTTTACATAGCATAGATTTTGCTGATTTTAAGTGCACAATTCCATGATTTTTAGTTAAGTAGAAAGAGTTGTGCAGTATCACCAAAATCCAGTTACAGAACATGTCTGTCACTCAGAATATCCCGGGTGCCTGACGGCAGTCACTTCTTTCTCCCATCCCTAGCGTGATCTGCTTTGTGGCTCTCAAATTTTGCCTTTCCCGGGCATTTCACAGGCTAGAATCCTGTAATGTGTTGTCTTTTGTGACTGGCTTCTTCCAGGTAGCGTGGTGTTGAGGCTCATCCGTGTTGTAGCCTCCGTCAGCAGTGCCTTCCTTTCATTGCTGAACAGCAGTCCATCTATGCTTTTTCACATTTATTGTTAATATTTCTATCACGTTAAGATTTTAGAATTGTGAGTGCAATTACTGATTGCTGCTCTATTTAATACAACTTTCTGTGGTGATGGAAATGTTCTGTATCTGCCCTGTCCCATAGAGTGGGTGACCCCGAGCCACGTGTGTGTTGAGCGCTTGAAATAGGCCACATAATAAAATGTAAGGGGTCAGAAGGATGTAAGGGAGGTTAACTTCGCCCAGCCATTTCCTTCTCAAACTGCTACTCCTGCCGGTGGCTCTCAGGGCAGGACCTCGGATGGCCGGAGCACTGTTGCCTGGGGTCTTTTTTCATGCAAATAATATTTTGTGTGTGTGTGATGAGGTGAAAAGGGTTGACAAGCACTGACGAGGGGCCCCTCCTCTGTCTTCCCACGCTGCTGTACTCCCTGATTGGGTGGGATGGCCGTGGCCTGCTTGTCTGTACTCTTCAGTCACATTAAGAACTTCTTGAAGCAGGTCTGTCTGATTTTATTATTTTTTACCATCCTGTCTTGTACAATGTCATTTACATACTTAACTAGTAAGTTTTTGTTGTGTAAACAGTTGAATTATTTTTCTCAAATCATAGCTGTTATTATGCTTCAACTTAGCACTAAGAAGAGGTTTTTTTCTTTCATGTTCATGGAGATGTGATTTACTTGGTCTTATAGATGAAAGCTAGCTCCCCCCCCCCCGCTATTCTTAATTTTTGGCAGGACAGAATTATTTTGTTAAAGTCACGGGATGTATTTATTTATTTTATAAATATGACCATTGTGTTTGATCAAGACTATACATCATACCCAGAATTTAAAAAGATCAGGGGAAGCCTCTGTAACTCCAGGCCTCAGCTCCGGCAGCCACCCGTCTGGACGAAGGAACCGACGATGATGCTGGCTTCGGTGCTGGGGAGCGGCCCCCGGGCGGGCCTCTGCTCTGGCCCCTCCTGGGGCCCGCACTCTCGCTCCGGGCCCGCTCCGCCTCGGCTGCTGACAGGCGCCACGAGGAGATGGGGCAGAGACACTGCACAGCTGCCATCTCCTGCCACATGGCCTCCGAGGAGCCATCTGTCACCTCATGCCCTCCGTGATGCTCTGTGCTGGCTTTTCAGCCCTCTCCTTTGGACTACAAACTCTTTGTGGACAGAACCATGTCTTCTCGTTGTGTTTGCAACCAGTGCTTAGTATAATGCCTTATATACTGGTGTCTACTAATTGTTGAATGATCTGTTTGAAATGACAGTATGGGATAGGGAGTGAGAATGAGGCCTGGTTCTTAATGGTTCTCAATAACATGCCTCATGTTTTTATCTAAAGATGTTGTGAAGTGTTTGAAGATGTGTATGAAGAGTTAACCTAACATTTCCAGTTCCGTGATCTTTTTTTTTAACAGCTGTGCATTCAAAACCTTCCTGAGAGAGAGATTAAGTAATTTGGTCAAGGTTACTTGCAAGTGTCAGAGCTTCGAATCAAACCTGTATCTGAGTTGTAACTACTCTGCTTTGCAGATTTTCTCAGTTATAGCACTAACTTGTTCATCGAGGCCAAAACTGGGGATATTTAGAATCATCGTGGCTTATTATAAGTCTCAAAAGTTTTCTTTTGGTATTTACATTATGTTTGATTATTGATAGCTAATACCTTAGTTTCATAAAATTAGGGGTAATGTGCCCTTACATAATAGTGCGATGTTTTAAACTTTGCTGTGGTTTCTGGGGAAAGTTCATTGTGTAATGGATCGATCCTTCTCTGTGTTTATTTCCATTTTCTCTCTCATGGCATTCTCATATAGCAAATATATATGTCTGTGTTATGTGAGTAGGGTACATAGAATTGAAACACCATAAAAAGGAAATAGGCTACCTGAGATAGCTGAGATAGGATACCTGAGATTAACTGTTAGAAGCATGCTACAAATCAACTGTTAGAACCAAACGAAATATAAGTGATAGTTTGATGTCAACCTTATGATGACATGAGGATTTGTGAAATTACTGTATTTTTTTTTTCCCTCAAGTATTTTAATCGCAAACTCATCGTGTGTGAAGCACTAGCTGGAGTCCAGGGTAATGAGGTAGAATGTAAAACACTTAAGATGTGTCTGATTCCTACTGCGAAGAAGCTCATAGCCTGGTAAATAGAGGAAAACCCAATTGAAAAAAACAAATAACAGTAGCAACATAACATTTTAGAATGCAATTTGTGATTCATTTCAAATTAATTACAAGTGTTGTAGGAATCAGGACTAGAAACAAAATCATCTAGATTGATTGATGGCTGATCTATGGTTTGTTTTTTTGTGGGGCTTTTTTTTTTTTTAATCTATGATTCTTAAAGGGTGTTTGGAATTTGCAGCAGGTGAACATAAATGATAAAACATCATTTTACTGTTTTCTTATGGGCAGAATTTCTAGGTGTCTAGAAGTATTTAATTGCTAGGTGGCCTAGTTCCATTGTTTTTTTTCCATGGTTACAGCAGAAACATAAGGGTATGATTTTTTTTTTCCTTTTGAAATACAGTCTATTTTAACTATGAAAACATATGTCATTGTAAAGAAGTATGTAAGATGATATAATCTGCTCTCTCCATGTGACATACAAGGTTCCTTTTGGGTCTGATTTCTGCTTACCTCACCAGCCTAATCTCTCATTGCTTCTCTCAGGTACTGTTAGCCAGCTCCTCCAAAGTTTCCTGTTCTCTTTTGCCTCCTGGGCTTTGGGTATGTTGTGCCTTCTGCTTGGATCACTGCTTCTTTACTTGATTGTCTTCTCATCTTTTCAGTCTCAGATTATATATATGTATAAATACTATGTATATAACATACATAATTCTGTAAAAAAGAAAAAATATATATATATTCTTATATATTCTTTTTTTAGGAAGCCCTTCACCTTGCAAAAACTAAATTAGATGTCCCTCCTGAATGTTCCTGTGGCATCCTAACTTTACCTAATCCCACCATAACTTCCAATTAAGTGTCACTAGGTAGTAAGCAAACTTCTTGAGGTTAGAATCATAACTCCCCCCCTCCACTGCTGTATCCTCAGTGCCTGAAAGCATTTTTAATATTTGTTGAATAGAAAAATCTCTTTGGGGTTAGGCCAACAATCACCTTTTAGGTGTTTCATAAATGTCATCTAACAGATAATGTTGATTTCGTTAAAAATAGTTTATATTGATGGTTCCAAACTGTTTTAACTGAAGATAATATAACCATCTCTGTGACCATCGTGGCGTACAATGAAGTAGTTTCTATACAGTGAACTTCCAGAGCATATTTATCTTAGTGTTTTAGATTTTCCTTCATGTTCTTTTATTGAGTGTGCCTATAAATACTGCTATACCAGCTATTTTTGGTATATGTGTGGGGGAGTGTATTTGTATGTTACATACCTGTATTTGTATTCTGGTTTTTAGGTCTGTCTCTTGTAAGCCACGTTTATGCAGATTTTATTTTTTTGTATTCATTTTGACTATTTCTACTGCTTTTAGTAGGTTGTTTTAATCCGTTTTTATTTATTACAATTACCGATGCATTTGGACTTCTACAGTTTTGTTTTTTTGTTTGTTTGTTTGTTTTTTCATGTGTCTGTCTTCAGTTGGGTGACAGTTTTTATTTAATTTTTCCTCTGCTTTGTGGAATGCTGTAAATTATATTTCTATTTCTTTGGGGGGTGTACATCATTAAATATTTTGGATACGTATTTAATTAAATTTTGCCAATAAAATCTAGAGTTATTTAGCATTTGTTCTGCCTATTTATGTCAAAGTTCTTTGCATGCTATAACTGTCAACTAAACATTTCCTTATCCAGCTTACTTTTTTTTAGAGTTTGAGTTTTACATTTTTTTAAACCTTCAGAAATTAGCTTTTAAATGATTCATAGTTACCATTCTATCGATTTCTGTAGTAACTTGTTTCGTGTAGTCCATGGGTCCCCACTTATGTCCATTTTTCTTCTTGGTGAACTGCATTTTTTAATAGCTCATCAATAGGTGGTAAATTTTCTTAGCCTTTTATGTCTAAAGAATCCTTTTATTAATATATATATATTATATTAATTAATTAATATATATATATTGTGTGTGTGTGTGTGTGTTGTGAAAGGGAGGGTGGAGTAAGGGCAAAGGAAGAGAGAGAGAATATTAAGCAGACCATTCTCTCCAGTCTTCCGTTGGAAAATCTGTTAGACAAACTGCAGCCTCAGTCTGTGTCTCTTGCTGCTTTCTTCTACTTTTAATCTTTTTCTCTGCCTGTAGTTCCTTAATGCTGCCTTTCATTTACTAATCCACTTTCGTATGTCCAGTCTAGAATACATCCCAGTGATTGCTTCTTTTTATTTCAATGCCTGTATTTTTCATTTACAAGATTTCTAATTAGGCTTTTCCTATGTGATGTCATTTTGTTTCATTTCTGTACATTGTTTTTTATCTCTTGTTCTTGTGATGGATCTTTTACCTTCATTTGTATTTCTGAACATCCTCAAAATACTTACTTAAAAATCTGGCAGGTTGCAGTAAATGAATTTCATCTGAAATAAATTTCTGTTTTCATTACAGGTTTTGTGGTTTTCTTTCTTAGCATTAAATTTCTTCAGATGTTTTGGAAGTTTGTTTTAATATTTATCTATCTATCTATTTATTTATTTAAAAAGGCTTTTTGTTTATGTTTCAGTGTCTTCCCAGCTGCCCTCCATTCTCCCTTTCCCCACCCCCAGTCTAGGGATTTTGCTATTGATATTGGAGATATCAGTAGATGCAGTAATGGAGCCAGAGAGTGGCTTGGCTCAGATCCTCGTATTGAGGTAGTATTTTTGTTCCCTACCTTCCTAGACCTACAGTTCTGATTAAAGCCAGAGTCCTAGTCAACAGGTCTTGATTGCCCCATTGGCCTTCTATTATGAGTAGAGGCACTGACCCAGCCCTAGCTTTAAGGGGAGATTCTGATTTGCATCCCTGTCTGCAGCAAATCACTTCTAGTTCTCTTTATTCCAAAGGAAACCACTGCATTCCCCCGCTAACCTCCCCCGCCCCACCACCTGCTTCTAGTTCCAGAAACAGTAATTCGGGTCTTGCTCAACATTTTTGAGTTTCCATATTGTTTCTGTTGCACAGAAATGTTTCTGATTTGACCTCAGTTGTGTCTTTGACATTGTCTCTTTTTGTTTAATATGCTTTATTTATTTATGCTCTGCAGTGCCAATAGGGTTTCTGAATTTATGCTACAATGTTAACCCGGAAGTGCTATTAATTGTAAAACTTTTCCCCTCATGGAATAATAGTCAAAACATATTAAAAAGAAAGGAATGGATCTGGAATTGATTTGTTTGGAAGAGAATATGCATTCATTGCTATTGTTTCTAAAATTTGATTTCATTTTTAATATCTGTTCAGTAATCTTTTGTAATTGTTTTTATTATAACACATGTTTATGTCCTTTATAGAGCTTTTGGAAAATACAACAAACCACACGTATATACGCATGCAAACACACACATACACAATGAAAATTACTTGTAATTCTACAGCCCATAGCTAGCTACTGAATATTTTGGTATTCATTATTCATGTTTTATGCACTTAACACACACTCCAACCCACATACTAACATTCATATTTTAAAAAACAAAACAAACCCAGTCTTGTTTTGTAGGTGAAGCTGTGAGTGCTGGAGATGCCTTATGTGAAATAGAGACTGACAAAGCTGTGGTTACCTTAGATGCAAGTGATGACGGCATCTTGGCCAAAATAGTGGTAAGTTTTTATTTTGATTGTCTTCAGTGGGATGAAGATCTCTTAAATGTGAAGTTTCTTGAATTAAAGTCACCTTTTATTTTTACCACTGTGTTTATAGTGTTATCTGTATCTACGTAATAGATTTTTATTATCTTTTATTGTATTTATTTATTTTTAAAGATTTTATTTATTTGGGAGAGAGAGTGAGAAAGAGAATGCACGAGCAGGGGGAAGGGCAGAGGGGGAGAGAGAGAGAGAATCTCAAGCCGACTCCATGGTGGGCGTGGAACCCAGCCTGGGGCCCGATCTCACGAACCTAAGATCGTGACCTGAGCCAAAACCAAGAGTCGGACGCTCAACTGACTGAAGCACTCAGGTGCCTGGTGATTGGCAAATTCTTTAACCTCTTTGTACCTTTTTCTTCATAATAAAGTAGAGATAATAATAATATCTACACCATGGAGCAGTAGTAGAGATTGACATAATACATAGACACTCAGTACAAGACTTGTCACCCACCAAGCATCAATAAATGTTGCTACTTTCATTATTATTATAATTACTCACTCGGCTCTTGGTGACCATTAGCCCCTATGTCAATCTATAGGTTTATCTAATTAATTTGTATTGGTTATTTGCAACTGAACAGTAAGTATCCATTCTTGCCTCTGTAGTTTGATTAGTGCAGAGACACTGCACATCTGTTAGTATTCCATTGTTGATATGTTTTAAATTCTGAAATGCCAGCTCACCTCTGTTTTGGGAATGTATACAACACCTTCCTTTGTACATTTTATCCAAAGACCACACTTTGGAATGTTATAATCTAATTAGATGTAGATCTATACACAGTTTTTCATTTGTGTTTCTTACTAGAAAATCCTTTTCCCTTTTTTCATCATTTATGTGTTGCTTTTTACATTCTAGTTATCAAACTTCCTTTCCTTGTCATCTACATTAATAACAGCCATGTTAAAACCCAGTGTTGAAAATACTTCCTTGGAGGAAATATTGAATGGAAAGCTAAAATTTCTATACCTTCATAACAAGGAAAATGTAATTATTCATACCAAAAATAGTTTCTTCAACTAATACATACAGCATTTTGAAAAAGGAAAAGATTGTTTGAATTACCATATGTAATAAACCCAGCTACATTTTATTGTGTATGCTTTTGGCAAGCTGTGTTCTTGGCCCTGGCTCTGGATGGTTTGACTATGAAAGTTGTGCAGAATTGATAGCTTTTCCCACTTAGCTGCTCAGTAATGCATTTCAAATTGCTAACAGTGTTACAGGTCAGTAGTGCCTATTCATCTGGCCCCTAATGCTCTGGAAAGGTAGGGGGCTGAGGGGGAGATATGATTAATAAGGGCTTTAGCAGCACAAACGGCTACTTCCTTGCCAAAGAAAAGATTGTATGGGTATTTTAGGGCTTAATGGCTTTATTATTATTCCACATGCATTTTGAATAATAGGAATGGGAGTATATTCATGTCACAATGTAACAGTTTTATGGAGGAAAAAAATCAAGGTGATATTGGTGATATCACTGGGGTTTTTTAGTCTTTCACCCCTCTCCACTCTCAGCTCTCTCACCCCCGTGCAGGTTACACCTTTGTCTTTCATTGTGGAAAATTCTCATATAAGCACACATAATAAACTGATTTTAATAAGAATACTTACACGAGATCTTTACTTTCAGAATCAAGGAGTTGGAGATTGATCTTATTAAAAGGCAAGTGGTGATATAAAGCTCTAGTTTTTAGCTTGTGCACATTTTTGAAACCACTAAAAATTTTTTACCTCTTTTGGTCTTCATGGAGATTTGTTTGCATAGTCTTTGAAAGGTTTTTGTATTCTTCCCCTCCCCCTGCCCAATTTCATATCTTTGTTCTCATTTGTAATTTTTGCATCTCATTTCCAATTTATATAAAATAATATTTATTGCATTTCAGAACCAGAAAAGATCTTAGAAGCTTTCAATAATGTTAATAAAGAATAATTGCTGCCAGTGTAGATAATTTTTTGATTCATTTCCAGTTTAGTTCAGTTCACGAGAAAGTTCTTATTTAATCACTAATAATTGTACAGAAAATCTTAAATTTTTACACATGTATCAATTCATAAGCTTAGTCTTAAATTTGTTCAGCAAATTGGACAGCAGGCATTTTAAATGATGTTAATAAAGTAGAATATTAGGATGACATANNNNGAGTTTTTGTTATTTATTAATTTTTTTAGAGGGGGAGAGGGGGGAGGGGGAGGGGAAGGGACAGATGGGGGGGAGAGAAAGGGGGAGAGGGGAAGGGACAGATGGGGAGAGAGAGAGAGAGACTCTTACGCAGGCTCCACACCCAGTGCGGAGCCCAACGTGGGGCTCGATCTCACAACCCTGAGATCATGACCTCAGCTGAAATTGAGTCAGATGCGTAACTGACTGAGCCACCCAGGCGCCCCTATTTGGAGAATTTATTAAAGATTGTCTGGTTTGGCTTCTAACATTTTAGGGTTACTATATGATTTGTTACAAACCAGGTTACTTGTGAGAATGAAAAGGGTGTAGGATGTTAAGATTATTTAAACTTATATAATTTTTTTTGACATTTTAATTTATTGACTGGCAAAACATTCATTGATAGATTTTTATTATATTCACAGACCGTTATTTTTCAAAATAATTTTCAAGAGTAGAATTCTTTCTGAAAACTAAAATCCATGGATATTAAAGCAAAACTTTAAAAATACTTCCTTTAGGGGCACCTGGCTAGCTGAGTTGGTGGAGTCCGCGCCTCTTGATCTCTGGGTCCTGAGTTCAAGCCCCATTTTGGGAGAGCTTACTTCAAAAAGAAGAAAAAATGCTTCCTTTTGCTGATCATCCTGAGATTAAAAAATAATAAAAAACAATTATTTTTGGTACTGTTCATGTTCTTCAATTTCTTAGCTGCATCTCACTCTAATACTGTGTCACAGGTGTTTTTTTTCCTCTTTCTTTTTTTTTTTTTAAGACTGTATTTTTTCAATATGATTTTATTGTTAGGTCCCTTTCACCCCTTACTTTTCATTAAATTGCCTGAGTCACCTTCAAAGATGAATTTCAGTGTTTGAAAGGTTATGGTTGAAATTTGACATTGTGAGACCTCCGATTGATTCTTCTCCATAGACTATAACATTTTTAATGGAGAAAATAACCCTCAAAGCTCAGAGCAAATTCTACTAAATGGGAGATATTCTCAGTTCTAATTTTTCCATGTTGAAATGGGTAAATGATGTATTAAAGTGGTAGATGAGTCTGTGTTCCCCGTGAATTAAAAGCTAAATGAATTATAATCCAGTCCCTATCTTCTCTGTTAAGCTTATTTTTTAAAGTGGGAGCATGATTTTGAACTGCTGTATGATAATTTTGGTCCTGGGAATGTAGTTCACAGATTTGGTACTTGGCATGTTGAGTGCTATCTGTAATGTCAGACTGCATTTGAATCTTGGCTCGGATACCTACTGGCCTTATGATCTTGAGCAAGTCATTTAACCTTTCTGTGCCTCAGTTTCCTTATCTATACTTCAATAATAACAACACCTCCGAAGGTTGTTAGAAGAACTTAATGAATTGACACGGTTCTAGAACAGTGCCTGGCACTTGGCTGCCAAACTGTTAGTCAAGGATTTAGTGAGCGTTTTTTCCTCCCCCTCTGCATTTTTAACTTGTCATTGATTTGTTTTCAGCTTCAGTGTTTCTTATGTATCCTCCTTTCAGACCAAAGTTCATTGTGCGTATAAGTTAAAGTGTTTATTTTAAAGAATACAGACAATTTCAAACTGTTCAATGGTTGAAGCCATGATGGAAAAGTCTTACTAAGTTTCAAACCCAATCAGTCATGTGACTCTGCTCCTCTCCACTCACCGTGGTACATGCTCCTTCTGTGCTCAGCGGCTCTCACACTGTTCGATTTTACAGAAGAAACTATTTAACTTACTGATTATTTTTAACATCACAATCTACACACAGTTTTTATCAGCACCTTTAATGGAGTGAACCCCCTCAAATAATTTCTCAGTTGGGAATTTCTGCTGTACAGAATTTGTCTCTCAACTTCAGCATCTCACATCCTCAGGGACGCTGGGGAGCTTAGGCGGCTGTCTTTACTCAGCCCATTTGCAGGTGATTCATGTCAGCCTATGGGAATGTCTCTTGTAAAGAAAGAGCCTCCGTCTTAGGGGTCTGGCCCCGGAACGGAGTTCAGCTCGTGTATGGGTGTTTGGAGAAATAGGCGCCGCAGGCTTCCCACCTATTGTCCCACGTTGCTGTCTACTCCCCAGTCCCATCAGCCTCATGCTGGGCGACTTTCCAGCCCTTACCAATGAGCACTCCTTTGGAGTCCACTCTTGATTCATGTGGAGTGTGGTTTTTTGTTTTAAAACAAAATTTTTATTTAAAATAATATTAACTCATCTTCTTTACATAATAGTAAAAAAATAAGTAGTACACAGAACTAAAACTTTTCAGTATGTGATAAACAGCTAAACAAGTTGTTCTTGGGCTGTTCAGTATTTTTTCACAGCTTGCAATTCATTAAATGTCCTTATATTCTGTACTCATTTCTTATATATATATTTTGCTTCACCGAAACATTATTTCTGTTCTTCTCCATCAGTAATTTGTAAACTTAAAAAGCTTCCTAATTCCCATGATTTATGCCTAATTTATTTTTAGAATAGTGCACAAAGTAATCATCAAATTTAATGTTAATCAGAAATGTCAAGCCCATTTTAGGAGTTATGCTCTTACTTGTAATTACTATATTAGTGAACATCCTACAGCCTCTCATTTTCTTATTCATTAAATTACATCTGTAGTGAACTTTATTTAATGGAATTGAAAGACAATAATAAAAATTTTAAAGGAATGACATTTTCTTCCAGTCCTGAACTTAAAAACATTATCATCTGAATGTTCCCTTGGGACTTCTCTTACTGAGTAAATAAAAATCAGCCCTTTCTTTATAAGTTAATGCTGCTGAAGTGTTTGAAATACATAAAAGTTTTTTTTTAAAGAAACTTCTATCTTATTTATCTCTTTAATTTGCATTATTTATGAAAGATTGATTAGCTGAGACACCACTGTGTTTCTGATGTACTTATAAAAATTCATGGGGTTTTATTTTATTTCTCAGTTTTGGTAAATAGATACTTCTGAAAAAATTAAGTATAGGGAAACCAACATTAACCAGAGTAGTTAACCAATTCTGTTTATATGATAGGATATAAGTTTTTTTTTTTCCAGATACTAAGTTTACTGAATACATTTTACATTAAATTAATCATCAAATTAATGTTAGTAATAGGACTAATTTAGGGTACTTAATTCATTGTGAGCTCTTGGAATTCCTAAGCTATTGTAACAAGAAACTATCTGGGAAAGAGAGAGAGTTGAAATAAACCACAGTCTCCTGTTCTGGATTTGTACTGATTGACATCAAAAGGAAGATGATAATGATTGCTCTTATATATTTAAAAGCTGTCAGAGGAGAAATTCTAGATTTTTTTTTAGGATGTAGCGTTAATAACGGATGGAAAGAGTGGTGAAGGNNNNGGTATACATGGGGGAAGGTAAGAAAGGACGGTGGTGGGTGGAAGAAGGAGGCAGACTGACTTGGAAGCAGATTTTAGTTCAAATTAAGAGATCTTTCTAATCAGTACAGAATTATCTAAACTACTTCATATGGTCACGAGCCTTTCCATCCCTGCAATTATTTTCTTTTTAAAATGCAGGTTGAAGAAGGATCTAAAAATATACGACTAGGTTCACTAATTGGTTTGCTAGTTGAAGAAGGAGAAGATTGGAAACATGTTGAAATCCCCAAAGATGTAGGTCCTCCATCACCAGCTGCAAAACCATCAGTGCCTTGTCCCCCACCTGAACCACAAATTTCTCCTCCTGTCAAAAAGGAACACCCACTGGGAAAACTGCAGTGAGTATGTTTATTTGGATGCTGATGTAAAAAAAAAAAAAAGTTACAGCAGCTTTTAGAACATTGTAGTCATTATCATATTTAAAATATCTTTGCACCTTACGTAGGGAGTGGCTGATCTTCCCTTTTTCTCTTAGGTGACTGAGGCCTAGGAATGATTCTTTTACTGTCATTGTTCACTCAACAAACAGTTACTGAATACGTGTCACATTCCAGATAGCAGGAAAGCCCGGCTCACCTGGTGGCGAACAAAGCAAGTAGTCTGTGTCCATGTTGAACTTGAAGTAGGTTTTAGGATTCAATATACCAGACTTCATATCATGTTTCCGCCCATGGAATTCTCGTTACCGTAATACGAATTCCAGTTTTAAATGTATAACTGACATAAATTCCATAAAATGGAGTTAGCATCTTAACATGCATTCCTTTACAACTGTACCGCATTTGAGTGTCCCACACTGATTGGAGCTCAGTTTTGTCCCCGTATAACACAGATACTTAGTAAACCCCATTTCACTTCAGCCTTACATAGCCTTAATTGGTGGATTCTGAAAATTTTAACAAGTTCAATTATTTAACATTCTCTATAATTATACAAAACTTTTTCTTTATAAGAAAAAGTTCTTCATTGAGAAAGGTCCTCTTAAGAACCACTTTTGAACTTAAATAAAAATGCAGACCCTTATACCGTTTAAAAATTTTTTTCTTTTGGTTTACCAGTGTCAGTTCTTGTCAGTGTTTTCGAAGCGCTGAGTTGTAAATTTCCACGTTGATGGGGATACTGAGAAATCGGAACCCTTGTGCACTGTTGGTGGGAACGTAAAATGGTGCAGCCACTGTGGAAAACAGTACGGCAGTTCCTCAGAAAAATAAGAATAGAATTACCGTGTGACCCAGCAATTCCTCCTATGGGTATATGCTCAAAAGAATTGAAACAGGAACTCAAGGAGATATTTGTACAGCCATGTATAGCAGCATTATGCACAGTAGCCAAAAAGGGAAAACAACCCATGTGTCCAAAATGTGCTATATACATACAATGGAATGTTCCTCAGCTTTGAAAAGGAAGGAAATACACACATCCCGGAACGTGGATGATCCTTGATGACATTATGCCGAGTAAAATAAGCCAATCACAGAAGAGCAAATACTGTATGATTCCACTTACATGAGTTACCTGGAGTAGTCAAATGAGTAAAGACAGTAGAATGCCAGCTGCTTGGGCCAGGGGCTGGGGCGGGGAATGGGAGTTATTGTTTAATGGGTACAGAGTTTCAGTTTGAGAGAATGAAAATTCTGGAGATGGATGGTGGCGATGGTTGCACAACAGGGTAATTGTACTTAATGCCACTCAGTTGTACGCCTAAAAACGTTTAAAATTGTAAATTTTTTGTACATTTTACCACACAGAAAAAAATGAAGGGACAGTATAGTTAGTTCCTTATTTATGTGTTTGATGAGGAGCCATGTGAAAATTATTAGTCAAAATAGACGCTCTCTCTTTTTGAATATTTACTCTTATTAAAAATGTTTTGAAATAGTAATTAATTAAATGTATATGAAAATATTTTGGTAGTAAAATAAACCAGATTAGTACAGATTAATTTATATGACTATCGGAATCGTTTTAACTTTATTATCAATTTTTATTTCTCTGATTATTGGTAACTGTTCATGTTTAGGTATATTTGATTCAAATATGAGTGTTTATTGGTTTCCTTAATCTTCATGTTTTCTTCTTAGGTTCCGTTTAAGTCCAGCTGCCCGTAATATTCTGGAAAAACACGCCCTGGATGCTAGCCAGGGCACAGCCACTGGCCCTCGGGGGATATTCACTAAAGAGTATGTTGTGCTTTTTGTAACAACCAATTCCATTATTTATCATGATCAGCTTTTTCTGAAAGTATTTGAAGAAGAGCTTATTCAGTGTTAAGATTTAAAAGGACATATACTGTTCTTTTGTGTTTTCAATTGCTTTTGTGAGTGCAGAATTGTATGCTACGCAAGGGTTGTTCCAGAGTAATTACAGCATCAGTGAAGAACGGTTCTAATTTGGTAAC
Source organism: Ursus maritimus (assembly GCF_017311325.1). Lineage (NCBI taxonomy): Eukaryota > Metazoa > Chordata > Mammalia > Carnivora > Ursidae > Ursus > Ursus maritimus. The sequence goes on from NW_024424786.1 coordinate 20,743,405, forward strand.
TAAGCCAGATCCTTAGCAATTGTGATAAATGCAGAAAATTATAGAGTGCAAAGTGGTGAACCTTTATATTGTTTTATATTTAAATAAGCTTGCAATCCCATTTAGATTTTTAAAACCTGGAAATATACTTTTAAAAATATTTTCATTCTTATCTGTTCGGATTTCAGTCACTCACATGATCAAAGTGATTTCCCTGTGCAGTTGGCTCTTTTTGAATTTTCTTTTCTATTCCACTGTCCATGAGTTAGCACCTAAGTTGTGTAGTACCACACTCTTAATTATAAATATTTCATAGTAAGGTTTAAAATTTGATAGAGTTATCCTTGCTCTTCTTTTTCAGTAGACCAGTTTTCTTGGTTTATTCCTATTTTATTATTTTTCCGAATGAATTTTAAACAATTCATTTGCCCTGCTGGTACAGGGGAATGATGGTGTTTTTATTGGGATTGTATCACATTTTACAATTAATTTGGGGAAGAATTGATATCTTGATGATCCTGAGTTTTCCTGTTCCACAACACTGATAACATTTTTCCATTTGTTTACATTTTGTGTCTTTTAAGAGTGTATGAGAACAGATGGCCCCTGCTCTGTTGAAACCTAATTTAGTGGGGAAGGCAAAGATTAATCCTTTAGACATATGACTAATGTAAAATTGCTGTAGTGGTATGTGTTATTTTAGAGAGAGAAAGAGAGCGAGCGGGGGTGGGGGATGGGGCAGAGGGAGAAGGAGAGAGAGTCTTAAGCAGACTTTGCACTGAGCACGGAGCCCAGAGCGACGCTGGATCTCACGACCCTGAGATCATGACCTGAGCTGAAACCAAGAGTTGGGTGCTTAACCAACTGCACCACCCAGGCACCCCTGTATTACATTTCTTTTGTCAGTAATAATAAGTTCTTCAAATTGAATTAACATTTTAAAGCAATATGCTTATTCCCCATTTACTGTTGATAAAAAGTTATCAGTAATATTGGCTAAAATTTTTTAAGTTGAGATGAACAAAGTTATGAATATGAAGTCACAGTGCTGGATCAAGGGACATTTCTTTTTTTTTTTTTCCATTGGCTTATTTTACTCTTCATTAAAGCATTGGTTTAGGACGCCTGGGTGGCTCAGTTGGTTAAGCGTCTGCCTTAGGCTCAAGTCATGATCCCGGGGTCCTGGGATCAAGTCCCGCATCCGGCTCCCTTCTCACCGAGGAGTCTGCTTCTTCCTCTCCCTCTGCTCCTCTGCCCCCCCACTGGTACTCATCTTCTCTTTCATTTTAAATAAATAAATAAATAAATAAATAATCCTTAAAAAAATGAAGCATTGGTTTATTTGGGGGCATTTCTTTTTTGGCGAGCAATCCAGGTTTAATTTTTAGGTAGCCTCATTTACCTACATTACAGCCTTATTGGTTTGTTCATCAGACATGTGTATGTGGTTCTCTTAAACACATACTGTGAGTCCTGTCATACTACATGAGCTGGAGATCAGCTGTCCTGACCCATGACTGAAAAGTAGTATCCTAGACTGTGAAGTTTTAGTTAAAGGACTTAAAAAGTTTCACTTAGCCATAAAATGTCAAAATTAAGTATCCTTATAGCCAGTTAAACCTAGTTTTCCCCCCACATCCATCCTACTATATGTACCTTGATTTTATTAATCTACCAGTCTATGTTTTAGTAAACTCTCCGTAAAAATAGGATAAAGCAACTTTCTTTATAGCCAAGTAGATTTACCTATGTTTCTGAGGGATAGGACCAAGAGTCTATATTTCATTCATTAATCATTGATCAAGATTTGGTGAAATCTTTGGTAAAGTAATCATAGCTGTACCTTAGAAGGATTAATTTTGCAAATTTGTAGAAGATACTTTGGAGCAAAAAAAAACTTGAGGTTAGGAGATAAATTAATAAGCTTAGAAAGTAATTCAGGTAAAAGATAAAAAATGCTTGAATGTAGGTGGAAGTAGAAGGGAGATTACTGATCGAGACAGTGTTGTAAAGGACAGAATCCAGTAGCTTTCATAAAGGATTGAAGGGGGAGCAGGGACCAGGATAGCAATGAATGAAGGAATTAATTTGGGATTCTGGACTGAATAATGAAATTTTGACTCCATAAATACAAGTAAGGGCTTTGGGAAAGTGTTTGTCTTGGTGGAGTGAGTGATGTTTAGCTCTGAAGCCTGTCTTCAGTGCTGCTGACAAGCCCGCAGGCATCAGGATCAGGGAGGTGAAGGTTACTTGCAGGAGACAGTTTGGAACTGGAGAGGGAGGTTTGGTAGGTAGTAGTGCAGTAGTTATAATTGAGATAATCAGGAGGTACACTTTTAGAAGGCAACTTTTCTTGTGTTGGAGGATATTTAGGAGCTGGATAAAAATAAGGAAGGTGTGATCCGAGAAAAATCTTTCGAAGTCCATTATTAGGTGATACTTAGAGAAGGCAGTTCAGCGCTGTGGCAGCAGAGGAATGAAATAGCCCTTTCTTCCTTTCTCCCTTCTCTTTCCATATGTGCTTACTATACATATGATGAACAAATAGCACTTTTTTTAAGCCTGAATTGAAGTTATAACTGTAATGTAGTATTTATTAAAGAAAACGAAATGGTATTGTCTTAATAGAAGCACTATTAAAGCATAGTTAGAATATAGAATAGAAGCACTATTAAAATAGTTACATTTTTAATATTTTTGTCATCTTCCTCCTCCTAATTTCCGGTTCTCTATTCTGTCCTTATTCTTTAACTCCGCACCATAAGAGAGTCAACCTTTGGTCTTCAAAAATCTGACATATTACAAAAGATTTCATGAGAAAAATCGATCATGAAGGCACGTATTATTTAAGATTTTTGCTTCGTATGCTACTAAAGATGCCTGTGTTTTAAGGTTAATATTAAGGTGGACTTTGAAAAAAAACCTTGACTTGCTGTCTCCTACAGAAATGTCATCTTCTTTTTTTTTTTTCTTTTTTAAAAATTTATTTTAATTCCAGTAGAGCTAACATACAGTGTTACATTCGTTTCAGGTGTACAATAGAGTGATTCAGTAATTCTGTATATTACTCAGTGGTCATCAAAAAAAGTGTCCTCTTAATCCGCTTCATCTATTTCACTCATCCCTCTATCCACCTCCTCTCTGGTAACCATCCCTTTGTTCTCTGTTGTTAAGAGTTTGTATTCTGCCACGCCCATACTCAGGCAACCCTGTTTGGGTATAGTTTCCTTGTCCCCTGCGAGGGGGGATGGGGGTGGGCACAGAAATGTCATCTTCTGATAAGATTGAAAAATTGCAGGTTCAGCTTCCCCCAAAATACCTTAGCACAAAGTCTTGAAATTTGGAGGGACATCCTTCCTTCTTCCATTGTCAACTAAAAATGCAAGGAGAATAGAAAAATCAGTTCCAGCTGCTGAGGAAGTGCCTCTGATCCATTGTGTTTATGAAGTAAATCCTCACTGTTAGGGTTGCTGTTTTAAATGTTGCAGTAGAGCAAACATATTGCCCAAACATATTGCTCAGAATGTATGTTGTGCAAAAGCATATAGACTTGACTTTGCCTGTGTATGTAACTATTTTAGGAAAGCTAGTGCTGGGGCCATAGTTAGAGACAGAATACATTTAAGTTCTTTGCCTGTAACCTAACATCTTTTGTATATCTGTGTCTTAAATCGTAGCGGTAGTTAATGTTTGTATTCATATCACAGCATCAAAACTCGGATAGGTGTGACAGGTGAGTGTCTAGCAAGTTTGCAGTGGTATTTCTTTTTAAGACTAAGTCATAGCCCACCCGAAAGAATTATTCTTTAAGGGATCCTAGTAGAGAAGGTTCTGCCCTGAGTGGACTACCAGGGTTTCTTCTGCCTTTGTGCAGAAGTGTGTGGCGTATTTGTTTTCTCCTAATTTTTAGAGCTTTTAATGCCCACCTAATTCTTCAAGTAGAATTGGCTTCATTATTTCATGGACAAAAATCATTAAAAGCATTCTCTGCATTATAGAAACTAAATAGTTGGCTGTTACTAAACAATAATTAACATTTATACTTTATGAGGTGTGGAAGTGTAAAATCAGCAGTACAAGTTCACTGTGAAGCAGTGGCCAGAGTTGATGTCGTGTTTACTTGGTTATGATTAATGACTTCTCCTTACTTTTATTCTTTACCAAGAGCCGTTTTACCCAAGAATCTTAATTACTACAAGAATGAAACTAAATTGCCTATTTCTTGATAAAATAGTATTAGTTATGCTGACAGTGAAATAAAAATGTGTCAGTCTAGTGTGACCAATCTTAAATAGACATATTCAGGCATTACTATTACAGTCTTTATCGTCAATCGTTATTTTTGTTTGTTTGTTTTTAACTGATGCCTGAGAGTAAACTGGTGATCCCCGTATAAAGAAACAGATGTGTTTTAGACCTGTCACTCTGATGCTAAACTTTGATATAGAACCCAGATTAGTAATAGGTTTTGTTAGATGTATTCAATTACCTTATATAATGAAAAGTGACGGTAATTTAGGCTGTGACTTATAAGAACTCTTAAAAGCTAAATATCTTTTATTGAAGGCATTTTTTTCTGAATCAACAGAAGGCCTTATTATATATCAATGCACATTTTAAAAATATTTTATTACTTATTTTATTTTGGAGAGAGAGCGCGTGCAAGTAAGTGGGGGGAGTGGCAGAGGGAGAGAATCCTTAAGCAGACTCTCCGCTGAACGCGGAACCCAACATGGGGCTCGAGCCCACGACCCTGAGATTATGACCTGAGCTGAAATCAGGAGTTGGGTGCTCAGCCGACTGAGCCACCCAGGTGCCCCTCAGTGCTCATACTTTTATTTATCTGGCTAGGGCTTTGGCTCATGGCATAAATCCCCAGAAAAGATATTGGCAGCCACTTACTTCCATGTAAATGTTATCATAATTAACTGGAAAATGGTGCTTTTGGTTATGAATATAAGTAAATTAAAAGTTAACTTCCAAAGAGAAGTAAGCTTGTTGTCAAAAGCCTCAACAATATATAAGGTCATTCCCTAGGCCACACACCTCCTCTTCGCCCTCGTTCTTTCTGTTCCCATCACCGTGTTGTGGCACATGCTCTGAGAACCAGCTCTGCCTCCAGTTATACCCATGCTGCTTTTTGTGTGATGGGTTGGAGGCCATGGTCAGGTCTTATATTTAGCGTTCGATTAGGTAGATCACATTTTGTCATTCAGTCGCAGACTTGCTGTTAATCTGAGATGTACGGGATTCTATCCTAGTCTGTTCACATGAGAAAAAATTATTCTGACCCTGCCTTGGTTTATATGTGCATACTGTGTGCACAGGTATGAGAAAAGTAGTAGAAAATGCACCGGCTCTGGAGCTGGCCACACCTGGGTTTGATGCCAGCCCTGGCTTCATCTTTCCCCCTCTCCTCCTCATTCACTGCTCTTTCCACACTGGCCTGCCTTCTGTTGTTAGAAGCAGCTGTATTTTCCCTGCCTAGAAACATGCTTTCCCCAGCTCTTCTTGCAGCGTGCTCCTTCACATCATTCCACACAAATACCACGTCCTCAGGCCTTCCCTGACCATCCATCCTCTTTTCAAAGAACCCCTCCTCTCGCCTGTCACTCCTGTCATTATTCTGCTTTATTTTCTTCATAGCACATCCCTATCTGTCATTTGTTTGCCTGACTCAGATAGACTGTCCTGCGGAACAAAGTGTCTTGTTGAACCCTGTATCCTCAACACCTGGAATAGAGTGGGTGCTTGAGAAATGCCGACTTAGACTTGGAATTTGACCTCTCTGGGCCTACTTACTCATTGATGGATGGGGAGTAATAATACCTCCCTCACAGGGCCGCTGTAAGATTATGTAATGAACATAAGCACAATACAGGCTAAGAGTCTCATTTTCTCACTTTTACTCCCACTTTCAGTGCTTATTAGGGACCTAAGATGGTAAAACATTTAAGAGTTCTCAGTCTGACCTCTCTTGTTAAACGTCAGCTCTTTAATTTTGAAACAAGTAAGTTAGTCGTACTCAGTGTTAACTCCATGCACCCCTTTTTGGACCAGATATAAAGCATGGACTCTCCTTCCTAAAAGCGGTATCAGTACACATGGGGGGATTCCTCTAATAATGTGCCCCAGGCTGGAACATGCCTGCCTGGGTCAGTTTTCTATTACTGCATAACAAATTACTACAAACGTAGCAGCTTAAAACAGCACCTGTTTATTATCTAACAGTTCTGTAGGTCAGAAGTCAGGGCCCAGCATGGCTGGATTCTCAGCTTCCAGTCACAAGGTTGAGATCAACCAGGGCTAGGGTCTCCTCTGTAGGTTGGAGTCCTCTTCCAGGCTCACATGGTTGTTGGCAGAATTCAGTTCTGTCTGTCAGAACTCTGTCTATCAGACTCTGGCCCCTGGCTGGCTCTTAGCCAAGGACGAGTCCTGACTCCCACAGGCCTCCTTCAGGTCCGTGTCCCATGCTCATCTCCACAGGCCGCTCACAAACGCCTGCTCACTTCTCCAGTGCCAACAGGAGACTCTCACTCCATCCAAATCTCTTCTTCCAGAAATTCCTGGTTCCTTTTAAAGGGCTTATCTGATATGTCTGATCCCACAGGGTAATTTTACTTTTGTTTTTTGATAAACTTAATGTCAGCTGATTTGGGACCTTAATTATGTCCACAAAATTCATCACCTTTGTCTTGTAATGTAACTTAATCATGGGAGTCCATCCATCATACTCAGAGCCACCCATATTTACAAAGGAGTATGTGGCATGTGTACACCAGGTAATAATTCTATATATACAAGAATATTGGAGCCACCCAACTCAGAATTCTGCCTACCATGTTGCCATAAGATACTAAGAAAAGGTTTTGTTTAGGGGAGGATGATTGTCATTTCAAATATGCCCAGCAGATGCTAGGTTTTCACCCCTCATAATTCTTTTGATAAATAATAATAAATTATTAACTGAGAAGTTTAAGGAATGTAGTTTGCCTTTAAATGTGTGTCACCATGGTGTTGTTTTTAGATTATGTAAAACTTTTAAGATTTTTTTAGATTAGAAACATTTTTTAAAATGTAAAATTTTGTTTTTGGAAAGGGTTCTTTTGAATTGTCAGATATAATTTTTGAAAAAGCCATTTCGTTTAAGAGAATGTATTACTTCATACCGACTATAACTTAGTGTAGATCAAAAGCTTAATATATGTAGTAATCTAATTAAATCCTTTTAAAAACCAAAGATACCTTTAATGCAAGTTAAGTCTATTACTAATTTAGTTATCTTTCATTCTGAATGATGCTGTGGGTCAGGTTTATTTCATTAGATGGTGCTGACAACATATCGAGCAATACAAAATGGTGTGATTTCCTATCCATAAACAAGGTCATTTGCGCTAGAAAATCCAGTAGTTTAGTAAATATCCTAATAAATGTTGTGATAAACTTGACATTTTCTGAATGCCCTGTGACAATTATTTGACAAGTATAAAGAATGAGAGTATGGTTTAATTTATGAATTGTTCATCTACCAGATGATAACCCCCCCAAAAAACCTAATTTCCGTTTTAAAGATACCTACACGCAATACTTTGATAAATTTGAATTGTTGTTTAATTTTTGAAAATGTCCAAATACTGTAGTGGGTGAATAGTGTGAATCAGCAGACCAGATAAGATTTGCTTGCTTAACTCACACATTCATTTTGTATTATTTTAGCCTTGACGTCTCTCTAGTTCAGTACCTTCCCTCCACACCTCATCTCCACTTCCTAAACGTTCTGTTCCTCGTTGCTAATCATGGTTCTCTATCTCTTATCTTCAGGGATGCTCTCAAACTGGTCCAGTTGAAAGATACAGGCAAGATTACCGAATCCAGACCCACCCCAGCCCCTCCAACCACTCCCACAGTGCCTCTGCCCGCTCAGGCCATACCCACGCCACCTTATCCACGGCCGATGATCCCACCGCTGTCAACTCCTGGACAACCTAATGTACCGGTAATACCGTTTGAGTAGATTTGGTTTTTTTTTTTTCATTTTTCAGTGAGAAAGAAAACAGGGACCATTACTGTCTCTTTTACAAGTGATTCTACCAATCCATTTTAGTAGTAGGTGAAAGTGATAAAGAAAAACATACTCCAAATGCTTTGTTTTGCAGACTCCTAGCGCAAACCCGATTTGTTTGTATGGTGCTCGCTTCCAGCTTCAGTGCCATATGTGCATGCTCTGAAATTATGGGGCTTTGCATGTAGCTTTTCTCGGGTGGGTACTGTTAACTGGTAGCTGCCACTGGCCGCCTTCGGTGGCTGTTTGATTTTGACTGCGGGAATGGATAGTCTCACTGCGAAGAACTGGAGAGACTGCACTGCCAGACATTCTTTCTCAGATACGGGTGGTGTGACAGCCCTTTTTTAATGTCAAAATATTCCATTTTTGCCTCTTTTTACTGCCTTATCTTAGTATCTTTCATGTCATTTGCTTCCAATCAGAAGAAATGCAGGATAATCAGGTTCATGTAAAACTGAATGGGCACTTAGAAATTAAACACACAAACCTAGCCTGTGCTTTCTCATGGAGAGATATATTCCAGTATATTTTAAAATAGCTGCAACCAGTATAAATTTCATGGGAAACAAAAATTTTTAGTGTAAATTCATGATTCATGACTGCCTTACAAAACATTTATGTGTAATCAAATCCTATATTTTTAAAGAAGTAGGTTATTCAGATTAAGAAGATAAACCTGACTTTGAAATTTTTATGGTATATAGAGAGCATTTATTCTATTTGAACAAGTACTCTGCCAACATAAAATCTTTAGTTTCCTAAGAAATCAGGCGTATTTTCAGCTGCTCAGTTATTATTCTGAAGTGATTGTCATCTAGTCCCAGAATGGAACGAAGGACAAGGAAGGAATTACATGTAGTTTAAGGTCCATCCTACTTTTGTTAAAGGTTCAAGGAACAGCGTGGAAAAGCTACAGTAGAGTTACAGGAAGATTTTATTATCTCACCTATACTTTATAATGTGAATTTTTAGGAAATCTGATACATCATTTCTTTTTAAATTATAAACCAAAATAGAAATAGTTTGGTAGATCATCCAATATATTGAATTATCTTTTTCTACTGCATGCCATTTATAAGTAAGAATTGTCTGTTGGTAGATTGTTGAATTATTGTATGTTTTGAGTTTTACTAAGAAGTGATATTTGTAACAGAAGCTCCTTACCAGGTGGTGTGTGTGTGTCTGTCTCTGTCTCTGTTTCACACACACACTCATGGGAGAATTATTCATGACTTGGGAGATTTCTTTCTGATCATCTTAAACATAGTAACATAAGACGACTCATTAATAACAAAAACATGAATTTTACTATCTTCTGCAGTCGTGTACTGTAAAGTTAAATCTCTGGATTTCTTATATCCCTCCTTACACTAAGAATTGTTACTAGTACTTTTCCTATATCAATCTTTAATTATTACCAAAAGCTAAGTCACTGAGATAGATTTTCGTTGTGGAGTTTGTTTTTTCCGCTTCCGTATTTATGGTTTAATAGACAGATTGCAATGTCTTTGCAGGGCACATTCACTGAAATCCCTGCTAGCAGTATTCGAAGAGTGATTGCCAAGAGGTTAACTGAATCCAAGAGTACTGTACCGCATGCATATGCTACTGCTGACTGTGACCTTGGAGCCGTTTTAAAAGCTAGACAAAGTCTGGTCAGAGGTTAGTAAAGTTAAATGTACTTAATACAATACACGTGCTACTTGTTGTGAACTCCTTTACTTGTAAAGGTACATTGTATAGCTTTTTATTTCAATTTCACCATCTGGGTGTATTTTAGTGCTAGAGAAAAGAATTGGCTCACTTTTCCTATAAGAAACAAACTGGTTTCATAGTACTGAGTAAATCATGCTTTTTGGTATGATATCTGAACAAAGCAGTCCTTATTAACGTTTTAGAAAGTATAAAATCCCAAACTGATTCAAGAATGTTTTAGATTTTACATATATCTTAGATATCCCTCTGCTTTATACAAGTTTTAATTTTTATTTCTTCTTCAGAGTGAACTTTCAGGTTATGAAATTTGCAGTGTACCTCCCAGCAATCAGTTAAAACTAAGGTTGCTGGGAGACATACGAATTTTTAGCACGAACTGATGTTTTCCTTCTTTCCGATCTGTGTGGTTTTTATTTCATTTTCTTGCTTTATTGTACTGGCTAAGACCTCTGGTTCAAAAATGAGCGTCAGTGGTGAATGGTAAAAGCAGACTTTTTGCCTTGGTCTTGATCTTAGGAAAAACATTCAGTCTTTAGTATCAGTTGTAGGTTTTTTGTACATTCCTTATTTGAGGTTGAGGAATTCATATTCCTAATTTGCTGAGAGTCTTAAACGTAAATGGATGTTGAATTTTATCACATGCTTTTCTGCATCTTTTGAGATAATCTTGCCTTTTCCACTCTGTTATTTTGGTTGATTTCCAGATGTTGAATTAACCTTGTATTACCCATAAAAAACGCATTAATCATTAATTTTCTCATCTATGTTTCGATCCCATTTTCTAAAATTTTGCTAAGAATTGGGGCACCTGGGTGGCCCAGTCGGTTTCGTGTCTATCTTCAGCTCAAGTCATGATCCCAGGGTCCTGGGATCGAGCCCTGCATTGGGCTCCCTGCTCGGTGGGGAGCCTGCTTCTCCCCCTCTCGCTCCCCCTGCTTATGCTGTGTCTCTCTTTCTGTCAAATAAACAAAAATCTTTTAAAAAAATAAATAAAATTTTGCTAAGAATCATTATACCTGTGCACATGAGAAAACCCTGTGGTTTTCTTTTCTTGAAAGATATTTTTTTCTGGGTTTATTACCAGATATCACAGAATGAGTTGGGAAATGTTTCTTTCTCCTTTAATTTATGGAAGAGTTTGGGTAGAATTGGTTTATTTCCTTTTTAATTCTTTGGTAGAATTCACCATTGAAGCTATCTAGGCCTATGATTTTTAAATTTTTAATTTTTGTATATTAATCTTTAATTATTACCAAAAGCTAAGTCACTGAGACTAGATTTTAGTTGTGGAGTTTGTTTTTTCCACTTCCATATTTATGAATTCAGTTTTTAAAAATAAGTGTAACTTACCTGTTTCTTCTTGAATGAGCTTTAGTAGTTTTGTCTTTCAAGTTTTTGTTTTGTCTTTCAATTTGTTTATGTTATGTAAGTAATGAAATTTACAGTAGTCCCCCCTCATCCACAGGAATGTATTCCAGGACCCCCAGTGAGTGCCTGCAACCCCTGATGGTAGAAAACTGTGTATATACAGTGTTTTCTCCTGTGCATAAATACTTATGATAAACTTTAGTTTAAAAATTAGACACAGTGAGAGATTAACAACAGTAGTAAAATAGAACAGTTATAACAATATGCTGTAATAAAAGTTAAGTGACTGTGGTCTCTGTGTCTCTAAATATTGTACTGTACTCACCGTTCTCATGATGTTGTGAGATAACATGCCTACACGATGAGATGACATGAGGTAGTGACGTAGGCATTGTGACATAGCGTTAGGCTACTCTTGGCCATCTGATAGTAAGTCAAGAGGATCATCTGCTTCTGGGCTGCTGTTGACCACAGGTGATTGAAACTGTGGAAAGCAGAACCATGAATAAGGGGGTCTACATTATTGGCATAAAGCTGTTCATAGTGTTACCTTATTGTACTTCTAACATCTATATAATCTGAAGTGATGTCCTCCTTTTCAATATTAGTAGTTTGTGTCTTCTTACTTTCTTGATCAATCTGGCTGGAGATTTATCAATGTTATTGATCTCTTCAGATAATCTGCATTTGATTTCATTAACTTTCTCCATTGTTTCTGTAATTTTCTTTTCATTGATTACTGCTCTTAACCTTTATTCCTTTTTTCTGTTTGCTTTTGGTTTAATTTAATCTCTTCTGTTTTCTGGTTTCTTAAGGTGAAAGCTGAGCTGAGACCAGTATAATATAATAAACCTTATTCCTAACATGAGCCATATAAGGCTTTTAAGGCCCCTTTTGGCAGTGCTTTAGATGAATTCCACAAAATTTGATGTGTTTTGTTTTTCTTTACATCCAATTCAAGATGTTTTCTATTTTTCCTTGTGATATCTCTTTTGATCCATGAATTATTTAGAGGTATAAGTATAGTTTCCAGATATTTGGGGACTTTTCAGCCTTTCTTTTATGATTTCTTGCTCAACTCTATTGTGCTTCGAGAGCATTCTTTGTATGATTGAAATCTTTTTAAATTTTTTGAGATTTTATACTTGTAATACGGTCTATCACGATGAATGTTTCATGTGTATTTGAAAAGAATGTGTGTGCTTTTTTTTTTTAAGATTACTTATTTATTTATTTGAGAGAGAGCAGAGTGAGAAGGAGAGAACATGAGTCAAGGGGAGGGGCAGAAAGAGAGGGAGAAGCAGGCTCCCTGCTGAGCAGGGAACCCTATGCGGGGGCCCAGTCCCCATGACCTGAGCTGAAGGCAGTTTCTTAACCAACTGAACCACCCAGGCACCCCTCTATTTTTTTTTTTAAACTATTTATTTATTTTGAGAGTGAGAGCCCACAAGCAGGAGGAGGGGCAGAAGGGTAGGGAGGAAGAGAGGGAAAGAATCTCAAGCAGACTCTGTGTAGAGTGCAAAGCCCAACATGGGGCTCGAACTCATGACCCTGAGATCATGACCTGAGCTGAAATTGAGTTGATGCGTAACCAACTGAGCCACCCAGGTGCCCCTGAAAAGAATGTGTGTTCTACTTTTGAGGAGTGTTCTTTAAATGTCAGGTGAAGTTGGCTGGTAGTACTGTTCATGACTTTTATATCCTTACTGATTTCCTGTGTGTTCTGTCAATTCTTGGAAGAAGAATGTTGAAACCCGCAGTTATAATTATGGATTCATGTATTTCCACTTTGAGTTCTGTCAGTTTTTACATCGTTTTGAAGATCTGTTATTAGGCACATAACACATTTAGGGTTTTGATGTGTTCCTGGTGAATAGATCTGTCATGGGATGTCCGTGTCCACTCCTAGTGTAATCTTTCTTACCCCCAAGCCTTCCTTATCTGATAGTGATACAGTTACTCCAACTTTCTTTGATTAATGTTTTTATATCTTTTTACTCCTAACTTATCTATGTCTTTATATTTAAACTGACTTCTTGCAGACAGCATGTGATTTTTCTTTGTTTTTTGTCTAATCCTATACCTTCTTTTAATTATTTAGACCATTCATATTTAATAATTTTGTCCTTTCTTTTTGCTTTGTACTATTTTCCTTTGTACCATTTTGTCATTTATTTTTATTTGTCCCTTTTTTTGTCTTCCTTTTTTTCCCCTGTTTTCTTGCCTTTTTTTCGATTGGTTACTTTTTAATTTTTGATTCCATTTTATTTCTATTTTACCTTTCTCTCCGTCTCTTTTGTGGTGGTTTCCTTAAGGTTTACAATATAATTCTTCAACTTATCACAGTCTACCTTCAAATTGTTATCACATCTCTTCATGTATAATGTAAGAACTTTACAACAATACATTACATTTTCCCCCTCCTATCCCTTGTGCTCTTATTGTCATGTTTTTATTTCTGCCTATGGTGTAAGCCCCAGTATACATGTTTGATGTTTTTTTGCTTTAGCAAATCAACTGTGTTTTAAAGAATTTTAAAAATGAGGGGCACCTGGGTGGCTCAGTAGGTTGAGCGTCTGACTCTTGATTTTGGCTCGGGTCATGATCTCAGTGTCATGAGATCGAGCCCCATGTCCAGCTCTGTGCTGAGCGTGGAGCCTGCCTGGGATTCTCTCTCTCCCTCTGCCCTTCCCCCCCAGCTTGTGCAGTCCCTTGCACACTTGCTTGCATGTGTGTTCTCTCTCTCTCTCTCTCAGAAATAAACAAACTGTGTTTATCGTGTTTGAGTTTCTCTCAGCTTTTTCGATTTGTGGTTGTCTTTCATTAATTTTGGAAAACTCCTAGCCATTAGTTTTCACTTTATCTTCTGCTCCATGTGTTTTCTTTTTGGAACTCTGATTATAAATGTTCAACTGTTTGAATTGTCCAAAGCTCTTAGATCCCCCATTCTTTTTTTATTCATCCTTTTATTCTCTTTGTGTTTCTGTTTGGATAATTTTTGTTGATCTAGCTTCAATGTCACTGACTCTTTTCTCGGCTATGTTTAGTCTGTGAAGCTTAACAAAAAATTATTTATCTTTGATTGCATGTTTTTTCCCCCTAACTGTCCATCTGAATGTTTTTTAGAGTTTCCATCTCTCTGCTGATAATCGCCATCTGTTCATGCGCATTGTCCTGTACTTTGTCCCATACTTGCCCGTACTCTGACAGTGGTTAATCATTTCATGTGTTTGTCCTTCTTCAGAGGGGAATCATCACCCTTGACGTTCAGTTCACTTTTTTGCCTTATAACCTTGACTCCCTAATAGACTCAAGAGAAGTTACGGTTTTGTAATATCTCCTGCTTTTTCCCCCAGCCTACTAGAGTGGGGAAAAACCTTCTCTTGTGGCTTTCTACATGTTAAGCGACAACAGGACTGATATTTCAGTTTAAATACAGACTTTGAAGAATTCATATGAAGACAACCTGGCAGCTTTTAAAAGTTCAAGGAAATAAATGAAAACATTACTTCAGAGAAAATTAACAATATTCAAAAAGTTAATCCTGGAAGCTCCCCTTTTTGGTTTTAGGTGTACTTGCTTAGTCATGATATAGAGATCATTAGGGGAGTAATTTTCCTGGTTTCTTCCTTTCACAAGGCAGGAAACAGTACTATTTCAGTGGAGAGATGGATTAGTTTAGTTTCTTTTCGTGGTCCAAGTTTGGTATGCCCTTGCAACTAGGAAGTTTCTAGGGGGTCTCCAAAGAGCCCACGTTATTTATTGCCAAGCCTCTTTCTTATATAGTTACATAACATTCTATAAGCATGTTTACACTGTTTTGTAATGATATGCAAGTGAATATTTAATATTCCCTCACAAACTATTTCCCGTTCTTCTCAGTGTCACCAACAGTCTCCTTACTATATATTTGAAAATTTTCATAATAAAGAGTTAAAAATAAAAGATCTTGAAAAAAAAATCTCCTTTGTACTTTTTTGATTTTCAATACCTGTTAGCAATGTCATGTGAGAAATTGGACATATAAGTCTGAAGCTCCTGATGCATCAGGATAAGAGGTAGCGTTTGAAGGAATCATCACCATATGAGTGGTATCAAAACCATGGAACAGAAAGTTCTTGCCTGGGAAGATGACACCATTAAGGTGAAGGGACAGAAAATGAGTGAGTGTAAAGAGTGGAAGAAAACACAGGAAAGTACAGTGACATAGAAGCCAGTAAGAAAAAAGTGTTTCACGTTGAAGAAAGTGATCAGCTCCAGAGTACAAAATGTTGGATACAATGAGGGCAGAGAATTTAGGTGAACCCTGTGGACGCCGGCAGTAGATAGGGAGTCATCAGCTGGTGGGTGGTGTGGGAAGTCTTCACTGTGGATACCTATAGATACTAGACAAAGTGCAAAGGAGGTTGAGGGAGACATGAAAGGTAAGCATAATGGGTTCACAAATATGTCCACATATTGGAATTTATGCAGACCATGTCTTTTGTATGTGGTTATCATTAAAATTCCGTAAGCACTGAAAATCTACTTATATTTCTATTCCTAAAGGGGTTTTAAACAAGCAAACAAAAATATTTATATCTGGAAGTCTGAATTAAAAGAGCTATGAATTGGATGAGCAGGTGGTGGTTACCATGACAGTTTGGCAGTATTTGGATTTATGGTAATTTATCTACTGTCTTTCTGAAATCCCCAGCATGCCTTTGGAATGAGCTATTGTTAACGTAAAATTCCATGATACTATAGTAACAGGATCTGTGTATCTTGCCACATACCATTGACTAGATCTTGATCTTAAATTCTTTTTCTAGAAGCTTTTGCAATAGAGAATCAAGTGTAGTTTACATTTTTCAACACTTTCCTACCCACCGGGAAAAGCAAAAGTGTAAATCAAATGCTTTCATTATGATCAGCTCTGGGGGGGGGGGGCTTAGCTTTATCTTGAAATCATTATGTATGCTGAAAGGAAATTGATTCACATGGAATCACCGTAAAACTAGACAGAAAAGCCTCATTTTGTTCATCGCACTAGGACCTGTGCCAGCATTGCTTCATCTTTGGCCTTTGCTATATCCTGTTTTGTTAAGTGAAGAAGCAGCTTGGTGGTCTTAAATTTTTTTGGTATACACTCCATTAGTAAAAAATTTCTCTCTCTAGATACAGGTAGACATATAGATCGATAGAGATATCTTTTTTTTTTTAATGACTATGTTACCACTGTTCTAGTATAATCAATGTATTAAAAACCATGTGCGGAATAAAGACATTTGAAAAGGGCGAGAGAAAAAATGAATCACTGTAGAGGGACCATTGTGTTTTTAGAGACATAGGAGTTGGTTCTTTTCTTTCTAATTATGGTTGTAATGTGTCCTTCAAGTTCTCATGTATGGTATCTGAGCAGTTTAAAAGAATTGTAATCAAGGCCCAGAAGTAAATCTTTTACATTTATGGGTAATATTATTTATGCAGGACCTCATTTAACAAGTTTTTCTAATCAGGGGACTCTTACTGACTAAGCAAACAACAAAAACCTATAATGTTTTTCATTGTAATTTGTTAATGAACAAGTTTGATAATAATGGCCAATGTTAAAGTTTCATTATGAATGCTAATTTTGATAGGCTTGTTTTTCTTTTAGATGACATTAAAGTATCGGTGAATGATTTTATCATCAAGGCAGCAGCTGTTACCCTTAAAGTAAGTAGCAGACCCCAAATCATTTTGGCTCCTACAGTGGTCTCATGTCTTGGGATTTTTATATGATAAATAGAACTGTCATTTTTAAGTCACAAAAATTATATGATTTTATTGCTAAAAATATTATTTAATCTTACCTCCCTCAGTTTTACAGATGAAACTGAGAATCAGTGGGGCTTGCAACTAATTATAGCAGAATAAAGACAATTCATTCAGCAAATACTGATCCCCTGTCGTGTGCTGAGTAGGTTGTAAGCATTTAGGGAAACAGTAGTGAACAAAAGCCGACATGTTTTCTGCTCTCCTGGAGCTTATAGTCTAGTTGGGAGAGACCAATATTTGTCAGATAGTGAAAGTGCTGAGGAGAAGAGAAAGCGGACCCCACTGCAGAGTAAGTAGGGGTGTCATGGTGCACACAGTTAGGCAAGGAAGGCCCCTCTGGCACGGTGGTAACTGAGCCAGGGCCTGGAAGAGAGGGTGTGAGCCACAGAGCTATCAGGTGGAAGAGTGCCCCTGGCAGAGGGAACCACAGACAGAAGGCTGGGGAAAGGGGCACTGCCATTCAGACACGGCGCTGGGGATACTGTTTCTGGAGGAGAGAAGGTAGCAGATTAAACAGAAGAAAGAGGGAGGAGCTGCGAGGTCCCTGAAGCGGGTGAAGCCTTGGCGGCCATGGGAAGGACTAGGGATTTTATTGTGAGGAGAAGGAAGCCTTTGTAGGGTTTTGAGAGAGGACTGACATCCTACTTAAATAAGGCGCGAAAGGAGAGACTGTTCTGGTGGTTTGTGGAACACAGCCTGCGGGGATTCCAGGGGGCAGCAGTGCGCTCTCCTGGGAGGCTGTGGATGAGGACAGTGGTTTGGGGTAAGGTGGCAGCTAGTGGTGAAGCTGGGGTGAAGGCGAGATTTGGGATACATTTCACAGGTAGAGCCAACAAGATTGGTCGATGGAATGGATGTGGGGTGTGAGCGTAAGGACCGGGACTTTAGCCCAAGCAGTGGGAGAAGTGAAGTTTTCCACGTGCTGACATGGGGAAAGTGGGAGAGGAGCAGGTTTGATGCAGGGGTCTAGAGTTGGATTTAGGTCTGAAACCCAGGCTTCCTGCCGTCTTGCTCTGCACCATTTTCTGTCCTTTCTTTCCATGACTAGGCTATTTTTCTGGATCACTGCATGTTAGGTGCTGTATTTAATGTATATTTATAAGGAATTTATTTTTACTTCTTGAACAATACAGTAATAGAGAATTTTAAAGTCATGCATTTTCTTAGCCATTCATATCTAAGTGTTCATATGGCTTTTGTCTTTTGACCAAATAATATTTTGAATTATATTAGTGATTTTCTAATTATGAATCGTTCTTAAGTGCATCTCTAGTGGTCATTACATTTCATTTCATAATTTTGTATCAGGAGCCATAATGGTTATTTACATTTTGTGCTAGTTTTGTCCGGCTTTTCTTTTTTTTAAATCAGTGGCTTTATAAAGTGAATTTGAATACTTCCCCCCTTCCCTTTCTCTGCGCTTATTTCAATATTATAAAGGTTTTTTATTTCTTGGAGCTTTATAGGATTCACCAGTAAAAATATCTGAGCCTAGTTCTGTTTTGAGGAGGGAGCCTTGACAACTTGCTCATTTTTCTCCATAATTATTGAGCT
The DNA here is from genome assembly GCF_017311325.1 of Ursus maritimus. Lineage (NCBI taxonomy): Eukaryota > Metazoa > Chordata > Mammalia > Carnivora > Ursidae > Ursus > Ursus maritimus. The sequence continues at coordinate 20,761,886 of NW_024424786.1, forward strand.
GTTTAATTTTCAGCTTTTTCTCAAATCAATTTTGGAAACATATATTCCCAGGAAAATCACTCATTTCATCTGGATTCCCAAAGTTACTAGCCCAGAGTCATTTAAATTTGCTTTTTATAATATTTTAATATTATAATCCTCAATGCTGGCATTGTTCTAAACTCTGTTTTGCTTTTATTATTGCATATTTGTGTTCTCAATCCATTTATATTGTTGCCTCATGTATTCCTTCCGTTATTTCCTTAGCTTTAGATTGTAATAGATTAGAATTATATTAGACTTTGGTTGAAAATATTTTGTTAGGAAATGTGAATGTGTAATTATAGTTATGAATATGAATAAGAAGGCTTAAGAGTATGAATTTTCCTCTGACTACAGCTGAGGCTACCTCCCATAGGTTTTTGTTACATAGTTCTGTAATTACATTTATTTGCCAGATATTCCTCACTTGGGAGGGTTTTTTTTCCTCTTTTACTTTAGTGTTCTCTATGAAGAATTTAAAATCTTCTGGGGGTTTGGGACTTCACTGTTCATTATTGTGACATAAACAATCTTTGATTACTTTGAATGAATGAGCTGAGCCTGGAGAGATGGAGAAGTGGAAAGAGCAGTCGAAAGCAGTGCAACAGAGGGGCATCCGGGTGGCTCAGTCAGCTGAGCGTCGGTCTCTTGATTTTGGCTCCGGTCATGATCTCAGGTTGTGAGATTGAGCCCCGTGTCGGGCTCTGCGCTGGGTGTGGAGTCCGCTTAAGATTCTCTTTCTCTCCTTCTCCCTTTGCTCGCT